>NC_090436.1:604223716-604526746 GCF_031143425.1 Pleurodeles waltl | reverse complement strand
ATTTTGTAGTGGATTCAAGGGGTTTAATGATAGGTTAGAGTAGAGTAATTGTTTAGATAGGATAAGTATGTTTTGGGGTGGTTTTTCAGATTATTACATGTTAGTTTGTGGGTGGGTGGGTGCGTGTTAATGTTGGGGCTTTTGTGTATATAAAAATATAGATATATATTATTATGTAAGTGCTAAAGTTAAATGATGGTAGTGACTGTTTTGGAGTAAGGCTTCATTGATACTCTTGGTGGAATTGACAAAATAAGAAAAATTTGAAATATAATGAAAAATAATGTAAAGAATTTTTTTGAAAATCAATGAGTATACAAGGAGGTAAGCAGTAGATTAATAATGTATGACTTTAGTTTAAATATAGATGTAGAACTACATATAAAGTAGCCCTTGTTCCATTGAGCAAATGACAAATAAATAATACCTTTACATGTGTAGTAGAACTAGTGAAATATTGGAAAAAACTACAGAAAATAAAGCAGTGATGAATTAAAAGTCAGATAGGAATGGAAGAATATTGAAAAAAACAGAAGAAATTAGAGTTATGTATTTTAAAATGTGATTTTTAATTTTAATGTAATTTTAATTTGTGTGAACTACGATATCCAGAATGCATTGTGCATGATGAAGGGGTATTGAGTATAAAAAGAAAAAGTAAAAAGGGACTCACTTACTGTGATCAAGACTCCTTGGGGAGTTGAAACGCGTTGGTGGTTGTTACTGCAATAAAATACACGTCACTGGTACCTCGTGGAGTGCGGTGAAAATTCTTGCTATTATATAAATTTTGAGATTGGTCCTCTCTGTCACTGGGCACCGGCAGTGGAGTGCGCCGCCCAGCAACTCTTCAACCACTTTATAATCTAGTAGGAGCGGCAGCACCCGATATTGAAAACACGAACTATAATAATGTGCACAGTCTGCTGATGTGCAGCTGGGAAAGGAAATACGAGAGAGGCTGCATTGACTGGCTACGATTCGGTAACATGCGAAGCGCGTGATAATTTGAGAAAACGCTGCTAAATAAATACATTTGGAAAAGAATTCTGAAGCGCACAGCGGGTGCCTCTGAAAGCCGCTGATATTTGACGCTTGGAAGATGCTAAGTAAATACTTTCGGAAAGAACTCTAAAGCGCACAGCGGGTGTCTCTGAGAACCGCTGATATTAAATGACTGAAAGACGCTTAGAGAAAAGGAGGAAACCGACTTCGGGGCCACACAGCAAAGGAAGTATAGTAGTGGCATACCGAGTAATAGGCTTTTGGAGCTCATTTCTGAAAGTTAACACGCAAGGAATTTGGAATCCGGATCGGAAAGAGAACCGAAGAAATTGACAGCTGACAACAATTAACTGGAGGCTGAATGCCGCTTGTGTGGAGTCGAAGGACGCCAGAACACGCGGCGAGCTTCTTCAGGTAAAGGTCAATGCTGTTTTCAAGAACTATCGTATTTTCTTAATTTAAAAGCACATACGAGGAAACATGTTGTGTTTTTACAATAATATCAATGCAGCCTGACAAATATAGGCCATGAGGACATGTGTAATATAAAACGGAACATATTGTAACAACTTGAAGAGTTCAAGTATATTTTCAATATCCCATTTTGTTTTTCTTTTTGTTTTTTTATTTTTTCCTTTCCTTCCTCGTTTTTTTTGGCATAGTAAGTGAAATGGAAGCAAGAGCAGCAAAACGTGCTCTTAAAGCAGAGACTTTATTCACAACCGTGCGAGGAGCTCAAACATCAGAGGACACTGTGAAATCAACAGATCACGTCACCTCTATACAAGATGCATTTTTCCAACTAGAAAAGCTATATCGGAAGGAGATAAATAAAAGTTGGGAAATAATAACTCTTGAAAAATATATAGAGGTTGGGAGGATGCCAAGAGGGTTGCAGATTTTTACACTTCCTAATCATTCAGATATTAAACCTGAGTTATTACCAGAATGGGGAGAGAATAATATGACTTGATCACGGAATATGATGTTGATTTTGATTAAATATGCTAAAATTGATGTGGCAGAAGCGACTAAGGAAGCACAGATAATGGAAGAAAAAGTCAAGAATATGAGTAATCAGGAAGAACTCAACAGATATAGGAAAAAAATGGAGGATAGACTTAATGAATATGAATCTGAGATAGAAATGCGAAAACAGAGGAAATTTCATTGAGATTAATTGGATTACAAAAATGGTACAGTGCTAACATTTGCAAAGAGGTTTGAACAAATTAAACAACAACATTCAAAAGATGTTAAATCAAAAATGCCGGCGATGTCAGATACGATAAGTGAATCAGATATTGAAATCAGTGCAGGGGAAGAGCCCGGGGATGTAAGAATTAAAACAACGTTATTGGAAGAAATGCAGCTTATATGTATAGATCAGCAAACGTCAAAAGGCAGGGGCCGAGGACACAGTTTGGGCAGAGGCCAGCCAAGAAATACACAATCAAGCACAGAAAAATCAGAAGAGGAAAAGAAAGAAAGAATTATCCTCTGCGCAACAGACATAGAAAACAAGATATGGAAAAGATAGAAGAAGAAAAGTTGGTAATAAATCTATCTGACTATACATTAACAAAGGAAGAGGAAAATGTATTAAACAAAGGTCTATCCTTTTGTCCTGAACATCATTTTGACAGAGTTGAGACTAAAATAGTCAAGTATAAGTTCATTCGAAAAATTAAGTTAGTAAAACACTTTAGCAAACATCAACCATGATATAGAGATTTACAAAATACACAGAAAGATACAGGTCTGGTGACTGATCAAATACAAGGCATTACAGTGTGCTATGATTTAATGAATAATTTGGAAGACGATGAGATGACATCTACTCAAGTATTAGAAACAATGGGGATTCAAACAAATGACCATAAATATAGTCATTTCAAACCGACTTCAAAATGTTGTCCTATTTTAACACCAGGCAACAAAGTAGATTTATTCTATGAAATGGTTATTAATGACTTGGAGAAATTGGAATATGTAAAATCTACTCAAAGAGGTAAAAATGTAACTATGACTGAACGGAAAGCCCTACAACCACTTGCGGACAATGATAATATCATTATCAAACCTGCAGACAAGGGAGGAAATATTGTGATTCTTAATCGGAATGATTATGTGAATGAGGCAATGAGAAAATTAAATTATAAGGAGAGCTATGAGAAACTAAGGAATGATCCTACTAATCAAATACAGGAGTTAATTACAAAAAAATTGGAAAAATGGCGTAATGAATTGTTGATTAATGAAGAAGAATTTAAATATCTAAACCCAAATTATCTGGTTTTGTCCACTATATATTTTCTTCCAAAGATTCACAAAACGCTAAATAAGCCCCCGGCGAGACCTATTATTTCAGGGTGTGGATCCTTGCTTGAAAATATATCAAAATATGTTGATTATTATATTGCTCCACTGGTTTCCTCTCTTAGTTCCTATATCAAAGATACAGGGGATTTTTTCTTACGACAAAGGAAGATTGAAGAGAAAAGACATTTGGAAATGCTTGTGGAGATGGTAAAACTGTGTTTAAATAATAACATCTTTATTTTTGATAGAAATGTATATAAAGAAGTGCGAGGAACTGCCATGGGCATTTCTCTCTCTCCAAGCTACGCTAATTTAACCTTGGGTTGGTGGGAGAGAGAAATAGCATGGCAAGATAAATATTCTGAACATCTGGACAAAGTGGTACTATGGTTACGTTATATAGATGACTTGTTCTTAATTTGGAATGGTGCTAAGGAGGAATTTGATGTGTATTTCAAAATCTTAAATGAAAATGATTGTGGTTTACATTTTACATATGACATCAATGATAAACAAATTGACTTTCTAGACATCAGAGTATATATAGAAAATGATCAGATAAATACAACTATGTTTAGGAAAGCAACATCTACTAATAGTGTTCTGCATGGGAGCAGTTTTCATCCAAAACCTTTGCTAAAAAGTATTCCTTTCGGAGAATTTTTAAGAACTAGACGAAACTGCTCCAATGATAAAGAAATGGAAAAACAATTTAGTAAGGTGCGAAAACGATTTATGCACTATGGGTGTCCAAGAGCAAATATTGATTTTAGTGAGAAAAGAGCTAAGAAGATACCTCAGCAGGACACTCTGATAGATAAAGGTGTGAGAAGAGGAAGTGATAAGGAGGAAGTGTTTCCTCGTTTAATTCTCACTTACAGCAAGGAAAGTAAGAACATAGAAATAATATTTAGAAAACATTGGAAAATATTGAGAAATGATCAAGATTTGGCAAAGAGAATAGGTTCCAAACCACAAATAACATACAGTCACGCTCATTGAGTGACATACTGGTGAATAGCCATTATGTAGCACCAATAACAAAAAATTGGCTTCTATAAATGTAATAAATGTAAAGTATGCCAGATTGCAAGGAACACAAAAACATATATGGATTACAAAGGGAAGGTCACACATATCTCACAGAGAATTACTTGTGATAGCCAATATGTGATGTATATGCTTGAGTGTGAATGTTGATTAAGATATATTGGGAGCACAATATGTCCGCTCAAGAAAAGGATCTTAGAGCACACTAGAGCCATTACGAATCAAGACATGAGTTATACAATGGCAAAACATTTTGCAAGAATACATACAAATGATTGGAGATCATTAAGGTTTGTGGGAATAGCACAGATGAAAAATAGTGAGAGAGGGGGTGATAGAATCTGAAAGCTCAGACAATTGGAGAGTAGATATATTATTCAGCTCCGTACAAAAATGCCATATGGGCTGAACATGGACAAGGAATTACATGTTCACTTATGATTTAGAATCTGAAATATGATAAGGTACACTGCAATGATAGCAATGATATTATGTAGGGGCTGAATTTGTGGGTGATATTTATTATGTAAGTGCTAAAGTTAAACGATGGTAGTGACTGCTTTGGAGTAAGGGTTCGTTGATACTTTTGGTAGAATTGACAAAATAAGAAAAATTTGAAATATAATGAATAATAATGGAAAGAATTTTTTTGAAAATCAATGAGGATACAAGGAGATACGCAGTAGATTAATAATGTATGACTTTAGTTTAAATATAGATGTAGAACTACATATAAAGTAGCCCTTGTTCCATTGAGCAAATGACAAATAAGTAATACCTTTACATGTGTAGTTGAACTAGTGAAATATTGGAAAAAAGAACAGAAAATAAAGCAGTGATGAATTAAAAGTCAGAAAGGATTGGAAGAATATTGAACAAAACAGAAGAAATGAGAGTTATGTATTTTAAAATGGGATTTTAAATTTTAATGTAATTTTAATTTGTGTGAACTACAATATCCAGAATGAATTGTGCATGATGAAGGGGTAGTGAGTATAAAAAGAAAAAGTAAAAAGGGACTGACTTACTGTGATCAAGACTCCTTGGGGAGTTGAAACGTGTTGGTGGTTGTTACTGCAATAAAATACACGTTACTGGTACCTCATGGAGTGCGGTGAAAATTCTTGGTATAATATATATATACATATATATATATATATATATATATATATATATATATATATATATATATATATATATATGTATATATATTTGTTTAGGATTAGGTAGTATATGTTTAAGTTAGTATATGTTGTCCTGCATGTGTCTCGTCATATAAGGGGCTGGGGAGCAAATGTTTAGAGTGTGTTGTTAAATGATGTGGTAAGTAAGCTTAGCATAGGGTAGTTAGGGCCAGTTGTGGGTAATGTATAGTTAGGTTAGATTAGGTTAGTATAGGTGTGTTACATAGTTTTAAGTTTAGTTCCATATAGTTCATAAAAATTGAGGTACTACCTTACTGCATGTGTCATATGCTTGGGGCTCAGGGTCTTTGCATGAATGTACAGTGCCAATTGGCTGTTGGCCTGTGGATTCCATCCTGCATCCACATCCCTCTCTTGACATGTTAATTCCCACTTCCAACTGAGCTGTCACATTGGCAGCTACAAAAAATCTATATCTCAATGCATCTTCTATCCATTGTACCCACCACTCAACGTGACTATGGTTCCCATGTATTGGACAGGTAAGTGTGCTTTTTAAGCTGTAATTGTTTGGATCCTGTGTCGGGATGTTGGACACTGTGGGACATCTGCCTGCAGCCTGAAATTCATATCAACACTGCTAAACTGAGTATTGCCAATTTCAGATTAGGTCAAGTATAACAATTTTACTTGTGCTCCCAGATGACATTATTGGCCGAGCACTCTTACATGGCCATTCCTGCTGTATGTAGTGGGTGAGGCATGTATGTTTTAAACTAATGTCACATACACAGTGACTTGCTTGTAGGGGATGTGACGAGCATTGACCTTCATCATGTAGATACCTTGTGCATAGATATCTGCCCACATTATTTCTGTACTCTTGTATTGACACTCTGTGACCATGGACATGTTACACGCTTCACTAATCTCCAGCAAAGTTGATGTGTCACATTACACAGAGACAAAGTGGTTGCGTAGGTGCTGTTTATTTTAAAGTGCTGTAGTGTAATATTTACATATTCCTGGTCTGTGACCCCATTTGTGGAAAACATTCTATTGTGACACAATACAAGTGCAAGGTTAAGGGACATGTCATTGGACATGCTGAGGTGAAGTGTTGTTCAGTGCAGGAGAAGATGAATTGCCAGTGGAGTAGTGAGAGACAATTGCAGTCCCTAGTGGAAAGGTTAACAGTGTGTCGGTGAAGAGTGCATGCCACTGGCCTGTTGTCAAGCACAGGACAAAGGGAAATTACTGCCCATGTGGCATGGGCTGGTGCTACTGGGTACTCCTACAGGTGAAGATGATCTGTTCCACATCTTCATCCTCTGATGTGTGTTGTCTCCTCTGTCCTTGATGGTGGTGGTAGTGGGTTTGAGGGGCTACACACATTTCAGTGGTTGGAGAGGTGCACACCAAATTCCCGCAGCTGCCATCTGTGGAATTACATATGGCATCGCTGCCGCAAGGAGGAGCTGCTGATTATTGAGTATGGCAGCAAGATCCCGGTGGTAGGTAGCCATGTCTGCCCTGATGGAGGCCAGTTCCCGGTGCATGGAGTCCTGCTTGTTGTCACGCATGCAGCAGCAAGATTGGGAGGGCAGGTATTGTTGCACGTCTCTCACAGCAGTGGTTCGGTCCCTCACACACTGTTGGGCTCCATGCAGTAGGGATTGTGTGCCTTGTTTAGCTACTGTCGGTTCAGCGGACGTTATCATGCACATGTGCATCCCTTCAAGGCTGGCTGCCATAGTTTGCATCTCCACCCGCACCTCCTTGGGCAGCTCCCGTTGTACTCCCACTACTGTCTTCTCAAAGGTGGTCTCTGTGTCATCAGAATCCTAAGCTGTGTTTGACCTGGCAGGTCGTACTATTGGGGTGGTGGGTGGGTCCTCTGGGATGGCTGCTACATGAAGGCTCCTCCTTGCGACTGCAGGTTGTGTCTGGAGGTTCCCAGGACATCTTGGAGGGTTTCCTGGCTGATGGTTGTCAGCTGGACATCCAGGTCATCAGGGTAGTCCAGGACAGGCAGATCCACACGAAAGACATCGTCCTCTGCAATGAGATATTGTACAATTAGTGTGTCTGTGTTGTGCCAGGTGTAATGTGACATCACTGACTTCCTATTGGTGGTACATTGACATCTTGGCTCCCATGCATTGTTCCTGTCATTAATGTTTGCAGTCTTTCAGCCCTATGCCTCACCTGCATATCACATGTAGTGAAGGGAAGTTTGGGCAATCGTCAGCGTCACATCTTCTAGGTGTGTGTTCTGTCCAAATTGTGGATTGACACCTTTGTGTCCTCATCAACCCTCCCTTTGCTTCCATTTGCATGGTGAGGCCTTGCAATGAATGTTGGTGTGCGAATGCCACAGCACCACACATGACAATATGGCCCTGTCCCAGTCTTTCATTTTTCACATACACCTATGCGGTGCTGAGACCTAGCACCACACCATGCATGGCATTTCCATGAGACAATGCACATGTTACCATTGGTAGTTTCTCGTGTTGATATTTTCGTATGTGTGCTACCTTGCATTGCACTGATGGACCTGGCAGAGTTCGCTTTCCTCTTGTGACTATGCGGGTGTGTGTGCCTTCCTACACGCATATGTCCTCCCCCAAAATGCAGTTGTCTTTGCACTATGATACCTGAGATGTTGCATTGTGGCATTGCAGCTATTGTAACACAGGCACAGGGGTAAACCCAGGGATTGCCAGCATGGGTATGAGATTACTGCTGTGTACATCATTATGTATGTGACAGTGCCTGATGGTTATTGAGTCTATGGACATGGCCAGTTGTCAGGAGTTGCACTTGGATAGGGATTGATTGGGATTGATCGCATACTCATACTGAACCCTGATTTCGAGTGTATTTGTTCCAAGGGCCCCTAACTGCCATTTCTTAATTGACTAGGGCACACAGCACAGGTAGTTGTGGGAAATGTTGTCAATGGGGAATGCCGCTTGAGCCAATGGCCTTAGACTGGGCATTGTCCTCTAGTTTACATTCTAACAATACCAGCTGTCCTTTGACACCAGGCCAGTTTTACGTTCCACCCTATCCTCCTGGTCTGCTTCTGCATTTCCACCAGCCTTGGCATGGTGGTGTATCCCCATGCAAAGGTTGTTGGTGTTGTGTTGTGCTGTGCCCCTGGATGCCCCTGCACAGCCCATGCACCTGGCATGTGCAGTGTAGGGAGTCCCATGCCCTCTGTCTTTGCACTTTCCACTGCCTGATTTGCAGGATTGACATGCATTGTGTGGTAGGTATGTGCCTCCCCCTTCTTGCACTTGATATTTTGGCATTTAGGTCCCCTATGCAATTAACCCTGCATATGCATTGTTTCCTGGTAGTCTGTGCTGTCCTGTCCTGTGATATCAGTGACTATTTTCTCCGGGATGACGCTGCAACCATCTCCTGCATCTCGTCCAAGTCCTCTTGTGGTGCTGGACTCCCACCTCCGGTCTGCAGTGCTGCCTTCCTGTTTCTTGCCATTTTCTCCTTTGTCCTCCGCTTGCAGTCATGCCAGCATTTCGTGCACTCAGTGACAGTTCTCCTGACCTCTGCCACACTGTTAATCTTGTCCACAATCTGTTACCAAATTGCCTCTCTCCTTCCAATTGGCAATTTAGAGGTGATGAAGCGTTGATGCTGGTGCTCCGTCACCTCTCTCAGCAGTATTTCATGCTCCTCTGTGCTTAAGCAACACTTCCTCTTCTTCTTATCTCTCCCCTAGGTCTTGTCTGTGTCCTTCTGGCTGGTTCCTGGTTGTCTGGGGTCTCCCTGGGGTCTCTCCTGGCTTTGTGGATCTATCTTGCCTCTCCTTGCCACTGTTTGCTCCGTTTGCCTTGCTTTTTGACGCTATTGCGGGCAAAAATGGCACATATCCGTTGTGCAGCATGTTTACATGTCATAAACCGGATTAGAGTAATTTTTCCTGCGTTAGCATCATTTTTCCTTATGACAAGGCACAATGGTTAGCGTCAGGAAAAATTACTCTAACCTATTCTTAGCGCCACCCAGCGTCAAAGTATAAATATGACCCACAGGTGGCATTAAGAAATGGCGCTAGACAGCGCTAAACTTTTTGACACAAAACTGCGTTAATAGCATCAATATACTGTTACGTCTGCTGGACTCTTCTGGTTGTGGGGATTTATAGTGCTTGTAGGTTCATCAAGAACCCTAGGTACCCAAAGCCAATAAATGAGCTGCACCTTGAATGGGTTTTCATTCTATACCGGGTATACAGCAATTCATTTGCTGAAATATAAAGAGTGAAAAATAGGTATCAAGAAAAACCTTTGTATTTCCAAAATGGGCACAAGATAAGGTGTTGTGAAGCAGTGGTTATTTGCACATCTCTGAATTCCGGGGTGCCCATAGTAGCATGTGAAATACAGGGCATTTCTCAATTACACGTATTTTTTTACACACTGTCTTAAATTTGGAAGGAACAAATGAAGAGAAAGACAAGGGGCAATAACACTTGTTTTGCTATTCTATGTTCCCCCAAGTCTCCCGATAAAAATGGTACCTCACTTGCGTGGATAGGCCTGATGCTCGCGACTGGAAACGCAACATGGACACATCACATTTTACATTGAAATCTGATGTGTTTTTTGCAAAGTGCTTAGCTGTAGATTTTGGCCTCTAGCTCAGCCGGCACCTGGGGAAACCTAGCAAACCTGAGCATTTTTGAAAACTAGACACCTAGGGGAATCCAAGATGGGGTTTTGTTGCTCTCACCAGGTTTTGTTACCCAGAATCCTTTGCAAACCTCAGAATTTGGATAAAAAAACACTTTCTACTCACATTTCGGTGACAGAAAGTTCTGGAATCTGAGAAGAGCCACAAATTTCCTTCCACGCAGCATTCCCCCAAGTCTCACGATAAAATGATACCTCACTTGTGTGGGTAGGCCTAGCACCCGAAACAGGAAATGCCCCAAAACACAACCTGGATACATCACATTTTCCCAAAGAAAACAAAGGCGTTTTTTGCAAAGTGCCTACCTGTGAATTTTGGCCTCTAGCTCAGACGGCACCTAGGGAAACCTACCAAACCTGTGCATTTTTTAAACCTAGACACCTAGGGGAATCCAAGATGGGGTAACTTGGGGGGCTCTCACCAGGTTTTGTTACCCAGAATCCTTTGCAAACCTCAAAATTTGGCCACAAAAACACTTTCTCCTCACATTTCGGTGACAGAAAGTTCTGGAATCTGAGAGGAGCCACAAATTTCCTTCCGCCTAGCGCTCCTCCAAGTCTCCCGATAAAAATGATACCTCACTTGTGTGGGTAGGCCCGGTGCCCGCAACAGGAAATGCCCCAAAACACAACATGGGCACATCAAATTTTCCCAAAGAAAACAGGTGGGTTATTTGCAAAATGCCTACCTGTGGATTTTAGCCTCTAGCTCAGCCAGCACCTAGGGAAACCTACCAAACCTGTGCATTTTTTAAAACTAGACACCTAGGGGAATCCAAGATTGGGGGACTTGTGGGGTTCTCACCAGGTTTTGTTACCCAGAATCCTTTGCAAATCTCAAAATATGGCTACAAAACACTTTCTCCTCACATTTCGGTGACAGAAAGTTCTGGAATCTGAGAGGAGCCACAAACTTCCTTCCACCCAGCATTCCCCTAAGTCTCCTGATACAAATGATACCTCACTTGTGTGGGTAGGCCTAGTGCCTGCGACAGGAAATTACCCAAAACACTATCTGGGCACATCAAAATTATCAAATACAAAACTACCTTCTTTTTGGGGAGGGGCAACCTGCGTTTTTGGTCCTGGGCTCAGCAGCAATCTAGGGAAACCTACCAAACCCAGACATTTCTGAAAACTAGACACCCGAGGGAGTCTAGGGAGGTGTGACTTGCGTGGATCCCCCAAAGATTTCTTACCCCGAATCCTCAGCAAACCTCAAATTTAGCTAAAAAATTACTTTTTTGTCACATTTCTGTGTGGGATCACCACACAGGGACAAATTTCCTACCACCCAACATTCCCCTCAGTCTCCCAGTAAAAATGATACCTCACTTGTGTAGGTGGGCCAAGTGCCTGTGACAGGGAAGCGCCAAAAACATGTCAAAATTGAGGGGGAACCAAAATGAGTCCAAAAGGGCCGTTTGAAAAAAAATATTTTTAGACTGACAAGTGCAGCAGAATGTTTAACAGTATAGATGGGACAATGTTGGGTGGTAGGAATTTTGTGGATTCCTGCAGATTCCGGAAGGTTCCATCACAAAAATGTGGGAAAAATGTGTGATTTTCAGCAAAGTTGGAGGTTTGCAGGGCATTGTGGGAAAGAAAATGTGCGGGGTGCATGTGAAGCTCACCTCCCTGGAATCAACCAGATGTTTAGTTTTCAGATGTGTCTGGGTCTTGTAGATTTTTCTACATGGCAGCGTCCCAAAGTAAAAAAAGTGCAGCCCTCACCATTCCAAGTTGGACGATTTTGAGAGTTACCAAGCTCTCATGGCCCAAGTGTAAAACCAAAACCCTAAAAAATCAAACTACTTCTTGCTTGCCATGGGATAAAAAAATTTATTGTGCAGGGGGGAAAGCTTAAAGACTGGTACCCCCTTCAGTTGGGGTGGGGGCATAACCAGGCCCATACTCGTTGGTAGCCACCACCCCACTATTTTTTTTTTTTATTCCATGCCATCTTGTAGACTTTCTGCCCCCCCCCGGGTGTGGATCAGGGGTAATTGCCTCATCTGCCTACTGGTAGGTAGAACAACTTTGTCCCCATTTATTTGGGGTTGGGGTATGGTCATATCCCCACCCTCCTATTTTGAAAAACAATCTTCCCTGGTCTCTGGTGGACTTTCTGCCCCCCCTTGGGGGCAGATGGGCCTTCCAAAAATAGACCAATCTGCCCCCAACGGGGGCAGATATGGCCAACAGTAATATGCCTCCATGGGGAGCGACCCTTGCCCAAGGGGCAGCCCCCCAAACAAAACACACACATTAACACACACCAATACCTGGTGTCTAGTGTTTTCTGACCCCAGGGGAGCAGAAATGGCCTAAAAACAATTTCCCCCCACAGGGAGCCACCCTTACCCAAGGGGCTGCTCCCCTTACACGTAAGTATAAGATTTTAAAAAAATCCCTGGTGTCTAGTGGTTTCTGCCCCCCCCCCCGGGCAGAAATGGCCTAGAAACAATTTTGCCCCCCAGGGAGTGACCCTTGCTGAAGGGGTCACTCAGTAAACATTAAAAAAAAAAAAAAATCGCTTCTGTATAGAGGGCAGTAATGGCCTAAAAAATATTTGCTCCCCTGGGGAGTGGCCCTTGCCCAAGGGGCAGCTCCCCTTATGTTCATTAAAAAAAAAAAAACCCGGGTGGGCAGAAATGGCCTAGAAACAATGTGGCCCCCCAGGGAGCGACCCTTGATGAAGGGGTCGCTCCCTAAACATACAAGAAAAAAAAATCCCTGGTGTCTAGGGGCAGAAATGGCCTAAAAAGAATTTGCCCCCCTGGGGAGCGGACCTTGGCCAAGGGGCCACTACCCTCATGTTTATTTCACAAACAAAAAAAAATCCCTTGTGTCTAGTGGGCATTTCTGCTGCCCGATCGCATCCCGATCGGGCAGCAGAAATGCTTGCAGAGACATGAAAGGAAAGGAAAGGCCTTTTCTTTCCTTTCATGTCTCTGCTGGCCTCCTCCTCCTGAGCAGAAGAGAAATGCTAAGCATATCTCTTCGGCAATCGCGCTGGAAGCATTCTTCCAGCACGATGGGAGGTGACCTCTGATGAGGTCAGCACACTTTCGCGTGCTGACGTCATCGGACGTCACTGGGGGGGTCGGGTGGAAGAGGAAGCGATTCCCCTTCCAACCCTAACCTGGGGGGTGGTAGAGCGGCCCTCGGGGGGAGCACTAGCGCTTCCCCCGAGGGCCAGTATACTGACGTAATGGTTATGTCCATGGCTCCACACAGGCGCAGCCATGGACGTAACCATTACGTCCATGGCGCTAAAGGGGTTAAAGCTTTGCATATTGATTTTGAAAGCAGCCTTTTTTATTTAGATTAAACAGAGGTTGTAATTTTACCAATATATCTGTTTTGAAAAATTCCATCGGTAGGCTGTCTCTGCCTGTGTTTTGTCAGTGTTAAATCCTTGGATTGCTAATTTTAGTTCTTCAGTTTCTATAGGAGCTTCCAGCAAGTCTCTTTGAATGCCCATTACTGTTGGCAGGGCAGAGTTTTTCATATATTCGCTTTGCAGGTAACTAAAACATAATTAACATTTTATCCTGTCTGTGTGTATACTTTCTGCCCTTGTTGATGTTCCAACATTATGAGGCCCTCTGTTCAATATTCACAAATACAGCTTTCACATACTGCTCCCTTTTCAAAGCTGTCTGTTATGTTGTGAATTGTAAGTTCTACATAGAATGTGACATGCACGCGGCGTTCCGAGGGTGCGTTCTGTAATCGGAAGTTGTTGGTTGACGTGCGGGCCGTCGAGAAGGTTGAGTGCTATCTTTGCAATTTCGACACACAGGGGTCATTTTGACCCCGGCGGTCGGTGTAATAGTGGCAGTAGTACTGCCAACAGGCTAGCGGTACATGTAGGAGACTGGCCTGGCTTACAGTGGGTACCTGATGGTACTTACACCTTGTGCCAGGTCCAGTTATCCCTTATTAGTAGATTAGTAGTGTTCTAGCAGTTTAGGCATATAGAGGTAGCTATAGCAGAGCAGCTTAGGCTGAACTAGGAGACATGCAAAGCACCTACTATACCACTTATATCATATAGCACTATATCATAAGACTCACAATACTCAGAGTTACTAAAAATAAAGGTACTTTATTTTAGTGACAATATGCAAAAACATATCTCAGAGGATATACTCCCTTAGGAGATAAGTAAAATGCACAAAATATACACATAAACCAAACTCAGGTAAGTAAACAGAAGAATAGTGCAAACACTGTAGAATACAATATGATGCAATAGGCCTAGGGTCAACACAAACCATATACTAAGAAAGTGGAATGCGAACCACTTAGGGACCGCTGGCCTAGTGTAGTGTGTAGAGGGTCACTGGGAGTGTGAGAAACACTAAGGGTGTCCAAGATACCCCACCCCAAGACCCTGAAAAGTAGGAGTAAAGTGATACTACTTCTCAGGAAACACACTAAACTCATTATAGAGGATTCTGCAAAGACTACAACAGACTGCAAAGCATTGAAGACGGATTCCTGGACCTGAAGACCTGCAAAGGAAAGGGATCAAGTCCAAGAGTCATGAAAGTGTCCAGGGGGGCAGGAGCCCACTAAACCCCAGATAAAGGTGCAAAATGGCTGCCTCTGGGTAGAAGAAGCTGAAGATTCTGCGACAACAAAAGGTGATACGCTTTTTGCAGAAGATGTCCCACGGAGTGCTGGAGGATGCAGCGTTGTTTCTTTGGAGAAAGCCTTGCTAGCTGCAAAGGTCGTGGTTGAAGAAAAAGGGTGCTGCCCGGGCCCAGGAAGGACCAGGAGGTCGCCACTTGGAAGTGGAGATAGAGTGGGCCGTCAGCAGCACAAGGAGCCCATGCAGAAGAAGGCAGCATTCCCAGAAGTACAAAAGAGGGTCCCATGAAGCTGGTGGTCAACTCAGCGAGTTGAGAAATGCAGGACGGAGTGCTGGGGACCTGGGCTATGCTGTGCACGAAGAATTCCTTGCAAAAGTGCACAGAAACCCTAGCAGCTGCAGTTCACGCAGTACACAGGATTATGTCTGGCGAGGGGAGGCAAGGACTTACCTCCTCCAAATTTGGACAGTTGGACCACTGGACAATCTGGGTCACTTGAGTCTACCACCTGTGTTCCAGGGGTCATGCTCATCAGGATGAGAGGGGTCCCAGAGTACCGGTGATGCTGAAGTTTGGTGCCTGCTGGAGAAGGGGGAAGATTCCGTCGACCCACAGGAGATTTCTTCTTGGCTTCCAGTGCAGGGTGAAGGCAGACAGCCCCCAGAGCATGCACCACCAAGAAACAGTCGAGAAAGCCAGCAGGATTAGGTGCTACAATGTCATTGGTAGTCTTTGTGTTACTTTGTTGCAATTTTGCAGGCATCCTGGAGCAGTCAGCGGTCGATCCTTGGCAGAAGTCAAAGAGGGAGATGCAGGAAACTCTGGTGAATTCTTGCAAGTTGTTATCTGAGGAAAAGCCCACAGGAGAGACCCTAAATAGCCCTCAGAGGAGGATTGGCCGACTAGTGAGGTAAGCATGGTGGTAAGTCTCTAACGTCACCTGCTGGCACTGGTCACTCAGAGGCCTCCATTGTGCCCTCACACCTCTGATTTCAAGATGGCAGATGTCTGGGACACACTGGAAGAGCTCTGGGCACCACCCCTGGGGTGGTGATGGACAAGGGAGTCGTCACTCCCTTTTCCTTTGTCCAGTTTCACGCCAGAGAAGGGACTGTGGGTTCCCTGAACAGGCGTAGACTGGCTTATGCAAGGAGGCTTATCCTTCCCAGCCCTTGACACCTATTTCCAAAGGGAGATGGTGTAACACCCTCTCTCAGAGGAAATTCTTTGTTTTGCCTTGCTAGGACTGGGTTGCCCAGACCCCAGGAGGGCAGAACCCTGTCTGTGGTTTGCAGCAGCGGTAGCTGCAGAGAAAACCCCAGAGAGCTAGTTTGGCAGTACCCAGGGTCCATAGTGGAGTCCCGGGGATGCATGGGATTGGCACCCCAATACCAGAATTGGCATGGGGGACAATTCCATGATCTTAGACATGTTACATGGCCATATTCGGAGTTACCATTGTGAAGTTACATATAGGTATTGACCTATATGTAGTGCACATGTGTAATGATGTCCACGCACTCACAAAGTCCGGGGAAATTGCCCTGAACTATGTGGGGGTACCTTGGCTAGTGCCAGGGTGCCCTCAAACTTAGTAACTTTGCACCTAACCTTCACTAAGTGAGGGTTAGACATATAGGTGACTTATAAGTTACTTAAGTGCAGTATAAAATGGCTGTGAAATAACGTGTGTGTTATTTCACTCAGGCTGCAGTGGCAGTCCTGTGTAAGATTTGTCTGAGCTCCCTATGGTCGGCAAAAGAAATGCAGCCTCCCATAGGGATCTCCTGGAACCCCAATACCCTGGGTACCTAGGTACCATATAGTAGGGAATTATAAGGGTATTCCAGTGTGCCAATTAGAATTAGTGAAAATGGTCACTAGACTAGAGGGACAATTTTAAAGGCAGAGAGAGCATAAGCAGTCTCCAGCCCGGCGGCCGTCATTAGGCCGCCCATGGCATTTTGACCGTGCCCAATGCCATGGTTTCTGTGGTTTCTGTACTGCCACGAAAACCATGGTGGTAGGCACTATCAGTGCGAGTCTTCCCCCAGCCTCCCCTCCTGACCCCCGATATATATACACATACATGCACATACATACACACCCATACACACACGCATTCCCACATTCACACTTGCATGAATACATTCATACACACTCACAGCAACACTCACTAACATACATCCAGGCACACACGCAATCACACGACACAACATGCACGTACACACACACCCATTCATGCACACACACATTACACATGCATGCACGCATTCAAACCCAGTCACACACACCCCCACACACGCACACAACACCCGAACCTCTATCCTGTCAGAGAACCCGACTTGCTTGCAGGGGGTCCTCCGGAAGGAGACTTGACGCGACGCGGCTGCCAGCAGCACCGTCCGCCAGCAGCACCGTCCGCCAGCAAAACACCTCCAAGCCATATCATGGCTCATGATACGGTTGGCGGCGTTCTGCTGGCATGGCACTGCTGCTGGCAGCAGTGCCACCTTTCCGCCGTCCGCCGCCATGACCGTAGCCGGAATTCCACCAGCCTACGGTCATAATTCAGTGGACGGTCGGTAGCCACGGCGACGGTATGTTGACGGCCGTCCCTGTGGCGGTAGGCGGCATTTGAGGGCCACAATCTGTGGCAAATAAACTTAAACCTTAAATCGAAGAACTGCGTGAAGGCCTTCGATGTTACAGGAATAACTAGCAACAAGGGGAACATTACCTGCGTGACACACGGATTGACAGCACTAGTACGCCTATTCTGATGTTTTTACGCCTCACCCTCCGGTGACTCCTTTGCTCCGGTGAGTGCGTGGTGCCACTACTTTTACAAATAAAGAGCCTTCCGGATACTTTTGAACACTGTAGTCCGTCCGTCTCGTATTCTGAGGCTCTGGTCTCGAGACGTCCTAACGTCATCAGCACGACCAACTAACCATAAAAAGAGATCAAAATGACTTTGGCATCCATATTTCGGGAACCTGCCTTTCACACGTTTTCCTACCCAGTAGTAAGCTGTTTTTGTGGTCAGAATTACATGATGTTTGCAAAGCCATCTTAGCTGGCATTGAAGTAGATATCGCTGGCAGAAAAGCTGAAAACAAATTCCAAGCCCCTGTGATGTCATAGGTGGACATATTTGATCATCAATTTGAAGAAAGTATGACCAACCAACTATCGAAATAAAGCTGTATGACTTTGGCAACCATATTTTGGGATCCTATCAGTGTTCTTTTACAGGATTTGCTACACAGTGTTACCAGCTATCACAAAGCACATTATTGGAAGTGACTTTTAGAATTAAATGTGGATTCTATAACTTTATAGTCTTTCACTGCATTGATATCGATGCTTTATTTTGCTTATTTTTATTTCTCATATTATGCAGAACGCCAATATTCCTCCACCATTTATAGCTGAACCAGGTGTTAGGAAACACAAATGGATACATTGGTTCAACAATTTTGATAATTATTTCATAGCTATCGACACTGATAATTTTTCAGCCAAATGGAAAATGGCAATTATTTACAATTGTTTGGGTGCTGAAGGTCAACGTATTTTTGATCATCTGCCTACTGTTGTGCAAGCTCCAAGTTCAGATTGGGATGTATATTCAGAAGCTATTAACAAACTTGAAATTCATTTATTTCAAAAATGAAACAAGCATTATTGTGGAGAGACACTGATTTTTCACCAGGAAACAGTTGCAATTTGAATCTACAGACGCATGTTTGGCCTAATTGAGGGTATTAATGGCTACCTGCAGGTTTGATGGTGATTTGAACAAGTACTTCAGCGATCAAATTGTAGTCCATTGTTTTGACAAATGCATTCAAGGGAAATTATTATGTTGCCATGATCCAGATCTGTAAGAAACATTAGAAATAGCAAGAGGGATCGAAAGGTCAATTCAAGCATGAAAATAACTTAATGCAGGAAAGGAACACTTAAACACCAAACATATCAATGCTATAAGTACCAGATTTAATTTGCCTGATCCGCTGGTAAGAAATCAAAAGAAAAGTGGATCCAATAATTGTTTCCGATGTGGCTCTCATAACCATTTAGCTAATGCAAAAAACTGTCCAGCTATAAATAAATTGTGCCTAAAATGCAGAAAAATAGGTCACTTTGCAAACGTTTGTAGAAACACTCAAAAGCTAGGCTTGATAAAAGAAGAAAGTGTTGTTAATGCGCTTGATTTAGTTAATGATTTTGATAACCGAGTTGTGTTATCATTTAACATGTTGGAAACAAATGAAGATCATATTAGTGCCCCTGTTTGTGACGTATTTGTTGACAATATCAAAGTGAAAGTTAAAGTTGATTCGGCATCACTTATTTCTATTGTCACTGAAATATTATATAATTCAAATTGGGATTCTGTTTGTGTGTCACCTCAAGATATTGGCACCGTTGCTTTTGAAGGACACAACATTGACTGGTTGGATTTCTTTAATGCCACTATTCAATTCGATAGCTCCATAACGTCAAAAATTTATGTGGCAAAGAAAGGTTATAACATTTTAGGGTGGAAGGATCAAGGTGCATTAGGAATGATATTGAGACCGGGTACCGCTGATCCTATATCTATGATTGAGTCAACCATTTTGCCTAGTTGTATGAATGAAATTATTGAAAGGCGTACACGTTTATTTGAAGATCGCCTTGGCCTAGCGAAGGCATTTAAACACGATATTATCCTAATGAAAGATGCAGTTCCCGTAGTGCATGAAGTGAGAAATATTCCATTGAGTGTAAGGGATCAGTTGAAAGGACATTTGAATAAATTGTGTTCGGACAGGGTCATTGAATCTGTCAATTCGTCTGAATTGGTCTCTCGAATTGTTGTGGCCAAAAAGAAAAATGGAGAATTGAGACTTTTTGTGGACTTGAGGTCCCTCAATAAAAAATAAATTGGTTGACAGTTTTTTACTTCCTAAGATACAGGAATTGCTAGCACAGTTGAGGAATGCAAAGTTCTTCTCCACCATAGACTTGAGCGCAGCGGATCATCAAATTGAGTTGTGTACCAAATCCAGACATTTGACCACATTTAATACACCGTTTGCCGCATACAGGCTCTTACGTCTGCCATTTGGTTTGGCGTCAGCCTTGTCAGTGTTTCAAAAACCTATGTTTGAGCTGGTTGGTGGAAATAAACATGTCTTAGCTTATCAAGACGAAATAATAACTTTCACCGAAAGTGAGCAGGACCACTTGATAGTTGTGGATGAAGTTTTGGATACTTTGGAAAGCAATGGGTTGATGGTTAAAAAAGAAAAAAGTATATTTATGACCTCTCAGGTGGAATATTTGGGTCATATGTTATCCGAAGATGGCATCAGGCTCAAGTCACAATTGGTTGATGCAATTAAGCTAAGTCCTGAACCCCAAGATAAGGAACAATTAAGATCATTTTTGGGATTGAGAGAATATTATTTTAGGTTAATTGAAAACTTTGCGTTACAAACTTAACCTCTCAAGACGTTTTTAAGGAAGGGAGCTGAATTCGTGTGGGGATCTGAGGAGAATGACATTTTCGCTAACCTTAAGAGACTCATCATTGATACACCAGGGTTACACCCTTTCGTGGATAGGGCTAAACTGATTGTCACAGTCGATGCCAGTGCAATTGGTTTAGGAGCAGTCTTGTTGCAAATAATTGATGGTAAGGAATGTACAATAGCATTTGATTCAAGATGCCTGTCAGCTGCTGAACGTAACTACAGCACAATTTAACGAGAGGCTCTGGCATGTGTGTGGGCAACAAAGCATTTTGCTACATACTTGTGGGGATGAAAATTTGCCATAGTTTCTGATCACAAACCATTAGTGACACTACTTACTGAAGAGGATTCAGGGAAGGCTAGTCCCGGATTAGTCAGATTACTTGCAAGAATGTATGAATATAATTTTGAAGTAAAACATATACCAGGAATAAGAATACTAAAGCAGACTTTTTGTCTAGATGTCCTATTACACATCAGGAGGGTTAGTATGTAGATGAGGAAGTTGAGTGTGTAGTAGGAGTGGTGGATGGTATCACAGTAGGGGATAAAACTATTTCCCTGCAGGAATGGCTGGATTGCATGAGAAGAGATAATGCGTTGAATAAGTTGAACATTTCTATTGTCAAGGGTTGTTGAGAGTGATGTGAAGCCTTTTTATAAAGTCAAGTATGAATTGTCCTAACAGGGTGATTTGGTGTTACGTGGGAATATGCTTTTTCCACCGAATAGACTCCAAAACCAGTTGGTCAATCTGGCTCATCGTGTTCATTTTGGAATGACAAGCACAAGAAAGAGGATTCGTGCATTTTATTGGTAGCCAGGAATGGATGATGAGATTAATCTGTGGGTTGGTGGATGTCCTAACTGTAGTCATGCTGTTAAATCTTTAAGAGTTTATAACACTCCTTAGTGTACTATTGAATTCCCTAAGGGGCAGTGGGAGAAATTAGGTATGGATTTTGTGGGGCCCAGGTTGGATTTGCCGGTCACCATGAGGTATGCTCTTGTCGTAGTGGATTACCATTCCAAATGGTTAGAGTGTAAGTTCTTGAGGGCACCTAATATGGAAACTGTTGTTGATTTTCTTACTTCTTTGTTCAGTAGAAAAGGGTATCCCCAAGCAATCATTACAGATAATGGGGTGCAATTTAAATCTGGAGCCATGCAGACATTTTTAAACGTACATGGGATTAGGCATTTTACGTACTTTATATAGTCCACAGGCCAATGGCATGGTTGAAAAGGTGAACAGGATGATAAAAGAGAGTATTCAAGTGGCTGTTGTTGCAAGGAAGGATATTTTTAATACAGTGCATGATAGATTATGGGGTTATCACAATACACCCCACTCAACCACAGAAGTTCCTCCTTTTATCTTGTTGAGGGGTAGACATTCATCGTGTGACCTTTCTCCCAAGTGGGTTTTAGATAAAATGGAAGCAGCCTGCAGATTGCCTAGTGCAGGGTCTGTGAGAGATAAGGTATTAGAATAACAACTCAAAAGCAAATCTAATTCTGCATAGGACTAAAGACATATCTCTCTCTCTGTGGGGGATCCGGTAAGAATACAGAGACCCCGAGGGAGAAAGAGAGGCACTTCTACATTTTTGCCACTAGAGTGGTCAAGGTCTCCAACCATGCTATCATGGTTGAGAATGGTAAATGATGGAGCAAAAGAAATGAGCTTTAGTTAAAAATACAGTCAGTAGAGGGAGAAATGGATGGTCATTTACCCGTAGAAAATCAGAGTGAGATTGCAAATTGGTGGTTGGGAAAGGAAGGTATCAACAGCAGAAGGGAGCCTCAGGAAGTTAGCTCGACATGTGTTTCAGATGGTGTAAGTTTATTAGGAAGTGGTGACCGCTTGTCTGGTGACCTCAATGAGGTTGAATCACGCTTTACGAGTTCTGTAAATCAAACTCCTGATGTTGAATCTTCCATGTTGGATAACAAACAAAGTCGTAGGAGATATACGATGTTGCCAAGACTTCAGAAAGACTATGGGGGTTATTCTAACTTTGGAGGAGTGTTAATCCGTCCCAAAAGTGACGGTAAAGTGACGGATATACCACCAGCCGTATTACGAGTTCCATAGGATATAATGGACTCGTAATACGGCTGGTGGTAAATCCGTCACTTTTCCGTCACTTTTGGGACGGATTAACACCTCCTCCAAAGTTAGAATAACCCCCTATGTTCTGAGCTTTTAACAAACTAGGGCCTATAGTTATAATCTGTTTGCGCCGGATTTGTGTAATTTTTTTACGCAAATTCGGTGCAAACTTAACTCCATATTTATACTTTGGCGCTAGATCCATCTAACGCCAAAGTTATGGAGTTTTAGTCATTTTTTGTACATGAAAACCTACCTTGCGCTAATGGCATGCAAGGTAGGTGTTCTCGTGCAAAAAATGACTCTAAGGCATCTGCGCCTTATTTATCCTCCAGCGTCAAAATGACGCACAGGAGGAGGCGGGCCTTAAAACATGGCGCCCAACTGGATTTGCGCTGTTTTTTAACGCCTGGGTGAGGGCAGGCGTTAAGGGACCTGTGGGCTCATTTCCATGGTGGGAAACCATGGAAGCAGTCCACAGGTGCCCTTCCCTGCACATAGGGACACCCCCTGCCACCCTCACCCACCCCGGAGGACACCCATGGATGGGGGACCCATCCATTGTGAGTGCAGGTAAGTATAATTGTTTTTTATTTTTTTAAGTGGCATGTGGGCCTAACTTGGGCCTCCTTACATGTCACTGTGCCAAAGGGCCATGCCCAGGGGACAGAAGTCCCCTGGGTATGGCCATTGGGCAGGGGGCCATAACTCCTGTTTTTGCTAAGACAGGAGTCATTTCCATGGGGGTTGAGCGTCAAATAATGGCGCAAGTCAGGTTAGAGACAATATTTTTTACTCTAACCTGTCTTGCACCATTCTTTGGCGCACAACCCCGAGTCTTCCCTTCACCTCCGCTTCCCGGTTACCGTCATTTATTTTGATGCTAACCAGGCTGCAGCGCCGGCTAACGTCATTCCATAAATAAGGAGCCGGGCTGGCGCGTTGGAATGGCGTTAGCCAGCAGTAAACATTTTGACGCAAATCTGCCCTAGCGCTGATTTGCGTCAAAAAGTATAAATGTAGGCCTAAGTTGTTGCACCAATTTAAGGCATGATAAAGGGCGCTACATACTTTTGAATTTTTGTTAGTTCATTCTAAAAAGTGTATTTTATAGTTTTTGTTTTCTGTCAGATGGTAGGTCAATGTCATGTTACATTATGTTTATTCTAGTTATTCAGTTTTTCATTTTAAGTTGCAAATTTCTTCTGCTGTTTTTTTGTCATGGTGGGTAATGATGTTATGTTGTGAATCGTGTGTTCAACACAGATTGTGACATGCATGCGGCGTTCCGAGGGTGCGTTAGGTAACCAACAGTTGTTGGTTGACGAGCGGGCCATCGATAATGTTGTGTGCTGTCTTTGCCGTTTCAACACACAATCTGTGGCAAATAAAGCTAAGCCTAAAGCAATGAACTGCATGAAGGCCTTAGATGTTACACTGTCTCTTTCAATGTGTTCTATTAATATTCCAGTCGTAACACATTTATTTGCAATTTTTTTATTTATCTACAGTCAGTGTTGGGTTTACGATTTCTTCTCTCCACATACTAAGTATGTCAGATTGCACCTGCTTTATATTATGCTCTAGTTGCTTTAGTGTTGGGGAAGCTCTTACCAGAGCCACCTTAAGCACCATGACCTTTGTTAACGCGTCCTTTTATGTTAATTTATTACAAATCAGGACTCGTTTTAGGCCAATGAATCTTTTGAGCCAGTTGAGAGACACTGTAGGACGAGATAGCTGATCAATATGTCAATCAATATATCAATAACGTCATCAATATTTATCACCACAATACATTTCACTTTGGTCAAAGACATTAATCAAATTGACAACGCACCCATGACCTTTCAGCCATGAATAACCACACCTTTAATAGAATTTTATGAATTTTATTCCCTATTAGTTACAATCTAATATCAGGTGCATTAATCTCAAGGCCAAGAAACACAACAGCATCGTTACGATATGGCAACTTTGGTGGTAAGATTTCAATAAGGCAAGAATCATAAACATCAGAATATAACACAGCGCAAACATAGATCAGAATACAGCAAAGTGTCAAGTGCGCGTCAGTTCAACATAGCATAATGTCAGTTGTTTGTCTATTTGCACCAATTTGATGATCACCTGTCCTAACCACTAATTAGCATTGGCATGTTGGACTTCATGCAAAACAATTTAGAACACCAATTTGGAAGACATCTAACTATGGTCTCTGTCAAAATTAAGCAGTTGGTACCTAGAAAGGAAAAGCAAACAGACAAATTACAAGTTGTATTGTCATAATTACCCTCCAATGGATTAGGTCAGCACACAAGATCAGTCTTCGTCTTCAGGACATCAGTCAAATTGCCATCAGTCTAAACTCAACTAAAGGGCATAGGGGCCAGTTCCCTCGTAAGGAGGAAAAGGGTAAATGGGCAGTCTATGGGTGAGGATGGTTTTAATAAGTCTCAAAGTCACCAAACAGAGTGACAGAGTTTCTGGATAAAATCAATAGCATTCCCTACCTAGTTCTAATGACCCTTCTGTGACATGGGTTTTTATCCCTTTTTCGTAATACATTCCCCCAAAATTCTACTGGACATTAACTATACCCCACTATCTTTAACCTATCAAATTTAGCATTAGGTAATCCCAATTGTCACCCCACATTATTTCGCAGGTCTTTGATTGGTCTTCATAATTGACGTCTACGGAGGTGGCACATCCGGTGTTACTTCACTCTTTGGCATGTCTTTTGGGTCAGCATATCCATTGTCCATCGGTCTAAGTGACCTTGTACATTTCATTAACCTACATTTGTTTCAATATGCACATAACTTTTAAACCAAGGCACCAAATATGCGCTTGGGAACGGAATCAACATAGATACCTTCGTCTTCCAAGATGAAGAAAAAGAACATTTGCAGGTTCGTGGCCCTTTACAAGTCAGCACACTAGAAAAACAGAAAAATGCATTTAATATGAGAGCTGGGTAGCTAAAAACCCGCAGCTCACGCTAACTTAAGGCCTATAAAGATTTTCAATACAAATGCAATAAATGTTAATATAAGCTTAATTAAACATAACATAAAACATTTTATTCATCATTATTAGTTTGCGTATACATTGGTGGCCATTTACCGTGATCACAATTCAGGTGCACGTTTAAGCAACACCGCTATTATTATTGTTTTCTATGCAGCATTATTACCCTCTAATATAAGCATTTCATTTTAATATAGGTTATGTAAGGTACGCTCTCTCATCTTCATTGCAAATTCTCCAGAGTGGGACTTAAGCTTCATTTTCTATAAAATATCATGCCAATTCTGTGCCTAGTGATCCCCTGCATTCCTCACCTGACAGTGATTCAGTCTGGAGCCTCCATCTGGTTGCTTTCTTAGATTGTATTTGACCACAGCTGTACGTAATCTTCAATGGTGAGGGGTCCAATAGGAACATGCCCTGATTTTGAATGAGCACAGTTTGTACACTCATTACTGATAGCAGAAAACAATCAATTCTGGTGCATGTGCCTGGCATGTACTGCTGAGTAGTGAGAAGATGCTCTAAAGTTCAGGTGAATCACCTCTATACATCAAGTAGTTCTAACACACTTTGCCCTGTACAATAACTTGTGATTTGTTTTTTATGGTGAACCCCTGAAAGATGCCTGTACAACTTGTTATCTAGTACAAAATTGAAGTCTACCCTTAAAACAATTATTTCTCCAATAAACTGTGGTGTAAGATCTTGCAGGTACTCATAAAAGTGGGCCTCATTTCAGATAGTTCACATATAGTCACCAAATCATATCATTCAGTTCAGTTGACCTGCCCAAATAAGAAGCCAGCACCTTGAATGTTTTTTCACTCTGGGAACGAACAGCGGTGTTCTGGGCACCACCCACAATCCATTCCACTGCACTACACTGAAAAAGAGCCATAAACATGGCTGCTTAATCTTTTCTCAATTTCGCACCATTGTGTCAGATGTAATCTGAATACATGTTTTGTTAACTATCTGCCTATGCAATCTTACGTTATTTTTTCCCCAGACATTCCATTTCAATAATTCAATAGTAACTGCTTTGTTTTTCATATGATAGGCTTTGTGTTTCATATGACCACTATATATCCTTATAGTTTTTGATCTCTTTACAAGGTCTATACAACATGCCAATAGAAAAGCAATAACTCGACTACAACATTAAACACTCCAACCATGATTTCCTACCCAGAATGACTGCATAATGTCCCTGTTTGCCTTTCTGAGCACCAATTGTTAGGAATCTCATGCTGTATGGAGAGCTAACCTCTCTGTTCTGTATATTATGTGGCCTGTAGGTAAACCCTAACAGTCAATAACTAAAACTACACAAATTAGTCACTAGTTTGATCCTCACAGACCTCTCACACATTGGTCCACAGTAAGGTCCACTCGTTGGTTGAGACAAGTATCCTATCAGGAATGTGTAAAACGTCCCCTAATAATCGAATTATCATTTTTTTCTACTCCACTTATTACCATCGTCATGCTTGCTCTACTAAGAGTCAAGTTTGCACCACTGTCATCTTTACAGTATCAGGTACCTCACAGTATCACATACTGTGAATCCTGTGCTGCCTACAACCAAAGGCACATTCACCTGTCCCACTACATTTGGGATAGAGCCCTTCACTCTGTCTCCAGGTGCTTCAGACTCTACTAATGCTGGAGGGGATCGGTTTGTTGCGCTCTGCAGTTACTATACATGGAAGTGTGTCTTTAATAGCCAAGCTTTCCAGCTAGTTCAGTGCTAATTCCTGTGTCCGTAAGAAATGTGATTTAGCTTCATTATTTTCAACTTTCCTGTAAAGAAAATCATATATTTCAAATTAAAATCGCACTCTTTGGTTTTGACCACATCAAAAGAAGATCTCTTCCTTTGAACTGTTTGTGCGTAGTCTGGGAAGTGCATCAGTAAAGCACCTCCGAATTGCAGTTTATTTCAGATTTGTTTATATTTTTTTAATTTGCTTTTCAGCATTCAATTATCTGTACAAAATAATAATAATTTAATTTATGAAATAAAAAATGTAATTACTAAAGGAAGTTTTGAAAATGTACTGTGAATAAATGTCTTATTATTTTCAGAATGCTATTCTATAAACAAACATTTATTTAAAATTCCTTCTTATTTCCTTACATAAAACCCTTCCATCAATGGATAATAATAAAAATCTTACCAAATTTACATCATAGAATTATGTTCTTTTAGTTCAAGTTTTACTGTTTTGAGAAACGTCTCTAATCTGTCAAAAGAGAAATATTCTTACAGCTTAATGTATATATGATAAAATCTCGGAAACATGTCTAATTTTTAAAATGTGAAACATAAGTAACCACAAACGTTTCTGTCTTTCATGTAAACCAGGAGAGAAAAAAATTACAAGTACCAGGAATGGGTGCGAAATTCACATGAAAGGCAGAGCACAGCAACCATTTGAATTGCCTCGCCATTGGACCTAGACTCAATTTCACTAACAGATTTCTAATCTCTTTTCATTTTGACCTCGTGTAGATGAAAATGGAAAAATAATCTTCTGGGCTAGTAATGTGCTTGTATATTAAGATCCTTTTGCAAGCAGTTATGTCCATGTGAACGAGATGTGTCTTCATATGGACTTCATCGTTCATTTCTAACCAGAAGCTTATTTCGCATCCTTTATATACATTGTTTATATGTCAAGTTCCAATTCTATTTTGGAAGTCTTATACTTAATTTTAAGTGTATCACATGTTCCAATATATAACTGAAAGGATCAATAGGAACACATAGTAACTTTGAACAATAGTTCAGTATTCTCTTATAGACGTTCTACTTTACAATAATGAGGCCCAAATCTAATCTTCAAACGTAACCCGAAGATCAAATAGGAACATCCATCCATTTTTTCCAAATTCGCATCTCCAATTCCATTATAGAATTGATATCCTTTTGTTGAGGACTTAGCCTCCATACCAAGCTTGGTATTTTCAGCTTATAGTATTCTTTCAAAACTGAAATTGATTTGTGTGCAAATATTACGCATTTGCTGTTTCATTTACCTCAGCTATATGTGACTTGAAATTAAGGTTCCATTTGAAACAGACCCCCAGACAATCAAACTGGTCAACAATTTGTAATGTTTCTGAATTTATTTTCCATTCATATTTAATTTTTCTTGAAAAATAGTCACTTTGCTCTTAGCAGTGTTCATTTTCAAATAATGATTAAATTAAGAAGCAAAGATCTTTGAGTCCTATGAGTTTAAAGTCCATTACAATCGCACCATCTGCATAAAAAATGCTTCTCGTACGAGATGATGCTAGTTTTGGAGGGTAAAGAATGTGCCATTTTAAAAAACTTTGGAGCATCAGAAATATACATTGACAATAAAAGGGGTGCCAGTAGATCTTTGGTTTCTTTTTTGTGACTGCCGCCATCGCATTCCTTTGAACCAGGGTCCAGGAGTTATCATGCACTTCAATTACTAACTTAAGCTGGTCATCCAGAATACCCTAGCCTCTCATGTCTTTTTTCATAAGGTAGGGTGATCACTTAAATTGAATGCTGCATTTACATCAATAAAAGTCAACTATAAATATCCACCCTTTTGTGTTCTATATTTCTCAACCAATATCTTTAAAACAAAACAATAATTTGTTGTATAATGGTTAGATTTAAAACCATGCTAGTCTAATGGTAATGTTTGTTCAGTAACCACCCATTGTTAAAGCTGTAGCAGTGTGTGGTTTTAAAAGATTTTACCTTTTACCAGAAATGTTCAGTTGGGCAATCATTCTATAATTTGTAAGTCTATACCACTCTCCTTTTTATATATTGGTGCTCTGATGCTGCTGTTCCACGAGTCAGGAATTACACAATTGTTTATTTACTTTGCCTGATATAAATGGATTAGTATTACAGCCTAAGATTCTGGTTTCATTTTTAGCATATATGCTGAAACACTGTCTGGACACTGTGTTTGTAATGATTTAGTTGTTCTTATATACCTCACAATGTGTTTCACTTTTGGGGCACCCATGATCTTCTCTTGAGATATCTGAATTCTGAGGTATAATTATTTCTTATTTTTTCCTGCTAAACTTCCTATTGTACCCCAAAACATTGTATTGTTTCTTTCTTTCACTGCCAATTATACTTTCAACCAATTTCTTTTTTTAGCATTTACACTGAATGTCTCTTATTTTACCACTTATTTAATAAGTCCTCATTATCTGTTTTTTAAAGAATATTTCAATTTTGATCTAAGGGAAATATTCCTTTGAGCACTCCTCAATATATTTCTGTTATTAATAGCCCCATTATGTATATCTTTGTTATATGTTGTTTACTACATGCTGGGGATCCATTTCTGCAAAGAGCTCGGTCAATTTCACTGTTTTCTCTAAGTATACAACATACTCTAGTGATATTTATAACTTCTAAATTTACTGTAGACTTCCGTATATCATGTTTGAAAATGATGAAAGATAGAGGCACTGCTAGTGGTCTGTGATCACTCACCAATTATTCCAGAACTCTAAAATCATTGATCATGTCAAAGAAGGCAGAAGAAATTATTATGTGTAGTTTTAAGGACCACATATGCATGTTGCATCAGCTGGTGATACTGCATCCAACCATTTACAATCATTAGTCCACAAGCTCTGCATACAAAATCCAAATTTTGCCCCCTTCTTGAGCACTCATCTTTAACTAACAATTGGCTTGGCATTCCTGAAGCTTTTTCTTGTGCTACTAATTTATTATTAGATAATCAGGGCAAGGAATGTTGCTTTGAAATCAACAATTAGAAGAACTGTATATGAAGGATAGTATTGTTCAGTTTCATTCAGAAAAGTTTCAAATAATCAAATATCTTTGCCTGCTTCTTTCTTCTATGGCATACATATGTATTAACCATTAATAAATTAACCCTAGCATCTTTACTCTTCTTACTTCATTTCGTAAAAATCCATACGGCTAAAAACCTAACTTGATTAGGAAAGATCAGCTTTGCCTCCCAAATCAAAGATGCTGGGGCCAGTAGTAAGAACCCATCTGCTGAACTTCCACATTTACCTTTGGTTACCTTTACTGCAACCAATCTGTCCATGGTTAACAAACCCCATTAAGTTGGCTGATGCCTTCCTCGTTGATGCTGGACAAGGCGCGCCTCTGTCTGCACCAGGTCACAGGTCAGCAGCCCGGTTCCCAGGGAGCCAGCAGGAGGGAACAATACGACACACAATGAGGGAAACAACGAAAAAAGTGGGCTCCTCCAGGAAAAGGGGAGGTCATGTTGGCGGTCAGCAGGGGCACAGCACTCATCACAGCGAGGTCAAGGACAAGCGAGTATGCCGTATGACCAGGCCAGGCATCTCCCCCACCTGTTACTGGGGCCTGCCAGTGCAATATATCAGTAGTCTATGTATTTCAATATATCAGTAGTCCATGCTGTTGAATCTGCAATTAACAAGTTCTAATTTGACGCCAATAGAAAAGTTTCTTTATGTGAGGGTTGATCCCCACTTTATTGGGAGATACTATCTTTAATAAGTGCATATTAGGTAGAATATTCCTTGTAATGAGGATTGTTGGGAGACTTTTTAGGGTTAATCAATGCAGGTGTCTAATTCCAATAATTTTAATCTGAGGTCTCTATGCTCTCCAGTTTAACCCTCTGGGTTGTTTTATTGGTCATGCTTTTTTCTCATACGCATCACTTTCTCCGACAGACCACATATTCCTGTCATGATGATGACCCTGATATCAAACGTTATCCTTCCCAGAATTATTTAAAACCCTAGTCTTCTTATGTCATCACTAGAACTTGGGATTCAATTTCTGTTAATATAAGCAAAGAAAGACACTTCTGCTTGTTGAATAGTTGTTCACCAGATTGCGTTCTCTGAAATACCACATGAATTATGTCACTTTAATTTTTAATTTGTAAAGCAGGAATGGACTAGAAAATGGATGGAATTCCAGAGGGATTCATATAAGTTCCTTCAGCTGCAAGTATGCCCTCTACATTTTTATAGATATTCATATCATTTTTCATGGTATTATATCCCTCTTCACTTTTGCTCTGTTTTGTCAATTGATTCTTAATGCATTTTTTGTTTGAGTATTCCAGCCACAAAATTCCATTGAAGTCTTTATTTGGGGACTTTTCCTAGAAATTTGTTTCTCCACACTGTCTTACTGCCTTATTTTTTCAGATATAATTGTGTCTGATGATTGCTTCATTATAGCAGGAGAGAAGGGAACAGGTAGAGGAATTGTCGCGTAGGCTCTCATTATCCTAATGAGACTACTGGATTTTTGGGCGGCAAGATCGTTCGCAGTGTGGGGGACTAAGTCTGACCCACGGTGAAGGACCCTTGTCACCCCAAATCCGGGTTATGCCCCGGCCAACTAGCAGTGCCTCATCTCTCCCAAAGGGAAGAGACAATTGGGCAGCCGAGCGCATTACATCTTAGTGCTACCCAGGGAAGTCGTGGTCACTCAGCTCACAACCAGTTCTCTCGTACAAAGTGCGGTCTCACATATAAATGACAAAGGCAGTTTGAGTTTTAAAGATTGGTTTAATAAAACAACTGCATTTTAGATAACAAGGAGGGAGCCGCAATAACCAGAACCATACAACACAGTAGGATTGAAATAGTAACGAGGAGAGTGAAACATAAGAATAAGGCTATCATATTGCGACTAAATTATGTTATCTCTAAGTTATATTTTGAGCACAGCATGTGAAGCTTTAAACCTGCCTTTCAGGTTCTCCCGGGAGGACATCAACCCTCATACCTGAACAAAAGCCTGTGATCTGGATCAGCATCTGCAACAGGGCAGTCAGGATCTAGTTGTGGGTTCCTGGTCGGAATCTCCCTCTTACGTGTACCCGGACTAGAAAGTGTTTTTATAACTAACACGCCGGTGCTCTAAGAAACGTCCCTACGTAAGAATGTGTACTTTCTACGAACCATAAAGACTAAACTTCTACCACGTATATCGGCAATGTACCAGACCGTATCCTTGACTGAAGCACAAAGCGAGCAAGAATGTATTGTTTGAGAACACAGTGCTGAAGTAAACTATACAGTGTGATAGAAGGAAATAAAATAAGACCATGAAACTGGTTATTGTAAAATAACAGTGTGAGGCTAAATAAAATGCATCTAGGGCAAAGTGCACAGAGGCCTAATACGTTAAGCAAACGCGCAGAAAGCTACATTGAAAATGGCTACACTACAGAATAAGGTTAGCCCGTGGGGTCATTCAAATTCTCAACACTTTCAAAACTCATTTTACAAGGGCATTTTGTTTTATATTCTCCTGTTTTTTTATATGTACATTTTTGTGTAACTAGGCAGTATTTTTTGCTACAATACTATTAGTTGTGACGTACGAAAACAGTTTATTCCTTTTGGATTTATGTTTTTTATCAGGACAGGGAGACTATTTGAGCTTGAGGAATCCACATCTAACTTATTCATTGGAACATCTTCCTGCACTTTACCATCACTGGGTTTCCTTATCTGAAAAATGATTTTGATTTTGTTCTCTTCACTAAGGTGCATATTTACGTGAATAGTGGCGTAGGGCAGCGCAGCAAGTTACATTGCAGCTATGCCCTGCACCACAGAGAAGGGGCACGAATACATTGTATTCATGAAATACCGTGCATTCCTGTCCCTTCCCCCTGTGCTGGTGCCGAGTTGGCTGCCTTGTGCCAGCATAGGCACCCTTGCACCAAAACAACAAAAATCCAACATACACAAGTCAAGATATGAATTTTTAAAAATAATAGATACTTGCTCAATAGAAAACAATGGAAACATTGTTGTTACACAAAGTACCTTACCTGGTTTGCATACAAAATAAAGCCACATGGGTGAGCGAGCGTCAAAAAAGTCAGCGATGCGTAATTTTTCTCTCCTGCAAGGGAGCGGAGCATAGATTTCTGGACAGAGTATCTCGGGTCCGCACAGGTTCACGATAATTTTGACGCCCAGCAATGATGCGTGTGAAATCCGGCCACACGGTGATGGAAAACCATGCTACGTGGGGTGTTCATCATTTTCAGCAGCCGCAAGTGGGTGTTGCGTCTTTTCCCCAGCCACGATGCAAGTGATGGGTTGATTTCCCAGCCGCAATGCAGGAGGTGCGTCAATTTCAGCCACGAGGTGGGTGGCGCATCATTTTTGCAGACACTTTACAGGTGGTGCATAAAACGTTTCACCGAACGGCTCCCTGTGCGTCAATTTCAGTCCTTGTTCTACAAACTTCACCTTCCAAGGGTCAAGGGACTGGGTAGGGCACCACTTGGTAGGGCAGGAGTCTCAGCAGAGAGTCCAGATGCTGGCAGAGGACGTCTTTGATTGCCCTGAGACTTCAAAACAATAGGAAAGTCAGTCCAAGCCCTTGGAGACACTTCACAAGCAGTAATATACCACAAAGTCCAGTCTTTGTCCTCTTTCAGACAGAAGCAGCAAATGCAGGCGAACCCAGCAAAGCACAGTCACAGTCAAAGGGGCAATGCTCCTCATCCAGCTCTTCAGCTCTTCTCCTTGGCAGAGGTTCCTCTTGGTTCCAGAAGTAATCTGAAAATCTGGGGTTTTGGGTCCACTACTTATACCTCTTCCTGCCTATGAAGTAGGCAAACTTCAAAGGAAAGTTTCTGTTGTTCACAAGATCTTGCCTTGACCAGGCCATGCTCCAGACACACACAATAGGGTTGGAGACTGCATCGTGTGAGGGAAGGCACAGCCCTTTCAGGTGTAAGTGACCACTCCTCCCTCCACTGTAGCCCAGATTGCCCATCAGGATATGCAGACTACACCTCATTTCCCTTTGTGTCACTGCCTAGTGGAGATTCACAAACAGCCCAACTATCAGTCCGACTCAGATAGGGAATATACAAGCAGGCAGAGCCACACAATGGTTTCAGCAAGGAAAGGCTCACTTTCTGTAAGTGGCATTTTTTAATTGACAATTTAAAAACCAACTTTAACAAAAAAAATATTTTTAAATTGTGAGTGCAGAGACACAAAACTCCATCACCTCTATCAGTTCCCAAAGGGAAACTGTACTTAGAAGATATTTAAAGGCAGTCCCCATGTTAACCTATAAGAGAGCTAGGCCTTGCAACAGTGAAAAATAAATGTGGCTGTTAGGACATGTAAAACACATTAGTATCTCACCTTTAACATGTGCTGCACCCTGCCCATGGGGCTATCTAGGGCCTACCTTAGTGGTGCCTTACATGTATGAAAATGGAAGGTTTGGGCCTGACAAGTGGGTACACTTGGCAGGTCGAATTTGCAAATTAAAAGTGCACACACAGACACTGCAGTGGCAGGTCTGAGCCATATTAAAGGGCTACTCATGTGGGTGTAATAATCAGTGCTGCAGGCCCACTAATAGCATTTGATTTACAGGACTTGGGCACCTCTAGTGCACTTTACTAGGGTTTTACTAGTAAATCAAATGTGTCAATCATGGAAATGCCAATTACACATGCAATTTACACAGGGAGCACTTGCATCTTAGCACTTGTCAGCAGTGGTAAAGTGCCCGAAGTACCAAAACCAGCAAAAACAAAGTCCAGCACATAGTCAAAACATACGAAGCAGAGGCAAGAAGACAGGGGAGTCTATGCCAAGGGTGCCAGGTCTAACAGGGGCGCTTTCCTGTTTCTGTAGAATACAGCACACGTTGAAAGAGCAAAAATGAAGAAGAAATAAAGATCTGGGGAGGCGTAAAATTTTGATATATTCCAAGGTTTACAAGTCCTTGTAAATCTGGGAATGCATCAAAACCCATGGGTGTTGCTTGGGAAAACCCACTGCAATGCCCATGGAATGCCTCCCTGGCACAGAGTAAGGCAACACAGTGACTTGCACTGTCTTGTCCTACTCCATATCAATGAGACAATGAAAAGCAATGCAAAGGAGCTTTGTGTGGCCTTATAGATGTGGTTCTGCAGTCTGCGCTGCTCGACCATCTGAAAAAGTGACGCTCCGGGCTTGTAAATATGCCCCTAATTCTGAAGGGCTGCAACACATTAAGAAGGAAGAGGGCCTGTGCCATAAGCAGCCAGGCTGCTCATGCTGTTACTGCTGGAGTATCAGTTGGTGATCTTCCACATGCAGAGAAGGAGCTGGGGCCTGGGACTGTAGAGACATGAGAGGACAGATGGCCGACATTGAATTAAAGGTTCCACGGTATGTCACAGTGTTCTGACAGAGACAGTTATCTGGCTGTTTTAATATTCCAGATTGGCCTGGATTGTTTTATTACAATCCAGAGCTCTAATGTTCTGCTTGGAATGATAAAATACCTTTGTCCTATTCCAGCTCGATTTCAATATCACAGTGCTAATTTAGTGCCTAAAGACTTTGCTGCAAAATTGTAACTTTTGCAGTTCTTAGCTTAACAAATACTTTTAAAATTGTGATACCTCATGAATTCTTGACCAGTCCCTACACACAATGTTTGCGGCTTAATGAGAAAGCAGAACTTCCCAGAAACATGTGAAACTGTCATCACAAAGGTTTTGAAACCAGGCAGCTCAGCTAACCGCTGTGACTCTATAGTTTTACCTTACTGATTAACACATAGGCCAAAGTAATAGCCTAGGTCTTGGCAAATTGTCTGCTAACAATTATACAGAGACTTATCTATGAGAAACAAAGTGACTTTTTTGCCGCAATGGTCCACTGGTCCACATGACATGATGCTAGATTTCTATTTAATGCTTAACGCTCTGGCCTTGGAAAACCTTTTCCTAGACCCCTTGGTCATCCTGTGGATTAATTTGGAAAAGGTCTTTAATAATCTTAATCGGGATTACCTATTTACCTTCTTCCTCTGGATGAATTTGGGCCAAACATTTATAGAGGCTTGTTCTATCCTCTTCCCAAATTAAATGAGGTCCTTCATCAGGACTGCAAATCTTTGATCATATTGGTCATGTCAGTAGCAGAAGGGGAGAAAGGTTGTCTGAGGAATACATCTGAACAAGGGAGAACTAGAACATTGAATGTTGTAGTTTTTAGAGCGAGGTGTAGGGCCCTAGTAGTTTCCGGGAGGTTGAACAAAATGAAGGGGCATAGTTTAGATGGTTGGACGAAAATGCGGAAATCAGTTGATGGGTTGATGTTACAGGATTGCAGACTGTTATGTTTGGGGGACTTCCCCAAGTGTGTTTTACTGACAGGGGTGTTTCGGATCAAGACCCCGTGTCAGGATATGTTAAATGTTGACCTCCCCTGCTAATGGGGCTGGAAATGGTTTGTACCCCGTGACGTGAGGCGGGGGAATAAAGTGGCTGGTTTTGGCGGACGGAAGCAGTTCGGACGCCGGGCAGCCGAGTGCACAACTCATGCGTGCCGTGTGTTATTTATACCGCGCACGCGACTGCACAAATGCGCGCATTAGTGCCCAACCATTAACCTTGCCCTCCTGTCAGGAGACAGAACACAGACCACTAGCTTTAGATTTGAGGAACTCTGCTGAGATGTACAACAGTTTGGGTTTTACATGGCAAAATTACTAAGAAGATATACTATTCAATGCACTAATGCAGGCAGGGAGCGATAAAAATGGATAAGATAGTGCCATCTCACCGAATGGTGATTTATATAAACATATATGTCAAGCATTAAGAACAAACTTTATAGGTTATGTTTTAGAGGTTAATGGAGATGAAGGTGTTATCTGACCTGACCTGCATTTTCAGGGCCATAATAGCGGTCTCATGGTTGTCCATGAATATAAAGCATAGTGCAGTTGTTCTTAACTTTTAGACTTCTGTAAACCCCACTGAATCACATCTGAAAAGCAGGGAGCCCTAGACATTTCTATGATTTGAAACTCAAAAATAATACACAAAACAACACAATTAAGTACAAGCTACCAGGCACATCTATGTTTCTTTGCAACTAAAATGTTTAAATATGAAACTGACTAGAAAACAGTACAAGATGCTGATTCAAAGCTCTCAGCAGAAGGGCTGGGACAGAAGTAGTAACTGAAATAACATTGGCTTTAGCCAGACACAAGGCAGGCATAACCCTTTCCAATACAAGAAGCTTAGGTACTTGGAGTCTGTAAGTGCCTGACCATGTAAAACAGTGGATGACAGAATGTGCCCTAAAAAGGTCCTCTGGGGTAACATCTGTGTCTGCATACATAAATTACTGAGCAGTTATAACACTGGCTATCTTAGTGTGTAGATGTGTATGATTTTCTTGAAAAGCATAAGCATTCACACGTGCCTTAATCAGAAGCTGTTTGCTTGTTCAGGTCGAAGCATATTTAAATGTGAATAGTGACAGTGTGCATTTACACATGATCTGTCTGTTTGACTAAAACGTTTTTAAACTGCTTGTATTTATGTTTAAAACATCTGTATTAATTGTGTTAGTACATATGGCAAACATATTAGGGAGGTAGTATAGTAAAATACAGCACAGTGTACCTCAAGTAATCATTGTTACTTATTCAAGAGGAACCTCATTTATATAGGTATTTAGCTCAAAATGCTTATGATTATTGGCAGTGAAAATGAGAATTAGAGGTCATATGGGTCCACAGAACCCTCTGATTAGGTGCTGCCAACCCCTGGGATGACAGGTTAAGAATTGCTGATGTAGTGTATGCTGCATAGACCACTCGCCACTTGAAAGAAGCAAAGAGTTTTCATCTTGTCCAGGAGGTCTTTGGAAGCTTTGGTCCCTGGCCTGTTGACTGAAAGGTTAAATTCCCAATTACAACCATGTTATTAGCTTTGGTCTGCAGGTAAAGGGAGAATGTTAGGAATTCATCCATAAGGCACGGTTTGTTTTCAGGTATCAGTAGAATACTTCTGCAGTGAAGGAGCCCTTTAGATTGACTGTGCTTTGCGCTACTATGCATTTGAAGGATGAACATTCTCTCACGCGAGGCAGCAAGGCAAATTGCTGCACTGTTTTGCGTGAAAGGGTAAGAGCATATATGCTCCATATTTACAAAGAAATGGGCCATGGTTGCTCTCTCCTTGCGCTGAGAGCGCCCATGCTCCACCCATGTAATGCCTACTTGGTGCACAGTATGCATATAAAGTGGCTTTGCATGGCTTAGCAAATCCCGGTTAAGCACTTGTGTTGCCTTGTGACCACTTGCATCATTCAAGGACAACATAAGTCTTTTGTAATTCTGCCCCGTAGTGCAGTTTTGTAGGCTAGTGCTACCCAACCCTATCATCAGCCTAATTTGCTCTTCATAATGATATGGATGAAAGTAAAAGGTCATTGAGCATGGCTGCTGTCTTTTCCCTGAGTCGAGCCTGTATGAAGCTGGTTACGTGAGATTTGTGAAAGAGATGCAGTATATCATAGGGTTGCCTCTAAATTGTGCTGGTGCTGATTAGGCCAAGTGTTATGCCACAGGTGAGAATTAGCGGCAGGGTACATAAAATTGGTAGGAATATTAGAGGGCTGTAATTGTGCAGTGATAGGTTGAGCACAAAGCGTACAATTTACGCAGTGGAACACAATTATTATTAGGAAGTCTCCCTGGGAAGCGGTGTGTCAGCTGGTGTCTGAATAATGTGGGGCTGATGGGATGAAAATACGGGTGCTTATGAGGGGTAACATAGCATTACCTTGCTGGGTGGTGGTGCTAGGTAGAGGGTATTGTAGATGTCATGGCCAGGTGAAGTGTTTGATGAGGGTTTGTAGTAAGTATGTGTGGTGTGTTAAGCAATGCTTAGTGTTGTATTTTGGGGATTTTGGAATAACTTTTCAAAGTCCAACAGGTTTCTGTCATTGGCTTGAGACTAGATAGCTATATTACTCTGATGGATGATAGCATTACTTTTGTGACCACCTTGAATTTCTGAAAACGTATTTGCAGAGAGTTTCAATTAGAACATGTCTAGCCGTGATCCTGCATTAGTCGTGTAAAAGGAGGTTGTTCTTGGTGATATTTGTTTGGGACTGTGTAGATGTTAGCTAGGGGTGTTTCTATGTTTGATTCAATAGCAGCATTTTTGGAGTTTGAGGTTTGTGAATACTCAAAAGAGGATAGAGGCTGCACCAGGTATCTATGAGACCCCATTGTGATTGCCAGATCGAAAATTTATGTGCCACCCTAATTACTGGAGAATCCTGTAGTGGAGGTTCGGAGCAATCCAAATGGAGATCAGTTATACAGTTAAAATCTCCCCCTGTCATTACCGATTGCAGAAGATATGGAGCCAAACGCTCCATAAGTTTTGCTTGAAATTTACCTTGGTCAGTATTAAGTGTGTAAATGTTAATTAGGGCGATATTCCATCCCTCTAGCTTGCCCTTCACTGTGATATAGCACCCTTCTGGGTCTGTTATACTCTTTGTGTATTGGATGGGGACCCCCACCCTCATCCATATAAGGGACCCTCTTGCATAAGCCAAATAAATTGTGAAGTGTGCATGGCACCTCCAACGCCATTGTAGAGCCTTTTCTTCAGCAGCTGTAAGGTGTGTTGCTTTGAGCATTGCTACATGGATGTCTCTACTATGTAAATATGAAATCACCATATACCTTATTGCCATTGTATGCATTTCCCCAAATGTTCCATAATAGGATCTTGTAGGTCTCAAGTGTAGCCATTTCCTCCTTCTGCTTTCGTCTCTCTGTTACTCCCCTCCCGGTTGAATGTCCTCATGTGTATAGCAACCCACGTCATATTCATGTTAACTGTCCCAGTAACATTTGACTCAGGATCCCCAGTGTTAATTAACCAACCATAAGCAATCCAACTCCCACACCCTAGGACAAGCAGACAATGTCTCCTCATCCAAACCATTAATCGTGCTCACCGAAGCAGCAGCGGCCAATCCTTTTAGTAGGGGGAGTGGGGTCACGGTGTCCACATCTCAGTATTCTTCCAGTAATCCTCTGTAAGACATTGAAGCAACCACAGTGCTTGTTCTCTTGGTGATACGTGAGTATGTGACAGGTTTATATCAATTAGGAATAATAATCACATAATGTCATCATATGTCCCTGGAGTCACTATTGGCAAAGCATCCTCCGATGTATGGGTGGTATAGGAGTCTAGATCAGATCCCGAATGGTCCTCTTCTTCTTCCTCTAGCTTTGGGTTCAGGCTCTGGCCGCAGCTGCTCAGAGAGGGCACGACTTCCATTACCTTCTGTCATTCTTGTTGAGCCTTGCTCTGGAAGGGGCAGACGATTTATGTTCAAGTGGGTCTCGTTTCCCCTTGGATTTATGTTGGGAACTTCTGTTGTGGCCTGAGCTTGAACCACCTGGTTGATAAGCATTAATCCAGTACCACACTGCCTTTGGGGTGTGGAAGAATTGGGTTCCCTCCGCAGTTACCACCCAGAGGCGGGCAGGAAACATCATACTGTATGGTATACCCAACCATCTTAATTTTGCCTTGACCTCTTGGAAGGTGGATCCCTGCTTCTGTACTTAACGTGAGAAATCAGGGAAGAGACGGACCATGCTATTTTCAACTGTGCAGTCTCCCTTCTTTCTCGCTTGACTGAGGAGGTTGCCCCTTTCTTTGTAATGCAAAAGTCTCGCTATGACTGGGCGTGGCAGAGGTCATGTTGGAACTCTGTGCACCCTCTCTAGGGCAAAGAACGGGGAGAGTATTTCTCCTGCTACTTCTTCACAAATTCATTTTTCCAAATATTCAACCATATTCTTCCCCTTTACACATTCCGATAGGCCAATTATGTGGATGTTATTGCGCCTGGATCTGTTTTCCTCATCTTCCGCTCTTAATTCCAGCCCATGTACCTTCTGTTCCAGAGTGGACAATTTTGCTGTTACTTCAGAGAGTGTTGGTTTGGTATAGTTAATAGTTTTCTCTGTTGCTGTGACTCTTTCCGCTCTGATCATCTCAAAGTACAGCCATATCTGTCGCTAGAGAATCAATTTTACTTTCTAGGGCCCCTCAGGAGGTGGGTATGGATTGGAGAATGTCTTATTCGCCCTAGCTGGTTATCCTCCCGTCGTGTCGTAGGTGGTTCTGTCTCTTGTGTCAGGGTCCCTACTGAGGCCAATCTTCCCCATGGTTTTTGGGTTTCAGTGATTAGAGCAGTCTGTCAATCCCCTGATCTGATGGTCCTCTACTGGGGGAACAGTGCGTTATGTCACCGCTGATCTAGGATGAGAAATCACAATGGGAGGGCCTGAGGTGCAGGGTGATTTGGTAGGTAGGTGGCATCTATATTAACTAGTCCAAGAGGGGTCAGTTTTACCCTGGTTGTTTGGAATCCCTCGTCACCTCTATCTTTCATTTCCAATGGGGAGGCCATGTATTTCAGACTTTTTCTAGTCCTAGGCAGCAATGTGAAGCACTTCCCCGACGCGCCCTGGCAGTTCTTTACACCTATTTTAGGCACATGAGCTTGTTAATTCCCAAGACCTTAAGGCAGTATAATGCTGTGGAAGGGCCCAGACCTGTTCTCTCTGTGCAGCCAAGGAACCACATTGCTGCTAGATAGGGCTAATATCCTCTGTGCAGCTGGGGAGAATTGTATAATATACCAAAGGTGCAGCAGGTGATTGTTCTGGAGCAGTCACACAATAATAGGGGGCAAAGTTCGGGGTCTCTCCCAACAATCAAATGTGCACTCACCGCTCACTGTCCTCATGAAGGAGTAGGTCTGTCGCACTGGCGTCTCAGTTTCAGGCCTCCTCGCACTCTGGGAGCTCCCACGCTACAGGCCTGGTATCTAGGCTCTCTCAATTATTAGTGCTGTGGTGGATGTCTGCTATCTCAGAGCCGTGGCGTCACTTGTGCGTTGCCTAATGCTGCCTTCCTCAAGGCTTGAATGTCCTCTGCTCCCTCCGGGCGTTTCATCCATCATAGACGTGGCATCGGAGCAGTCTCCGTCTCCCCAGGTCTGGTGCCCAACGCTTCTGTGCTGTGTGCTGTGTTGCCCAGGTCGTAGGCAGAACAGTCTTGAATTCACTCCCTCAACACGGCCCGCGTCCGCTCCTCTGCAGCTCTCAGTAAGTTTCCCGAGGGTAGTCATTCGGCCGTGGCCGCCATCTTGGGTTCAGTGTGGCTGCAGTATTTTGTCAGTTTTTTCTTTTTAAAAGCTTCCCTGGCAGTATTTCAACTGATGCTTCGATTTGCTGCCTTAAGAGGCATTTGAGGGTCACAAGCAATAATTTTGGGGCCCAGGAGACCCTGTGTTTTTTCAGGATGGCATATGATGAAGGATCACCAGCAGGATCGTCACAGAAAGGCTTCTTACTTGATCACCATTAGACCAAGCCCCCTCACCCACCCACCTAATTATCATAACCAATGGCTATATTCAGTGCAGATGGGCTCAAAAACATATCCCATACATGCAGTGGGACTCTTTAAATGGAAAGAAACTCCTGTTTGGACTCCACCCTGTGATGAAGGTGGTGGTGATTGTTTGGTGGTCCTTCAATCACCAAATCAGGTGGGTGGAAAATTGACAGGCTAGACCACTCCCCCTCTAAGACAGGTATCGCTCTTCTTAAAGTAATACCAATGTAAGGCTTTAGGGGGTGGGACCATGTTGGAATCACCCTGCTGGGAGACGTAGACCCTACTAATATCATTAGGTCTTTCACTGCGATGTGGGCTCAATTTGGTCTTCTACACCCACACTTTTATTGATACCTCCAACTCCGCTATGCAATTACCCTGTGCCTGGTGACACTGGAGAAACTATCCAAATTTATCCCTCTCAAAGCATAATTGACTATTTGCCAACAAACAAATGGGAGGGAAATATCTGCTGTATATAGAACCATAGAAATAAACTCCCCAGATATCTTTCCGAAGCTCTGTGAAGCATGGGAGAGAGATACTGACGGACTGAATTGGGCATTTGTACTTACAGCCCACTAGGAGTCAGTCATCTCAAATAGATATCAACAGTTCAAATTCCTCCACCAAATCTACCGAAGCCCAGCTAGACTCGCATGTGCACCGAGGTCAGAGAAAACAATTTTTTCTATGTCAAACAGCAGTGGGAGACTGCCTTTATAATATCTGGTCTTGCCCTATCCTATACATTCCAACAAGTGGTCAACCGACCACTTAACCTGAACCCTAAATTAGCAATAATAACCATACTTGACAATGAAGGATTTACAGGAGCTGAAAAATCTCTGAGTAAACGGGATCTTGCCCAGGACAAACATCCACTAGTTTGACTCCTTACAGAAAGCGTTTGGGTAGAGGCTGAGTATTTGAAATCCTCATACATGAGTCCATGGGGTGCTTCAATAATCAGAAAAAGAATGGAGGAGCTGGGAGCAATGCTGTGAGTTTGAGGGTAACTCCTGAACAATTTACAGTGACGGTAAGATACTAAGGCCCTCATTACAAACCTGGCGGTCGGTGTTAAAGCGGTGGTAATACCATCAACAGGCCGGCAGTAAAAAAAATGGAATCATGACCATGGTGGAAACTGCAAAAACAGACAGCTACTTCAACACTCTGACCGCCACCGCGGTAGAAACAAACACCGCTGCTGTAACCGCCAACAGACAGGCTGAAGACAATGTACCGCCCACTGTATTAAAAGGCACCAATCTGCCACCTTTTCCGGGGTGGTACCAATGCCATCAAAAGCACGGTGGAAACAGGACTTGGAACGGAAACCACTCACCTCTCCACACCCAATGAGGAACCAGGACGCCATGGAGCCCGAGTTACAGGTGCTACCAATGTTGGTTTACCTCCTCTTCTACCAGGAGCAGCAAAGACGGCGGCGACGACCACGGTGAGTACTGGACCTAGTACACAGGGGGAGGAAAAAGAGAGTGACACACACACGCAACACCCCCACCCCCACCCTCACCCACAACACCATACACACAAATACATACCGCAACATTACATATACACCCCGTAACCCTCTGGAAGAACGCAAGGACAAAAGGGAATGATTGTGACGAGTGTAATCATCTAAAATTCAGATATGGAAACAGGTCTGTAACAGATCAGTATAAACAAATATGTACAGTAACTACACAAGTCCGGATAGTGTTCCATTCATTGTCCGTGAACCAGTGGTCCCAAAATGCATGGGCGAAGCCCACACATGATACCTGCCTCGAAAAGGAGAGAGCACTGCTGGGGCATCAGGTCGGAAAAAAACAGGCACCTCAGGGGGAAGGGGAGGGGGGGACTTCAGCAGGATGAAGGGATGATGCCACTGCTCCACGAGGGGGCTCCATGCCCACTGATTGGTCCTAGGGAGTGCAAAGCCACAGTCTCACACGTCTCTCAAGTCGGTAGTTTGCACACTGCTTGGTCCTGGGGAGTGCAAAACCACAGTCTCACAAGTCTCTCAAGTGGGTGGTTTGCCCACTGCTTGGTCCTGGGAGTGCAAAGCCACAGTCTCACAAGTCTCTCAAGTGGGTGGTTAGCCCACTGCTTGGTCCTGGGGAGTGCAAAGCCACAGTCTCTCTAGTGGATCCTTTTCACCACTGGTTCGGGAGGGGGCTTAGTGGCCAGAGTGCTTCATCCTGCCAAGGACTGGGGTAGTGGATGCTGTTCTCCACTGGTTCTGGAGGGGGCTTAGTGCCCAGAGTGCTTCATCCTGCCAAGGACTGGGGTAGTGAATGCTGTTCTCCACTGGTTCTGCAGGTAGGCTTTTTGCCCAGAGTGCTTCATCCTGCCAAGGACTGAGGAAGTGGATGTATTTCTCCATTGATTCTGGAGGGGGCTTTGTGCCCAGAGTGCTTCATCCTGCCAGGACTGAGGTAGTGGATGTATCTCTCCACTGGTACATTACATATACAACCCCCACCCCCTGGAAGAAGGCAAGGACAAAAGGAAATGATTGTAACAATTGTAATAATTAAAAATCCATTAGTCAAAACTCCAAATTCAGTATATACAAATATGTACACCAACTACACAAGTCCGGATAGTGTACAATCATTGTCCATTGACCACTGGACCCAAAATGCATGGGCGAGGCCCACACATGATACCTGACTGGAAACAGAGAGAACACTGCTGGGTCATCAGATCGAAAATATACAGGCACCTCAGGGGGAAAGGGGGGCACCTCAGCCTAATGAACGCACAACGCCACTGCTGCACGAGGGGGCTCCATGCCCATTGCTGTATCCTGGGGAGTGCAAAGCCACAGTCTCTCAAGTCTCTCCAGTGGGTGGTTTGCCCACTGCTTTATCCTGGGGAGTGCAAAGCCACAGTCTCTCAAAGTGGATAACAGTCTCCACTGGTTCTGGAGGGGGCCTGGTACCCAGAGTGCTTCATCCTGCCAAGGACTGAGGTAGTGGATGTATCTCTCCACTGGTTCTGGAGGGGACCTGGTGCCCAGAGTGCTTCATTCTGCCAAGGACTTAGGTAGTGGATGCATCTCTCCACTGGTTCTGGAGGGGGCATGGTGCCCAGAGTGCTCCACGTGCAGTGTGGCTGGTACAATTCCCTCACCTGGGTGTGCGTGCCATGAGATTTGCGAGGTTCAGGTAGCATGATACGCCATGGAGGCAGCAACATACCCCACACTGCTGCGGCTGTGCCTTCCACCTGCAGGTGCAAACAATGATGGAAGAAATGCCTCATGGAAGCTGCCCAGGGTCCAGGAACACTCCTCCAGCCTCAGACGACTGACCACTGGGGATGGTAGCCATGTCAGCTGTGGTGCCTGTGTCCGAGGACGGTGCGGGGCTGGTGGCGGTGCTTGCAGCGGTGTCTTTCGCGGTGGTGCTTGCGGCGGTGTCTGTTGGGGCGGTGCTGGCGGTGGTGCTGGTGGCGGTGCATGGGTCAGCACCTGCTGAGGGACACAGCAGGACGTCTCCTGCAGCCTCGGATGGCAGCCCACTGGGGAAGAGGCTGGGGACTGTTGCTGAGGCTGTAGACGTGCCAGGGGCGGTGCAGGTGGCGGTGCTTGCAGCAGTGTCTGTCGTGGCGGTGCTTGCGGCAGTGTCTGTTGCGGCGGTGCTGGCAGCGGTGCATGGGTCAGCACCTGCTGAGGGACACAGCAGGGCGTCTCCTGCAGCCTCGGACGGCTGCCCACTGGGGAAGAGGCTGGGACTGTCATTGAGGCTGTAGACGTCCCTGGGACGGTGCAGGTGGCGGTGCAGTTGGCGGTGCAGGTGACGGGTGTGGTGGCTGGGAAGCTAGCGGTGTTCGCCGCCATACAGGTTGGCGTGGTCATGGACAGAAAGTGTGACACTGGTCCCTCAGTCGGTGCCACCATGCGCTCTCCTGACCTGCTCTTCAGCTTTTGGCCCTTCCTCAGCTTTGATGGTGCCGCAGTTGTCTTGCCACTATCCCCTTTGGTTTTTGCTGAGTCCTTGGTAGCTGGTACTTTCGGCTTCTCCCTCCAGGATGTGGGCACCTTTTTCACCTTGGCAGGTGGCGGAATGTCCTTGCCCTCGCTACGTGGCACACTGGCAGTCCTGATGGATGGCGCACTCCATGACCCCGCAGTTGCTGGCACCACTGTGCCTGGGGATGTGGTGGCTGAGGTGCTGGGACCTGGAAAGCCTGGCCCTAGGGGAAGGATGGGGTGGGAGGTGTGGGGAAAAGGTCAAAGTTAGCCAGGAAGAGTTTTTTAGACACTATGGGACGGGAAGATGGAGGGGGTTTAGGAGTGGAGGTAGAGGTAGTGGTTGTAGGAGGTGTACATCTGCTGAATTTGGGTGAGGGTGCATGGGCTGGAGGCTGTTGTGAGGTGGATGGCTGTTGAGTGGGTGTCTGCCAGCGTTTGTGTAATTTGGGAGGAGGGCTCACAGACACACTGGGTGAGGACACAGGGGATGTGTGCATGGTAGTGGGGGTGGTGATTGCTCGTGAGCGGTGTGTGGTGATGGGCGTGCTGGTGATGGAGGTAGTGGCTGAGGATGTTGTGCATGCAGGTGTGAGTGGAGACGAGACAGGGAGGGAGGTGGAGGACATGGAGGAGGGGGACACAGTGGAGGCAGTGGATGTTGGTGTGTCTGCATGGGTATGGTGCTTGTGTGAGTGCCTGTGGGATGTGTGGTGCTTGTGTTTGCCATGTCCACTCTTGTGTGTTGATGAGTGTGCATGCTGGTCTGATGGTGTGTTTGGGATAGGCTGAGGTACAGGGGATTGGGTCTGGGTAGTGGAAGTTGGAGGGGGAGGCTGGACACGGGGGCAATGGCTGCCATCAGTGCTGAGGCCAGAGCCTGAAATGCTCTCTGTTGGGCCCGCCACGCCAGAATGAATGCCCTCCAGGTATGCATTTGTTTGCTGCAAAAGCCTCTCGACACCCTGGATGGCATTCAAACTGGTTGATTGCCCAACAGTGAGGGATCTTAGGAGGTCAATAGCCTCCTCACTGAGGGCAGCAGGGCTGACTGGTGCAGGGCCTGAGGTGCCTGGGGCGAAGGAGATGCCCACCCTCCTGGGTGAGCGGGCTCGGGAAACTTGATGAGGGGCTGCTGGGAGGGCGGTGCTGGTAGGGGGGTGGCGGCTGTACCTGTTGTTGCGGTGGGCACACAGGTGCCCGCCACTGCAAAGGAGCTCCCATCAGAGGAGGAGTCGCTGTCACTGGTGTCTCCTCCTGTCCCCATCGTGGAGCTCCCCTCGCCCTCCGTCCCACTGGTGACTTCTGACTCCGTACATTCACCCTCCAGGTCCATGTGGGTTGTGTCAACACCAGGGCAGTGCGCGCTCTACGGGCGACTAGAATGCAAAAACCCAGCACTCTCAAGATAACGTAATTTATGCATTGTGCTGATATGTTGTAGTTTAACCTTTTGCATTGCAGAGTTAAATCCTGAAGACTTATTTTTAAGGTGCTTATAAATACTGTTCTTTTGCAATGTATTGCTGCTGGCTGTCAGAGTGTGTCAGGGTGTGGGCCCTTTCCAGGGCCTTCTAGAAGCTTTTCCTGCAGCATGCCTGGGTGTGGTTGTGGGCTGGGCCAAAACTCTATAAAAGGGAGCCAGCCCAGCTCCACGTGCTCACTATTCAGAGGTCCCAGTGCATAGCAGCAGCAACTTCCTGAGCTCCTGTTCCTGTGGCCTACTTTGATCTTCCAGGCCTCTGCCCTTCATACTACATTGGTGATCCTTAATCAGGGCGGTAAGACGGAGGTCGGGCTGGGCCCCGACCCCGTTATCGAGGACGCCCGAATTCTTGGGCCTAATTCTAGCATGATAAACAAATTACTCTTGCGCGTGTGAATGTGCGCTTGGCCGTTTTTGTGGCATTTGCATGCTGTTACTAGAATCGAAAAGACGTGCAATTCTTTCTCCATGTTTAATTCATGTTATTCATTGTGCGCTACCATTTCTTGACAGTTACATGGTGGCCTTCGAATCGGCAAGATGCTTGATTCGTTTTCTAGTGATTTAACCCGTGATATTCATTGCACGCTACCATTTCTTGGCATTTACATGGTGGTATTCGAATTGGCAAGACATGCAATTCTTTCCTTGTGCTCAATTCATGTTTTTCATTGTGCGCTACAATTTCGTGGCATTTACATGGTGACATTCGAATCGGCAAGACGCACAATTCTTTCCTTGTGCTTAATTCATGTTATTCATTGTGCGCTACCATTCCTTGGCAGTTACATGGTGGCATTCGAATTGGCAAGACGCGCAATTCTTTCCTCGTGCTTAATTCATGTTATTCATTATGCACAACCATTCCTTGGCAGTTACATGGTGGAATTCGAATCAGCAAGACGCGCAATTCTTTCCTCGTGCTTAATTCATGTTATTCATTGTGCGCTACCATTCCTTGGCAGTTACATGGTGGCATTCGAATCGGCAAGACGCGCTATTCTCTCCTCGTGCTTAATTCATGTTATTCATTGGTCGCTACCATTCTAAGGCATTTACTTGGTAGTACTCGAGTTGACAAGTCCCGTGATTTATTCCTTGAATCTACGTTGTGTTATTCATGGTGCACAATCCTTCTATGGTGTTTACTACCTATGTGAAAATCTGCAATGTGTGCAATTCATGTTCCAACATTTAGAGGGAACAAAAGGCCAGAGTTTTAGATGTAATGTTGTGTGTTCCTAATATGTGCTCTCAAAAAGGATTCATATGATGGTTCAGAACTTATCCAGATTGTTTTCCTGATTCTCATGCAAAGAAAAGTACTTGAATTTGAAAGTTTCATTCAACCTCTCTTGATTCCCTCACAGGTATCCAGTTATCTTGAAGCCTAGTCATTTTAAGTCTATTCTTAGGTTGGTCATGTTTTCAGAATGACGATGCTTAGAGTCCTAGCCTAGTATTGATTTCATGAGATGTAATTTTGATGTTGTGTGTTTTAACCTTTTTCTTCCTACAGGTCTCTTTCCCAGCTGTTCCCTTCCTAATTCCCTTTTCCCCACTTGGACTCTCTTAGACTCTGTGACAAATCTAATCAGAGTATTGGAGCTGTCTTGTGGTGGAAGTGTTGGGAACGTGCACAGACGCCGAGGATCTGGTGACTCTGACAGAATAGTGAGCCCACTAATTATTATCCTCCTGGTTTGTGTATGTTCTCAGCATGGCCACACTGGACGAGCTAGTCAAGGCTATCACCCAGCTCCAGGCAGAGGTGGTATCATCAAAAGATTTGGCAACTAGCCTAGCTGAGAGAGTGAGTCAGTTACAGGATAAGGTAGAGAAGAAGGAACAAAGTCCCACAGGTGTGTCTTGGCCAGGTACTTCTTCTCAGACTTCTGGAGGGAATCTGACAAACATTTCCCTCAATGTTCCTTCAGCCATTCCTTTAGCTCCTCCAGAATGTTTCTCAGGTGACCCCTTGAAAGCGCAATCTCAAGTGGAACTACACTTCACCTGCAGACCACATACTTTCCCGATGCCCAGTCCAAAGTAGCTTTCTTGTTATCATATCTGTCTGGAGATGCAGCTACCTGGGCTATTCCTCTTGTGCGTAAAGATAGTCCCCTGTTGTACAACTGGAGACATTTTTTTCGTGAGTTTGAGCGAGTTTTTAATTGTAGAACTGTAACACTGTCAGCACAGATCGTGAATTATTAGACTTACGCCAAGGGAATCAGGACTTAGGGGGTCATTCTGTCCCTGGCGGTAAAATCCGCCAGGGCCAACGACCGCGGGAGCACCGCCAACAGGCTGGTGGTGCTCCCGTGGGCATTCTGACCGCGGCGGTATAGCCGCGGTCAGAAACGGAAAACCGGCAGTGTACCGCCGGTTTTCCGCTGCCCTGGGGAATCCTCCATGGCGGCGCAGCTTGCTGCGCTGCCATGGGGGTTCCGACCCCCATAACGCCATCCTGTTCCTGGCGGTTTTGGCCGCCAGGAACAGGATGGCGGTATGGGGTGTCGTGGGGCCCCTGGGGGCCCCTGCAGTGCCCATGCCATTGGCATGGGCACTGCAGGGGCCCCCATAACAGGGCCCCACCATGATTTTCAGCGTCGCACCCCTTCCACTCCGCCGGCTCCATTCGGAGCCGGCATCCTCATGGAAGGGTGTTTCCCGCTGGGCTGGCGGGCGGCCTACTGGCGGTCGCCCGCCAGCCCAGCGGGAAACCCAGAATACCCACGGCGGTCTTTTGACCGCGCAGCGGTATTCTGGCGGCTCCCGCCGGCCCTGCGGTTACCGCGGCCGGCGGGAGTCAGAATGACCCCCTTAGTGTCATATTTAGCCAGCTTTAACCCCTTCGCTGCCAGGCCTTTTCCCCTTCCTGTGCCAGGCCTTTTTTTGCCTATTTGTGGCAGTTCGCGCTTAGGCCCTCATAACTTTTTGTCCACATCAGCTAACCAAGCTAAATTTGCGTCCTTTTTTTCCAACATCCTAGGGATTCTAGAGGTACCCAGACTTTGTGGGTTCCCCTGAAGGAGGCCAAGAAATTAGCCAAAATACAGTGAAAATTTCGTTTTTTTTAAAAAAAATTGAAAAAGTGGCTGCAGAAGAAGGCTTGTGGTTTTTCCCCTGAAAATGGCATCAATAAAGGGTTTGCGCTGCTAAACTCAGCAGCTTCCCAGCTTTCAGGAACAGGCAGACTTGAATCAGAAAACCCAATTTTTCAACACAATTTTGGCATTTTACTGGGACATACCCCATTATTGCAATTTTTTGTGCTTTCAGCCTCCTTTCAGTCAGTGACAGAAATGGGCATGAAACCAATGCTGGATCACAGAAACCTAAACATTTCTGAAAGGTAGACAAAATTCTGAATTCAGCAAGGGGTCATTTGTGTAGATCCTACAAGGGTTTCCTACAGAAAATAACAACTGAAAAAGAAAAATATTGAAATTGAGGTGAAAAAAACATCAATTTTTCTCTACGTTTTACTCTGTAACTTTTCCCTGCAATGTCAGATTATCGAAAGCAATATACCGTTACGTCTGCTGGTCTCCTCTGGTTGCGGGGATATATAGGGCTTGTAGGTTCATCAAGAACCCGAGGAACCCAGAGCCAATAAATGAGCTGCACCCTGCAGTGCGTTTTCATTCTATACCGGGTATACAGCAATTCATTTGCTGAAATATAAAGAGTAAAAAATTGCTTTCAAGAAAACCTTTGTATTTCCAAAAAGGGCACAAGATAAGGTGTTGAGGAGCAGTGGTTATTTGCACATCTCTGAATTCCGTGGTGACCATACTAGCAAGTGAATTACAGGGCATTTCTCAAATAGATGTCTTTTTTACACACTCTCCTATATTTGGTAGGAAAAAATGTAGAGAAAGACAAGGGGCAATAACACTTGTTTTGCTAATCTATGTTCCCCCACGTCTCCCGATAAAAATGATACCTCACTTGTGTGGGTAGGCCTAGCGCCCGCGACAGGAAACGCCCCAAAACGCAACGTGGACACATCCCATTTTTTTTAAAGAAAACAGAGGTGTTTTTTGCAAAGTGCCTACCTGTAGATTTTGGGCTCTAGCTCAGCCGGCACCTAGGGAAACCTACCAAACCTGTGCATTTCTGAAAACTAGAGACTTAGGGGAATCCAAGATGGGGTGACTTGTGGGGCTCGGACCAGGTTCTGTTACCCAGAATCCTTTGCAAACCTCAAAATTTGGCTAAAAAAACACAAGTTCCTCACATTTCTGCAGCAGAAAGTTCTGGAATCTGAGAGGAGCCACAAATTTGCTTCCACCCAGCATTCCCCCAAGTCTCCCGATAAAAATTATACCTCACTTGTGTGGGTAGGTCTAGCGCCCGCGACAGGAAACGCCCCAAAGCGCAATGTGGACACATCCAATTTTTTGAAAGAAAACAGAGTTGTTTTTTGCAAAGTGCCTACCTGTAGATTTTGGGCTCTAGCTCAGCCGGCACCTAGGGAAACCTACCAAACCTGTGCATTTCTGAAAATTAGAGACCTAGGGGAATCCAAGATGGGGTGACTTGTGGGGCTCTGACCAGGTTCTGTTACCCAGAATCCTTTGCAAACCTCAAAATTTGGCTAAAAAAATACATGTTCCTCACATTTCTGTGGCAGAAAGTTCTGGAATCTGAGAGGAGCCACAAATTTCCTTCCACCCAGCGTGCCCCCAAGTCTCCCGATAAAAATGATACCTCACTTGTGTGGGTAGGACTAGCGCCCACGAAAGGAAATGGCCCAAAACACAACGTGGACACATCACATTTTTTCATAGAAAACAGTGCATACCTGTGGATTTTGGCCTGTAGCTCAGCCGGCACCTGGGGAAACCTAGCAAACCAGCGCATTTTTGAAAACTAGAAACCCAGGGGAATCCAAGATGGGGTGACTTGCGGGGCTCTGATCAGGTTATGTTACCCAGAATCTTTTGCAAACATCAAAATTTGGCCCAAAAAACACCTTTTCCTCTCATTTCGGTGACAGAAAGTTCTGGAATCTGAGAGGAGCCACAAATTTCCTTCCATCCAGCGTTCCCCTAAGTCTCTCGATAAAAATGGTACCTCACTTCTGTGGGTCGGCCTAGTGCCCACAAATGGAAATGGCCCAAAGCACAACGTGGACACAACATATTTTTTCACAGAAAACAGAGGTGTTTTTTGCAAAGTGCCTACCTGTGGAGTTTGGCCTGTAGCTCAGCCGGCCCCAGGGGGGGTGGGGGGGGCAGAAATGCCCTAAAATAAATTTGACTCCCCCACCCCCTCCCAAATCCCCCCTGCCCGGGAGCGACCCTTGCCCAGGGGGGGCAGAAATGGCCTAAAATAAATCCCCCTCCCCCTCCGGGAGCGACCCTTGCCTACAGGGTCGCTCCCCCTGCGTGACCTTGGCGCCAAAAAACAAATCCCCGGTGCCTAGTGGTTTCTGCCCCCATGGGGGCAGATTGACCTAAAATTGACCAATCTGCCCCCAAGGGGGGCAGAAATGGTCTGAATACAATTTGCCCCCCAGGGGAGCGACCCTTGCCTGATGGGTCGCTCCCCATCTCTAAAAAAACAAACAAACAAAAAGCACACAAAAGTTTTTTGCCCTGGCGCCTAGAGGATTCTTCCCCCAGGGGGGGCAGAAATGGCCTAAAATAAATTTGTCCCCCCAACCCCGACCCCCCCCCCCCCCGGGAGCGACCCTTGCCTACGGGGTCGCTCCCCCTGCGTGACATTGGGGCCAAAAAACAAATCCCAGGTGCCTAGTGGTTTCTGCCCCCTTGGAGGCAGATTGACCTAAAATCGCCCAATCTGTCCCCAAGGGGGGCAGAAATGGTCTAAATACAATTTGCCCCCCAGGGCAGCGACCCTTGCCTGATGGGTCGCTACCCATCTCTAAAAAAACAAACATTTTTTTTTTTAAAAACACAAAAAAAAAATTGCCCTGGCGCCTAGAGATTTCTGCCCCCAGGGGGGGCAGAAATGGCCTAAAATAAATTTGCCCCCCCCCCCCGGCAGCGACCCTTGCCTACGGGGTCGCTCCCCCTGCGTGACATTGGCGCCAAAAAACAAATCCCCGGTGCCTAGTGGCAGATTGACCTAAAATCGACCAATCTGCCCCCAAGGGGGGCAGAAATGGTCTAAATACAATTTGACCCCCAGGGGAGCAACCCTTGCCTGATGGGTCGCTCCCCATCTCTAAAAAAACAAACAAACAAAAAATAAAAACACAAAACAAAAAATTTGCACTGGCGCCTAGAGGTTTCTGCACCCCCTGGGGGCAGATCAGCCTAATAATAGGCCGATCTGCTCTCAAGGGGGGCAGAAATGGCCTAAAATAAATTTGACCCCCCAGGGAGCGACCCTTGCGTGAAATTCACGCAAGGAAAAAACTCCCTGGTGTCTAGTGGTTTCTGCCCCCCTTGGGGGCAGATTGGCCTTATCAAAATAGGCCAATCTGCCCCCAAGGGGGGCAGAAATGGCCTAAATATAATTTTCCCCAGAGGGGAGCGACCCTTGCCTTCCCACCTAAAAAAAAAAAATAAAACATAAAAAAAAGAAAAAATGATCCCTGGTGCCATAATAGGCCGATCTGCCTCCAGGGGGGGCAGAAAAGGCCTTCCCGAAAAAATGCCCCCCCTGGGAGCGACCCTTGCCCACGGGGTCGCTCCCTTATGTCAATATCACAAAAAAAAAAAAATCCCTGGTGTCTAGTGGGGTTTCAAAAGCCGGATTGCAAGCAATCCGGCTTTTGAAACCCTGGGAGAGACTTCAAAGGGAAGGAAATACATTTCCTTCCCTTTGAAGCCCCTCCGGGCCTCCCCCACGTGATTGAAAGAGAAATGCTTAGCATTTCTCTTTCAATCGTGCTGGAAGCTCTGCTTCCAGTGCGATGGGGGAGGCCCCTGTGACTAATCAGCGCGCGCCCGCGCGCTGACGTCACCGGTGGGGTGGGTGGGTCTTCCCCTTCCATCCCCGCCTTGGGGGGAAGGGGGTGCACGGGGGGGCGCGCTAGCACTCCCCCAAGTTCCCCTGTGCCTTGGACGAGGTGACCTCGTCCAAGGCACAGGGGAACTGTAGCCTTGGACGAGGTGACCTCGTCCAAGGCACAGAAGCGGTTAATCGGCTGGTCGCGGAGTCATCTTGGCCTGAAGAAAAACAAGCGGCCTTGTTTTACAAGGGACTCAAAGAGTAGCTAAAAGATATCTTAGCGCAAATCGACCCACAACCTACAAACTGTCAAGAATTAATAAACCTTGTCTTGAGGCTTGATCATCGTTTAACAGAACGAAAAGGAATGCGCAAAAAGACTGAAAAATATTCCTGCCGTGTTCACTATAAAAGAGACTCAAGAACTCCGAAAGAAAGAACGCCGGAACCGACGGAAATTGGAACCATCAGGAGACCTTTGACCAAAGATGAAAAGGACCTACGCAGAAAGAATGGACAATGTCTCTATTGTAGGCGGAAGGGTCATTTTGCCAAAGATTGTCCAATCAACCCAAAGAGCAAGCGAGGTCCAGTTCAGAAGGTTGCAGCCAATGCACCAGTCGAGTCGGAAAAACTAAAGCACCCCAGATGCAGAAAAGGATTGCTCTTGGGTGTCACTGTGGACCCTTCACAATTTAGACATCTTAAACTGGGAATAAGAGTTCAGTTTAAGAAAAAGACCTATCTTAAGAAGGCTCTAGTCGATTCTGGGGCTACCAGGAACTATGTTGACGGCCAATTGGTTTGTGCATGGGGAATCCCATGTATTGAAAAGAAGACCCCAGAAATCATCCAGGCAGTCAATGGAAAACTCTTGACTGGAGGTCGGGTAACTCTTCAGACTGTCCCCTTGTCAGTGATTTGTGAAGATAAGAATCAAAGAAAGAAACATAAAGAGAAAATCATCCTTGACGTGATCCATGCTCCCCAGTAAAGGATTATCCTTGGCTTGCCATGGTTAACTCATCATAATCCAAAGATTAATTGGGCAGAACGAAAGGTCGTGTTCTCATCTGCGCTATATAAAGAACAATGCCTCCAAAAGATGCAAGTATCAAAAGTTTGAAACTCTTACATAGCTACTGCCGCGGAGAAAGAAGTTCAGCTGCCCAAACAGTATTCATCTTACAAAGATGTATTTGATGAGAAAGAAGCAGAGACCCTACCTCCTCATAGATCTTATGACTTTCAAATTGATCTAGTCCCAGGTGCGATACTTCCCAACTGTCGTGTGTATGCCCTGTCAGAACATGAAAATCAACATTTACGAAAATACCTAGATCAATTCTTGGAGAATGGTTTCATTCGCCCTCTTAGTCTCCCGCAGCTTCTCCTTTGTTTTTTGTTTCGAAGGCGAATGGAGAACTTCAAACTTGTATGGACTATAGGGGATTGAACAAAGTCACCATTAAGAATAAATATCCTTTGCCCCTAATTCTGGTCTTTCTGGAACAAGTAAAGAAAGCAAAAATCTACACGAAGCTTGACCTTCAAGGTGCTTATCATTTGGTCAGAATGAGAGAGGGCGACGAATGGAAAACAACAGTCAAGACAAGATATGGCCTTTTTTAATACACCGTCATGCCTTTTGGTCTGTGTAATGCTCCAGCAGCATTTCAATTGTTCTTGAATGATGTTCTTAGAGAATACCTCAACATATTTGCCATAGTCTACATCAATGACATTTTGATCTACTCTGACAATGAAAATGAACATGTCCAACATGTCAAGAAAATTCTTGCAGCCCTTCGAAAGCACCATTTATATTGTGAACTAACCAAGTGTGAGTTTCATGTTACCACAGTTGAGTTTTTAGGGGTTATCCTTACCCCTCAAGGTATGGTGATGGCAGAAAAGTAAGTAAAAGCCATATCTGATTGGCCCATCCCAAAGATTGTTCGTGATGTACAATGTTTCCTGGGGTTTGCAAATTTTTACCGGAGGTTCAAAAATCATTTCTCCCAGACAGTGGCTCAAATCATAAAGCTAGTAAGAAATAAATAAAAATGTGTATGGTCCCCAGAAGCTAACCAAGCCTTTTCAACTTTGAAGGAAGCTTTCTCCACTGCCCCAGTCTTGACTCATCCTGTTGCGGATCGACCTTTCATAGTGGAAGCTGATGCTTCAGATGTGGCGATAGGAGCAGTCTTGTCGCAACGAAACAAAGACACTGGTCAACTTCATCCTGTAGTTTACATGTCTCGGAAGTTGAACAAAGCCGAACAGAACTAGGTCATTGCTGAAAAAGAGCTTCTGGCGATTTGTGACGCCTTTAAAGAATGGAGACATCATTTGTTGGGTGCCAAATACACTGTCACAGTATATACTGATCATCGCAATCTTCAATTCATGAGTTCCGCCAGACTTTTGACTCCTCTGCAATTACGCTGGATGCTGTTTTTTGCCAAATTAGATTTTGTGGTAACCTTCCGGCCTGGTAAAGATAATCGCAAAGCTGACGCCTTGTCCCGCCAAGAGTCTACCACGTTGCCTGCAGTTCAAACCTCCAGAGCTATAATTTCTCCTGACAAGGTCCTATGTATCATAAAAACAGAAGATTTCTTTGAAGACATCCGCAATTCTTTCACTGTTGAGAAATGGCAGACGTGGGCCCAAGCAGATCGCAAAAGGTCAATCAAGCAAGGACTAGCCTTTCATGACGCTCGTTTGTTCGTGCCCACTACCAAACTTCGCAAGATAGTGTTTCATTGGTTGCATGTTATACCTACGGCAGGTCACCCAGGTATTCCTAAAACTCTTGAATTAATCCAACGCTATTTTTGGTGGCCTACCCTAACAAAAGATGTAAAAGCAATGGTAAACAACTGCGAAGCCTCTGCTCGCACTAAAACAAGTCATTCAAAACCAAAAGGGTTGTTACACCCACTCCCAACCCCAAGTCGTCCGTGGGAGCACATTTCTTTAGACTTTATTACCGGTCTGCCAGTGGTTCAACAGCATTCAGTAATTCTGGTGGTAGTAGATAGTCTCACGAAATATGGACATTTCATTGCCTGTAAGAAATTGCCCACCTCTAGTGAACTGGCAACTATTTTACTGAATAGAGTGGTTCGTTATCATGGACTGCCAAAAGTGATCCTCTCGCAATTTGCCTCCAATTTCTGGAGGACATGGTGTAAAACACTCCAAGTGACATCTACACTATCTACTAGCCACCATCCAAAAACAGATCGTCAATCGGAGAGACTAAATCAGACTTTGAAGCAATACCTACGTGCTTACGCTGAAAAAGCACTTCATTCTTGGACATCAATGCTCTGGTTAGCTGAGTTAGCCTACAATAACTCATTCCACACTTCTACTGGCCTTACACCCTTTTTTGGTTTGGTTGGCTATCATCCTGACACCTTGCCCATCACAGTCCCTCAAGAAAGTTCTCTTACTCCAGCTGTGTCAGAAACCATTCAACATTTGCATCAAACCCAGAATCTGATTCAACGGCATTTAGAAAAAGCCAAACAAAAATACAAAAAGCATTATGACAAGAAACATTTTGAGGGACCGCAGTATCAACCAGGTGACAAAGTGTGGCTTTCCACAAAACATATAGACTTCAAGAAGAAGCACATGTTCAACCCCAAATTCATAGGTCCTTACACTGGCCTTCAGCAAATCAATCCTGGGACCTATAAACTGCAATTGCCAAGATCATTAAGGATTCATCCAGTGTTCCACACTTCCCTCTTGAAAAAAGCAGTCCAGAAGGTCCGCCCTCATCCAGCTCCTGTTCTAGTACAGGGGGAAGAAGAATATGAAGTCAAGAAAGTGTTGGATTCTAAACTGAGAGGGCGTAGCCTATGGTACTTAATCTCATGGAAAGGTTATGGCCCTGAAAGTAACTCATGGGTTTCCACATCTGATATTCATGCTCCGGTACTTGTGAGATGCTTTCATTGTCTCAATCCAGACAAACCAGGCCTTAGAGCGCATCTGGGAGAGGGGAGTACTGTCAACACCAGGGCAGTGCGCGCTCTATGGGCGACTAGAATGCAAAAACCCAGCACTCTCAAGATAACGTAATTTATGCATTGTGCTGATATGTTGTAGTTTAACCTTTTGCATTGCAGAGTTCAACCCTGAAGACTTATTTTTAAGGTGCTTATAAATACTGTTCATTTGCAATGTATTGCTGTAGGCTTTCAGAGTGTGTCAGGGTGTGGTCCCTTTCTAGGGCCTTCTAGAAGCTTTCCCTGCAGCATGCGTGGGTGTGGTTGTGGGCTGGGCCAAGACTCTATAAAAGGGAGCCAGCCCAGCTCCATGTGCTCACTATTCAGAGGTCCCGGTGCAGAGCAGCAGCAACTTTCTGAGCTCCTGTTCCGGTGGCCTACTTTGATCTTCCAGGCCTCTGCCCTTCATACTACATTGGTGATCCTTAATTAGGGCGGTAAGACGGAGGTTGGGCTGGGCCCCCGACCCCGTTATCGAGGACGCTCAAATTCTTGGGCCTAATTCTTGCATGATAAACAAATTACTCTTGCGCGTGTGAATGTGCACTTGGGCGTTTTTGTGGCATTTGCATGCTGTTACTAGAATCGGCAAGACGCGCGATTCTTTCTCCGGGTTTAATTCATGTTATTCATTTTGCGCTACCATTTCTTGACAGTTACATGGTGGCCTTCGAATCGGCAAGACGCGTGATTCGTTTTCTCGTGCTTAACCCTTGATATTCATTGTGCGCTACCATTTCTTGGCAGTTACATGGTGGCCTTCGAATTGGCAAGACGCGTGATTCGTTTTCTAGTGATTTAACCCTTGGTATTCATTGCACGCTACCATTTCTTGGCATTTACATGGTGGCATTCGAATCGGCAAGACGCGCAATTCTTTCCTTGTGCTCAATTCATGTTATTCATTGTGCGCTACCATTTTGTGGCATTTACATGGTGGCATTCGAATCGGCAAGATGCACGATTCTTTCCTTGTGCTTAATTCATGTTATTCATTGTGCGCTACCATTCCTTGGCAGTTACATGGTGGCATTCGAATCGGCAAGACGCGCAATTCTTTCCACATGTTTAATTCATGTTATTCATTGTGCGCTACCATTCTAAGGCATTTACTTGGTAGTACTCGAGTTGACAAGTCCCGTGATTTATTCCTTGAATCTACGTTGTGTTATTCATGGTGCACAATCCTTCTATGGTGTTTACTACCTATGTGAAAATCTGCAATGTGCGCAATTCATGTTCCAACATTTAGAGGGAACAAAAGGCCAGAGTTTTAGATGCAATGTTGTGTGTTCCTAATATGTGTTCTCAAAAAGGATTCATATGATGGTTCAGAACTTATCCAGATTGTTTTCTGATTCTCATGCATAGGAAAGTACTTGAATTTGAAAGTTTCATTTAACCTCTCTTGATTCCCTCACAGGTATCCAGTCATCTTGAAGCGTAGTCATTTTAAGTCTATTCTTAGGTTGCTCATGTTTTCAGAATTACGATGCTAAGAGTCATAGCCTAGTATTGATTTCATGAGATGTAATTTTGATGTTGTGTGTTTTAACCTTTTGCTTCCTACAGGCCTCTTTCCCAGCTGTTCCCTTCCTAATCCCCTTTTCCCCGCTTGGACTCTCTTAGACTCTGTGACAAATCTAATTAGAGTATTGGAGCTGTCTTGTGGTGGAAGTGTTGGGAACGTGCACAGACCCCGAGGATCTGGTGACTCTGACATGTTGAAGCTCCCTCCTGCTTCGGTGCCACTGCTCCTCCGCCAGATGATGCTAATGCACAGAAGGACAGGGTGACCAAACAAAAAGGGGGGGAAGACAGAGGAGAGACTTGGTCAATGGCTGCAACAACACCACCGTTGGTGGACACAACACACAGGGAGCAGCCCTATGCACTAGCCAATGCACTAACAATTCAGGGGAAAATCACATGCCCATGGTGGCCTGTGCCTAGACCCATTTGATGCACACCTGAAACCCACAGGAGCCTGACTAGGTGTAGTGGGCCACTACAACTTTTGGGGTTGGACTGGCACTGAGCCTGCCTAACAAAGGATCTATCCTGGCACGCTTGCCCTGCCCTAGGGGAACCCACAGCCCTCGTCCCACACCCAGAAACCTCATAAAGCATGCAGAGTCAGCTGCATGAGACAGTACTCCCCCCCTTGTGGCTGCTGTGATGCCCTCAAGCGCCCATCCAACTCCAGATATGCCACCGCCAGGATCCGGTACATCAGGGGGGTCATGGTGCGACGGGCACCCGTTCCACGTTGAGAGGCCATCCCCAGCTAGGTCTCCGCCGTCTTCTTGGTCCAGCGGTGCAGGTCCTTCCATCTTTTGCGGCAGTGGGTGCTCTGTCTATGGTAGACCCCCAGGGTCCAGACTTCCTTGGCGATGGCACGCCAAATAATCTTCTTCTGGTGGGCACTGACGTAGAGGAAATGTAAAGTAGGAATGGATTTTACTCCCCGTCCGGTTATTCTTACTCATTGGCCACAACCACCCACCCTGGCCCACAAACACATACACTGACCATCCTCACATGCTGGCCTCTGCTCACCCCCCACCTGTATCTTCCATCGACCCCACTCCATACATTCATGTCCCATCCATCATGCTCACAGTGTACTCACCTGTTTGTCTGGTGGACTGTAGAGTTGCGTGTACTGGGGGAGGACACCATCCACCAGTTTGTCCAACTCCTCTGCAGTGAAGGCAGGGGCCCTTTCCCCAGACCCTGTAGGCATTGTCGCTTCCAGACTTAGGTCACTGCAGCACTTGCAGTATAGGTCCCCTCCTGTTGAAGGTCAGGTATCAAGTGAGTGAACAGATAGAAAATGGCGGTCACGTCCGTGGCAGTGCGTACCGTCACCGCCGGCGTACGTCGTCATTGGCTCCTACCGCAATGGTGTGCAACACCAGCGCAGTTACCTCATTTCCCATTGTCCCTCCTTACAGGTCAGGTAGCCGCCATTTCAGGTGGCCACATGGCAGGCCAAATAACTGCGTCACAGTAGTTTTGTGCAGGAATACGGACATACAGCGCTAAACCTAGATTACATCACATTTGTTCTAAACACCCTTGTGAAACCTATGTGGTGTATGACCCTCTGCTCACCCTTCTCCTTCATAGGCCACGTCCGCTGGGGCAGATGATGAGATGGCGTCATCCTCCGGTATACAGACCCCTGGTGGACCTGTCGACAATGGAAGACAGACACATCATTATCACCTACAGACTTGATCATGCCACGATCCATGAACTGTGTGCCCAGTTGGAGCCAGACCTGATGTCAGCCATCCGCCATCCCACAGGAATCCCCCCTCTAATGCAGGTCCTGTCAGTACTCCATTTCCTGGCCAGTGGGTCCTATCAAACAACAGTGGCCATGGCATCAGGAATGTCACAGCCAATGTTCTCTAACGTGTTGACAAGAGTGTTGTCTGCCCTTCTGAAACACATGTGCAGCTACATCGTATTCCCCCAGGTGGAGGATTTGCCCACAGTGAAAGGTGACTTCTATGCCCTGGGACATATCCCCAACATAATTGGTGTAATTGATGGTACACATGTAGCATTTGTCACCCCCGCAGAAATGAACAGGTGTACAGAAACCGCAAAAGCTACCATTCAATGAATGTGTAGATGGTGTGTTTGGCAGACCAGTACATCTCCCATGTGAATGACAAGTATCCTGGCTCAGTGCATGACGCTTACATTTTGAGGAATAGCAGCATCCCTTATGTGATGGGCCAACTCCAGAGGCACCGGATGTGGCTAATAGGTGAACCCAAGGTCCCAACACAGATTACATAGGTGTCTGGCTATGGTAGAGTCCCTAATGGTTGGTGTATGTCTCACAGTCGTCCCTCTATATTTGCAGGTGACTCTGATCCAACCTGTCATGGCTACTGACCCCAGTGAGGAATCCCAGGACAAGGGCAGAGGAACGCTACAATGAGGCACATGGGCAGACTAAGAGGTTAATTGAGCGTACTTTCGGCCTCCTGAAGGACAGGTTCCGGTGCCTCCATCTGACAGGTGCCTCCCTATACTACCCACCGAAGAAGGTGTGCCAGATCATCATGGCATACTATATGTTGCACAACCTGGCTTTGCGATGCCAGGTGCCTTTTCTGCAGGAGCATGAGCCTGATGATGGTCTTGTGGCAGCTGTGGAGCCTGTGGACAGTGAAGAAGAGGAGGCAGAAGAAGAAGATATAGACAACCAAACAACATCATCATGCAATACTTCCAGTGAGACACAGGTAAGAGACTTGCACTGCTCCTCTCATATCAGACTACTGTAGGATATTGCTTGATTCTGCATTTTTCACTCTGTGTATGGACCCTGACAGTTCACTTTGGCTATCCATTTTACAGATCTGTGTACCACTTTCTGCCTTCTGCTATGTTTACTGCTGCCCAACAACTGTCTAACATTGGTATGTGAAAATGAACATTGACATTTCTATTTTTCTTAAAGTTTGCAATAACACATTTGTGAAAGTACAGACTGACTCCAGATTGTTTTGTGATTCAAGGGTGTTTATTTCTGTGCTAATAAGTGGAGGGGGATGTGCAATGGGCTGGGCTGATGGTGGAGGCATGTCCATGGTGGAGGAATGTCCATGGTAGAGTCCAGTCTATTGGCATCACAGGTGCATTTTCAAAGGGGGCATAGGAAGTGGAGTAATGGCAGTTGAAAGTGGACAGGGTAACAGAGTGGGACAGAAGGGTGACCATCAGGAGAGTCCTATTTCCTGGTGGGGGTCTTGGCAATGTTCTCTGTCTTGTGCCTGGATCTCAGGGACCGTTTGCGTGGTGGTTCTCCTTCTGCAGGGGGTGGGGTGCTGGTGGCCTGTTGGTCCTGTGGCGGGACCTCCTGTCCACTAGCGCCGGTGGAGGTGGAGGGCTGTTCATCATTCAGGCTAGTGTCAGGGACCCATTGGTGTGCCACTGTGTTCCTCTTGGTGTTGGCCATGTCTGCCAGCACCCCTGCAGTGGTGACCAGGGTGTTGTTAATGGACTTCAAGTCCTCCATGATCCCCAGGTAGTGTTCCTCCTGCAGCCCCTGGGTCTCCTGAAACTTGGCCAGTACCGTGCCCATTGTCTCCTGGGAATGATGGTATGCTCCCATGATGTTTGAGAGTGCCTCGTGGCGAGTGGGTTCCCTGGGCCTGTCCTCCCCCTGTCGCACAGCAGTCCTCACAGCTTCCCTGTTGTCCTGTTCCTCTGTCCCCTGAACCGCGTGCCCACTGCCACTGACCCCAGGTCCCTGATTGTCTTGGGTTAGTGGGCAATTGCCTGGGGTCCCTGTAGTGGTGGACACACTGCTGCTTGACGTGTCCTGGGGACAGTGGCTTGGGCCCGCTAGGTGGGTGCTGTGGCGGTGTTTCCTGAGGTAGGAGGTTATGTGGTTGTTTGTGACAGTGGCAGGGGAACCTACTGTCCCGAGGTCCCTGATGGACCGGGCTGGTCATCTTCATCCAGGCGTGCAGAGCTGCTGTTGTCACTGTGGGCCTCTTCTGTGGGGGGACTGGATATGGCTGGCACGTCCTGTCCGGTGACATTGGGTAGCGGTTATGTTGGGGGGTAAATGCATAGTTATTGTATCTGTTTGTGCCCTCTTGTCCAATGTGTGAGTTACACTCTACTCCTGTGGTTGGCATATTGTCTTTGGCCTTGTGTGATTGTTAATTTTGGGGCCTGGGTGAGTATCTGTAGCGGACATGCTTTGGTGATGGGTGTCCATGCATTGGTGTGACATGCAGGCCTCTGGATTGGGATGTGTGGGTTGTGATAGTGGGGTATCTGTGAGGTGTTGGGGTGATGGGTGTGAAGGTAGGGGTAGGAGTTTGTGATGGCATGCAGGTAGGGATGGGGGTATATAGTAGTAAAGATATGACTTATCAGAGTCCAGTCCTCCTGCTACTCCTGCACCCTTAGGATGCATGATTGCCACGACTTGCTCCTCCCATGTTGTTAGTTGTGGGGGAGAAGGTGGGGCTCCTCTGTACTGCTACCTGGTGTCTGGATACCACGGAACGCACCTTCCCCCGTAGGTCGTTCCACCTCTTCCTGATGTCATCCCGTGTTCTTGGATACTGTCCCACTGCGTTGACCCTGTCAACAATTCTCCACCATAGCTCCATCTTCCTTGCAATGGATGTCTGCTGCACCTGTGATCCGAATAGCTGTGGCTCTACCTGGATGATTTCCTCCACCATGACCCTGAGCGCCTCCTCAGAGAACCTGGGGTGTCTTTGAGGTGCCATAATGTGGTGTGGGTGATGTGTGAGGTGCTGTCTGTTGTGATGTGTGGGGGGATGTATTGGGGAGTGTTGTTTGAGGTGCGTTGATGTTGTATGAGTGATGGTGTTGTGTGCCTGTGGATGCTGGCGTTGTGTTTGCTATTCTCTCTCTCTGGGCTTCTTCCAAACAGGTCGTTGTAAGGGGTTGTGGGTAATGTGGGTGTGTGTCTTATATTGGATTGGGTGTGTGGGTGTGGTGTGTGTATGTGTATCAGGTGTGTGTATTTTGATTTGTCCAATGTGGTATAGTTTTGTAAGTCTGTGTGTATTTTGAGTGTGGCGGTGTGTACCGCCAATGGATTACCGCGGTTGAATGACCGCCGTGTGGATTCGTGGGTGGTGATAGTGTGGACGTATTCCTGTTGGCATGAAGGTGTTGGTTTTGTTATCGCCAGTTTATCACTGACCTTTGGTGTGGCGGACTTGTGTGGGTGTCTGTATTGTGGCAGATTTCTAGATGTGGGTCGTAATACCTGTAGTGGATTTCCGCAGCGGCCATGGTATCTTGACGCCTGTCAGCACGGCGGTAAGCGGGATTTACCACTAGGGCTGTAATGAGGGCCTAAGTGGTGATGTTTAGATGTAAAGTGCATTGATTTAAATTGTTTCATTTTGGTTACAGCTAAATGTTATGCTTACTAAAGTGATATGTTACATATGATATGTATGATTTCACTGGTTGTAATGTTTGAAAAACGTAAGATCCAATACAGTAATGTATATTAACAAGCTGAGGGCTTCTGACACTGTAAGAAAGCCAGAACTCCAATGTTCTTAAGACAGCGGGCTCATATATTGGCAGTTGACATAAGCAAACCGATTCAAAGTGCTGCCGTGAGCGCGAAGAGAGAGACAAAAGAAAAAAAAAAGTTCACTCCCTGTCAAAGTTATGGGCAAAAGTGCAATTATCCATGTAAAAAGGTCGCTGGCTAAGCCGGTTACAAAACCGCCGCATGGAAGGACAAAGGTAAAGCAGTTACCAACTAAAAGAAAGGATTTTTGAAAGGCAAGCCCACAAACGAGTGATAGTGACGGGCGTGCGGTGGGCGTGGTTAAAAGCCCAGATATATACCAACACGTCAGAAATGCATTGCTTGTGCACAGCTATGCTCAACCTAAAAATGACAGCAATCTCATTTACTGGTATCAGATCTAAGCACCGCTGGTAAAATTACCACTGAGAGCTTGGTGCTGCCAGCAAATCTGAGCAGCAGTCATTAACACTGAGGGACCTAACGCTGTTAGCGAATCTGAGCACCACTGTCATTAACAGTGGCAGCCCTGCTACTGACAACATGTCTGAGTGCTACTGTCAGTAATACTAAGGGCCAAATTTATCAATTGTTTACACAACCCAGTAAGTCAACTTGCTGTGCTGCGGGAAAAGATGAGGGCAGAAATGCACCATATGTACCAATATCTGATAGAGACTTCTAGCTACAGATGCCTTACCATAGAATTATCCCCAGTCGCCAGACTCAATCCAGAAGTTTTTTGTATCCCTTTGTGCCGGTAGGCAGGATAAGCATGGCTATTAGTTACTGGATTATCCAGGCACCCAGTCTAGACTGCAGCTCAGGTGTGAGAGACTTAAGCTTTTTTGGAGTATGTTAAGGCATACGTTTGTCTAGCATCCATCCAGTTTGTAGTCATTTTTCATGCAACTTCCTGCCTGGCAGCATTTCAAGGTATGTCCTTTTTGATGTTTCGATGTTGCCACAATATAGAATCCGTGTGCAATGCAGCGCCTTGCAAACTCTCCATACGCATGAGCATTATAAATGCTGCCCATGATCGGACCTCGCAGTACCAGGCATGGACATTTTGGTCATGCACCCTTGTACAACTCAAATCATTCCCCTAGTCTCATCCTTTGCATTGTTTTCTCCACAACTGGTTTATAGTGTCCTTGGAAGTGAAAATACGATTTTGCAAAGTTAAGAGAGGCATGCATTGTACTCTGTGATTTGAGCATTTGAATGCAGAATGCAGTCTTATGTGTTAAAGGAGGAACTGTGGCATAGCGGCCAGAACTGCTGACTTTGAATGTGAGGAGGCGGGTTCGAATCCAGCCTGCGAGCAAGATCTTGGACAAATTAATGGATCTCTCCGTGCCCAAAAATGTGCAATGTAACTCGGTGCTCATGGAACGCGCTCTAATACCCTGTGGCCCTGTTTGCGCTATGTTAAGACTGCAAAAAATAAAAATGCCTGCACTTGTTTACCAAGCGCAGAGGCTAGTAACAACAAATGGGGGATCACCAAAGTGTCCCTTATGGATGGACAGAGATGTTGTTCAAGTCTTCTATTTTAATTGACTTTAGCATCTATCTTGAGGCTGTGTAACAGCACTTCTTTGCCTTAATTTTCGTGCCAATGTTGTTATGTAAACAGAGTTCAGCCTGTAGGTGTGAGTCTATTAAAGCATTTACATTATGACAACTTCTCCTTCATAGACACGTTCAGGACCTATCCAGTCTGATTTGGTTGTCAGGTAAGGATAGGAGAGGCATTGTTTCAGAAAACACATTTATCTGTTAATATATATTTTTAAAAGGACATGTTTTACCAAAACAGACAATGCTATCCTGCATTTTATTTGCAGGATTTATCAAGACACACGCAGTGCTGCATTGTGCAGAGTTGCATAAGAATGCATTGCACTGCGTTACGCCACTTTCTGGTGTCATAGATGTGCCGTAATTATTATACGGCGCACAGTGACGCACAGCCATAGATGTACCATGCAATGTGACACAAGGCTGCAGTTGCAGTGAAATGTTCTCTTACACAACTACTACCTGCGTGATGCAAAGCTGACTTGTGTGCCGCAAGACACCTTTACGTGCTGCAAGTCAGCATTGTGTCACACAGGAGTGCAGTGTGTGACGTGAAGTTAAAAACAGCCATGCAGGGCGATGCAACTGCTTGTACCAAACTCCCCCATCTTGCACCATGGAAGGAGCATCAGGAAGGCAAGAGGGCACCAGCCCTGAAGATGTTTCTGACACCCATCGCAAAAGGAAGAGAAAGCTAAACTTTACAGAGGAGGAAAGCCAAATATTGAATGACTACTTATTTGGTCACCTCTAAATTTCCTTTAGCCAAGAAGAATGCTTTCTGGCAAGCAATAGTGAACAAGATCCTGCGTGGCACCAACAAGAAGAACTATAGTGCAATGCAAAAAAGGTGACAGGAACACAAATGTAGGACAAAAGTGAACCTGGCTAGGAAAAGAAAGGCTGCAATGAGGAGGACTGTTTGTCCAGGAGGAATTTAATCGATTGAAGGAGCAAGTGGCATCAGTTATCGAACGGAGTTGGTTGCCAGACTCGAGACCAAGGACAGTGCTGACATAGGGAACCAACAAGACGTTCAGGGTGAGTGATAACAAAATGCATTTAATATATTTGTTTAAATTGGCAACATGATCACTTACAAACGTAGTACCACATTTTTAAAGATTTATTTTTATTGATTTCAAGGATACGGACAATACAAATAGAAAACTAAAGTAACACTGTGCAATCAAGTTGGAATTGTATTGGTCTTCGGGCAGAAAAAAAAGCAAGGCATCCCTGCTCAATTGCCTAACAGAAGGAAAACAAGAGAGAGGAAACAGGAACAGGGGGAGGGACAGGGAGACGGAGGAGGGAAAAGGGGGGAAAACAGCCACTCAGGAAATAGGAGCAAGTAAAGGACATCTCAGTGAACTTTCAGTGATTGATTTAGAGTCCCACAATAGAAATCTAGGCACATCTGGCCCTAGTCGGTAGCCTGAATTGCTTGGTCTGCAGTGTCAGGGGCCCCACATGGTACAGGCACCTCAGGTGTTGCTATAATCCCAGAGTTCTCTCTTTCTGCTCAAGCCCCGAGGTAGAATTCCAGGGTGACCAAATGTCTTTGGGACATCATCTGACACGCATCAGTTCCCAGTAAGCTGTTCTTGACAGTAATCTGCATCTTGCAGTCAGCAAACTGTCTGTGGAGCAGGGCATCGGTCCCAATGGATCACCTTGCGATGTTCCAGCAGCAGAAGGAGGGCTATTGGTTTGCACATATCTGAGATGAGGGCCTTCACATATCCTAGAAGCACCATAAGCAGTGATCGCGCAAGTGCATATCCAGTGATCTTTTCACCTACAACAAATACTTCATGCCAATAATGTTGCACCCCAGGACGGAGCCACGCAAGGTGTAGAAAGTCCACACTAGGTTTAGTGCAGTGCATGCAGTGCATATCATCTATTAGTTCCATTCTGTGCAACATCTCCAGGATACAGTATAGTCTGTGTACATATTTAAAGTTAATGAGTCTCAGTCTGCACTTAAGGGATAAGGCTTGGGATTGAGTGCAGCAGTATTTCCACTGGTCCTCTCTGAGGGGGGTTACTAGGTCCCAGCTCCATGCCTCCTGGCTGCCAGGGACCTGAATTGGCGTGGTCTCCTCCACGTCTGCGTAGACCCTAGTGACAAGTTTTTTGTGGAGAGGGATTTGTGAGTGTTGCCTCAAGCACCTAGAATGTAGAGGGGGCAGTCAGAAAGGATGTATCAGCAATCCGGATGGCTGTCCACAGTTAATAGTAGGTGAGAGAGTTCAATTAAGCCACACCATGGCCTTGTAATGCCTGATGTAATGAAATAAATTTGCCGTCTGGGTAGACCGCACCCACGGTAGTTAACTTCAAGCCATTTAGCTGGGCTCAGCTGCTGGCATCCATGATAATGGGAAAGGCAGGATGTCTTAAGATAGAAAGGGAGGGGATGAATAGATGATTCAGCCAGGCCCTTCATTGAAGTTCATTCCATGCCCACACCATGCATGCCAGGTTGCCACATTGTCAATCCACACTTGCGGATGCTTGGGGGTCAGGTATGATGCTGCTCGGAGGGGGCATGGCACAGCATGATCATGCTCTGGTGCTGCGTGTGCCTGAAAACTGTGTGAGCAATAGCCAATAATGTACAAACTGCACCTGCGTGCTGAAATAGTATAAGTCCATGTCTAGTGTGCCCAGTCCTCCATGCTCGTAGAAGAATGTTAGTATTTACCAGGCAATATGAGGCTTTCTTCCCACTAACGCATGGGATACTAAGTGTGAACAAAGTTGTCATTGAAAGTACATCCACAGTGGGAGCAGCAAATTAATGAATAGATAAAGACATTTTAGGTATGACAGAGAGACAGCCAAATTTAGTAAATTCTCTGATCAATGGGTCCAAGTTTTGCCACAGGTCTTTCATTTACAGGGTAACATGATCTGCATAGAAAGAGGCAAGTATGCTATGGGGGCGTGAAGGACAGGCCTCGATGTGAATGGTGTTGCCGTAAGTGGGCCACAAGTGGCTCATTGGCTATGGCAAAAAATATGTGTGACTAGGCACAACCCTGTCCAGTGCCCATCGTTAGAGGACGGGGGGAGTGACAGTTCCATTAACCCACAGCCAGGCCATGGGTTGAGCATACAAAAGGTGCATTGCCTTAATAAATCAAACACTTTGGTTGTGTCCAAAAGCACAGCAGAGGCCTGAAGGTCCGGGTTAATGGTGTGCACTAAAGCAAAGAAGGTACACAGGTTGTTAGCTGTCGAGCTACCTGGAATGAACCATGACTGGTCTGGCCTAATAATAAGTGGCAGAAGCGGGAGCAGGCATGAGGCTTCAGCTTCACCAGGATTTTGGGCCAGATGTATCAAAGGGTTTTACCCATTCTGTGTCAATGGGAAAATGCTTTGATACATATGGCCCTTTGTTTTCTGTATTGATCATGGATAGAGGGTGGTACAATTCGCAGCGGTGGGGATCCTCGTCTAGCTCAAATTTGTAACTATTAGCACCTCACGCAAGGAAGGGGGGAGAGTACCAGTCGGAAGTGATTTCTCATACATGGTGAGGAGATGTGGGGCCAAAACAAAATCTGAGGGTACTCTTTGTAAAATGCAGTGGAGAGGCCACCAAGGCCTGGGACTTCATCTCCAGGCGTTTCATTGGTCACTTGGATTACCTCCTCAACCCTAAAGGGCTCATCCAGAAATTGCTTGTGTCCCTCTTCTAGTCACAGCAAAAGTCTTGTGGCAGTGCAGTTTGTGTAGTGCTGTAGAGTGTGGGGAAGGAAGCGGCCATCGCTTCCTTTATAGATCACTCCCCCCAAGCTATTGAGAGTGATCATCTTGTAGTTTCACTATGTATTCACTCACCCATGGTTTGCGCAGTAAATTAGCCAAAGTCTGTCCAGCCCTGTTTCCCTCACCGTACTGCCAGCACGAGCATCTTTCCCCAAATAGTGAGTTTTCTTTGCACCACTTGTTCATAGTCACTAAGCTTGTTTCTAATAGACGCTAATGTGAGTGATCTACAGTCTTTAAGGTACTGAAGTTCCAGGGTGCAAGTTTCTTTTTTTTAATCGTGTGAGGTCACTGTGCACTGCTTGCAAAACCCCACCTATTTTGCAATACATACACCTCCTCTGACAGCTTTAATGGCCTCCCATAGAATAAACTGTGATTTGACTGAGCGCACATTATGTTCAAAGTATTCTACAATGGCTGCCCTGACCTCCTCCCTAAAGACTTCGGGACAGATTTAAGGGAAAATGACGGTGCTCCAAATTTGGCAGCATCGCACACCGTCATTTTTACAACACAGGGATGCGCCTTATTTAAGCGAATACGGTGAACCCCGGTGTTTCCCCCTGCACCAGAGCTGAATTTGCTGCCATGCGCCAATGCAGCAATCCTTGTACCATTGTGCAAGGATGGCTGGATTGAGGGGAAATGTTTTTGTGCAGGAAGGAACACCTTCCTGCACAAAAACAATCCTAAATGTGAGTTGAATGCAGCGCACGTAGAAAGAGAAAAAAACGTGGAGAAATTAAAGCATTTCTCCCCATTGCGCACTACTAATGCCACCCCTCGGGTAGCGTTAGATTTTGGCACTGCCTCAGGTTTACAAAAACTTGAAAATCTGGGGCAGCATCAAAATGCAATTTTGCAAGTCGCACCTTACGCCCATCATTAAGACCTCTTATGTTCCATGTTAGGCATTTAATTTTAATTGGCAACACTGGGAATGGTCTGTTCATTGGGCATTGCTTATCACCTGCGCCAAATGTGGCAATCAAATAAGTTCTGGCTTTTGCTCTGAGTGGAGAGAAAGGGGGGAATGAAAGATATATGAAACGATAAAATAATATCCAGTTCAACAAAAATATACTAAACCACCCACCACACACTTTCCCCCCTAATTGGGCCAAAGACTATTATCCCACCCCACATTTAACCCAAAACACGCAACCAATATAGACAACTTGAGAATTATCCCACCAGGGCAAGAAAGGAGCTCAGCACACTCCCAGCCAGGGTTGGACTGAGTGGTCAGTGAAGCGCAGTTAGAGATGTCTTCAGCTAGCCCTTCGCATCGCTCTTGATAGCCATCCTGGCTGTCTGCAGCATCAGCATCACTGTACTTGTGGAAGTCTCAGTCATATAATTCCAGAGTGTCACAGAGAAAACAAGCTTTTTTAGTTGTCAGGGAAGTCACTGCAAGACAGGCACTACCAGAATGAGCAAGTTTATTTATACATTGTCGCTTAAGTGTTCTAAGTTCCTGGCTTGCAGGGGGAGAGCTCGGCATGGCCCTAGGTATGCCTTTACCAAATTTGGCCACAATTTTGGGATCAGTGGAATAGTGGTTTTTCCCAGAATGGTTTATTCTCAGTTTAGCAAGGTAGATGAGGGAGTCCTTGGCATCAGTCTTCTGCAGCAATCATTTGACTGGGGGGTATTCTGTGCAGGCAGCCTGCATGGCACAAGTGAAATCTGGGAAAATTGATACTTTGTTTCCTTGATAATGTAGTGACTTCTGCTCTCTTGCCAATTGCAGAACAGTGTCTCTCTCCCTATAGCTCAGTAGCTGGGCTATTATCAGGTGAACCTGCATATCCAGCGGAGGATGCTGGCAGAGTGACGTGCCCATTCGACGATCAGCAGGGTGGAGAGTGCATCTCCAAATAGCGTATGGAGCAGTGACTCTACATAGTACTCCATCCGGTCCATCGATGTTGATTTCAGTGCCCCTAGGATTCGAACATTGTTTCTCCTCGCACATGCCTCCAAACCTTCATTCTTGTTGTGATTAATGTCGAGAACCTTTTCCATTTGGAACAATCACTCACTGGTGGTAGACTCGCCATCCTCCATATCTGACGTCTGACACGCTACCTGATCAAGTCTCTCACCATATTTCTCACCTTTCTCCTTTAAACGGTTAAGTCTGTCTGTTAACAAATCAATATTTTCATCAATTGCTGTGAGACTATGCTTGAGTTCCAGAAACATGGTGTGAATATCTATATCCTGTGGTGCTTCGCTGTCCACCCCAGAGTCCATGTGGCAGTCATCAGATATAGCGTCTGCAGTTTGTTTCTGTCTATGTTGGTCAAAGGTGAGATTGGATTGCCTGGTATCTGTTTTCCCCATGGTGGCCCAGAAAGCTAGCAACTTGGAGCAAATGAAGGGCATGGATCCACCTGGTACAGGAGGCCAGTGTTTCTTATTATAGGTCCCTCCTCACCCACTAAGATATCAGTGCCTGGGCGAGGGACGAGCAGTCCAAGCCGGTTCAAGTTGCACTTCAAGCGCTGTTTTCAATCCACCAGATCGGCCACATTTGTGTCAATAGTCTGACACAGGAGTCACAGTGGTAGCAGGTCCAAAGCAAGCCACAGCACAATGGCACAGTTTTTCCCTCCCTCCACTGGAGGGCTCTCACTATGTCTGCAAGGGGTTTATGTCCAACTGCCCCAGCCAACACCCGAGGGAGCAGGCTGCTCCCTGGCTTGGCAGTGATAGTCTATGGGGTAGGGGCCTAGCACAATTGGCAGAGGGGGCCCTCAATGTCTTATGGGGTTTATAATAACTTGAATCTCCCCTGGAACCAAACTGCCTTTACAGCCAGCAACAGTACTTCATTCAAACAGGGCCACATTGCAGAAAAAATCAGGAGCCCCCACCAGGTTGCGGCGTCTTAAGTAGTTAGGAGCTCCCCACCAGGCTCTCCTCATATTCCCCCATGCGGCAGCCAACTCACCATTAATCCCAGCTGTGCCAGATTTGGGCATTGCTTATCCAACTGGCCCAACAAAGGAAGTTACCATGTCTGCACATCCTGCCACATGGTCTCAGCGGCTACAGTGACCTCGCTGTGAGCTTTTTACCCATTGTCAGGCCAGGCCCTGCTGCAAGGTCGCACCGATCGTGCACAGCCTCCCTTCATAGCTTTTCACAGCTGCATGAGTCACGGCACCGGCACTGAAATCAGCCACCTCTCCAGCCACTAAGAGGGTGTGCCCACCTCCCCTGATATGGGTTAGCATCTCACAGTCACTCGGAGAAGAGAGATCTCTTTGGCGAATGCCCATAGGGTGTGTCACCTCATCATTCAGCCCTCCCTAGGCCACCAATCACATAATTCAGTATCCAGGCCTCCGCAGCAACTTTTCATGAGGTACAGTGGCCTGAATGTACAAAACCACAGCACAAGTTTGTGTCTAAACCGGCTTGCGGTCATGCACACCTTAAAGCAGGATAAAGGCTGGATTATTATCACTAACCAGTAGAACCTCACATCCTGACAGGCATCCAGAGGCCGGGCTCAACCACTACATAGAAGCATAGTTCCCAAGCTTTCATGCTGCATTGCAGGACTGCAAGCAAAGTTGTTGTGTTGTGTTGTGCTGCACTGTGTGAAAGGAAGAAAGCAGAAATGTTCCATATTTACAAAGATATGGGCAGTGCCTCTGGAGTTATGAGATTGTGTGGCTGCAGTTATTTTCATATTGTTATAGATTTACCACATTTGCCACATTATCCATCATCTGCTCTGCCTCAAAATCTGCCCATTTTAGTTTAAAAATATATTTTTAGCTCAATCGGTTCAAAAGTTAATACAAATTCACTGGCACATGTTGCATTTCAACAGAAGGGCCTTTGCAAAGCTGGACTGGTCACCTTTCTCTTGCTTATTGCTATATTGGTACTAACTAGTTGCAACCAATGCCCAAACAGTGTTACCAAGTTCACAAATGATGTAATAATGAACTAATACTATTACAAAATGTGCTGCATTATGTCACATAATTTGCTGCCGCCTAATTTAGCCTTCTCCTGCTATATGATTCCGGTGGCCTTGTACGTGGGGCATTTTTGCTCTCTCCTTGCACTAGTGCAATGTATGCAGCCTAGTGCTAACACAAGCACACTTCCACCATAGTGCAAGGGGTGTCTGCATTACAGGCAGTATTGTTTTTATACAGGAAGGGACACATTCTTGCCCAAAAAGAATCCTTAGAGGTATTTTACTCTTTCTATGTGTGTAAAGAGGAATTTAAGGGGAGGAATAAAGATATCTCTCTGTGTGAAACCTCACTTGGTATGGCATACCATATTGACACATTACCAAGTTTAGAAGTGTTAATAAATCTACCAATGCCCCAAAAACCATGGGTAAATGTGTGGAAACATCCACGCTCCACCCATGGAATGCCTTCCCAGGGCAGAGTAAGGCAAGGCAGTAACTTGTACTGTCTGTGTTACTCCATATTTACTATGTTACGCACAGCTACGTAAGGTGGCTCTGTGTGGAATAGTAAATCTCACATAAGAGTTTGCATTGCCCTTATGTTACCTTCTGTGATTCAAGGATAATGCAAGTCTTTAATAAATGTAGCTTATAGTGTATAGTGCTACGTAGAAATTGTTTATACAGGCCCACATTCCATATACCAGTTAACTGTGGTGCATTGTGTGCTGCCTAGATGCACATCTTACCTCAATCTAACAAATTGGAGGGTGCCTACACTGCAGGCTTGTACATGTGCAAGAAATATTATACATTCACAAAAGCCACATGTATAAAACAGACACAGATGCCATGGTACTAAAATCAAATAGTTGTCCTGCCTTATCCTGACGCATTCAGTACTGACGTATGTGTCACATATCCACATTGCCACAAGTATGGATGTGTTTTTTAAGAACAGACATACTGGTTGACATGTTTATGGTTAAAATGTTATGATATTCGGATGGATGATAAGTGAGGTAACATGGCCTCTATATTTACCTCAACTACATAAACTTTAAGTAGATTAAGTAGGATCACTATGCAAGTAAATTTGATCTCAGTGTTGTGTAAAATGTTACATCTACTCAAAATTTACAACTTCATTCAGAAATCAATGTGAAACATAGTGTTCCAGAGCAGGTAAGTGCATGGAGCTTCAGTTAGGACTATTCACCCACCAACTCTCAAAGGCTATCATCCACTGTGATGCTTCTCTGTGCTGTGAAGGCTGCTAAATGTAGGATATCTTGGTGAATCTGTGCTTCTTTGTGTGCCATTTTCAGAAATGTGCATGAATGGCAACAACCAATTTATATTTATCTGTATTAATGTTGAATTAAAATATTGGTTATTGGTATGTGAGTGCTACTCAATTTCATACTACAGTGAAGGCCCCATATAAGTAGGAAACTAAAACAATGTCACAGTTTGGTAACATCTGGTGAACATGCATGTAGTAGGTATCTAGTACCAGTTGACTATTTGTCGTTCTAGACATTGCAAGAAACATAGAGTTTGTGTAACAATTTCCACACGCAATGTAGACAACTGTAAAGGGAAATACATGGGCAGAATTATCAATAGTTGATGTAGTGCAATGCATCAATATTCCATAATGCAAGGGTATCTGCAAGGCTGGCAGGATTTTCTTCGGTGCACTAAAGCTATTCTTAGAGGCAGTTTCCTCATTCTAAGTGTGCTACAGAATGCAGTACACTTCTAAAAAGGAAACAATGAGGGGAAATAAAGATATTTCTCCTTGTTGGGCTCTACTTGGAAAGCGTACTACTTTGATGCTTTCCCAGGTTTACTTGTCTTGGTAAATCTGGGAATGCACCAAAAAGCATGAGTGGATGCACAGAAACACCTGCTCTCCACCCAAGTAACAGCTCCCTGGCGCAGAGTAATGCAAGCCAGCAACTTGTGCCTGCTTCTGTTATTCTAGATTTACCAAGCCACACAGGGCCAATCAAGGTGGCTATGCATGGCTTAATAAACGTGACTTGGGGATTATGTTGCTCTTGCGTCACCTAGTATGACACAAGGACAACACACTAATTTGGTAAATCTAGGTCCCTGTTTGTATAAAAATTGATCTCTACAGGTTTTGTACTAGAAAGTTGACCATTCCTGAACTTTGACCTATGTACTGTGGTGTATTCACACCTAATGTTTGTGTGTGTGTCAACATGTTACATTGTTGCACTTACACATCAACAACACTATAGTTCAAAATGAGGCCATGGAACTATCCCACATGCCCTTTCTGGTGATGTTTGCCTACAATGCACTATGGCAATGTTTACATGTTGGTGTATATACTTGTAATTTAATTTGGTAGGCGGAAGTGTAATAAATGGCTGCCATAATATAAGCTCAACTACATCAAATACAGCCTCTACAGAACACTAACATATCCCACTTCTAATCCAGAGCAAATTACTACCTCTTCTGTACAACAGGCTGTCATTGAAGAGAAATCTGTGCTCAACTCCCCACCTGCCGTCCCCCATGGATGAAGACACCTTCAACCAACTCCTGGACACTATCGACACGTGATCTTGGCATGGGAGGAAGACGTTTTTGGGTTTCCAAGTGAACCACCCCAGACTGTTCATCAAACATCTATTTGCTATTTTGCCAGTGAGACTCTGATGACCCCCAAGTCAGCTTTCATCAAAGAATGATAGGGCAACATATGGTTGAAGAAATCAGGTTGAGCATCGTAACCATAGCGGGCACTCTAGAAGGAGTCTGGAGGTGTCTCATTCCCAATAAGGGGTTGGCAGAGGCAACACTAGACACTCATTCTTGGCTCCATGGAATTGATGTCTACTTAACTGACAATTGATTGTGTAATGATGTTGAGAGGTGAACAAGATCAGCATTCAACATCTAAGACTAGTGATGTCAACCAGCTTGGATCCATCAATACCTCTACCCATTTCTTGGAACAAGGACTGGAGGCCATCCTTTCAGCAATGCTGTGGGGATACACACATCCGCTAAGAATCTGCAAATTACATCTAAATAGTTATTGACGTATTTAATTGAAAGTGGTAAAAAAATGTATAACAATACTATTCCCACTCCATGGAACACAATCAGCGGCAAATCAACTATCATTTGTTAAGAACACTTTAGACATCATTTGTATCGTTTCAAGTTAATTGGATGTGCACATCAAAATGGTTTGCATCTTAGGCAGGTAGTGGAGAATGAACCATATCAAGACCCCTACACCCCAGAGTTCCTTTCTATACTATACTAGACAATCACACACACTAGAACTATATATAACAAGAGTCCCAAACAGCCCTTAACACCTCTATACAACCCCAAAACTACCACAAACAGACAGACAGACAACTACTTTAAAAGACAATGCACTTATGGACACACAAATTGCACATATCGAACACTAGCAGAAAATACTATTCATTAACACAACAAATCAGACAAGTGACACACTCCAAATTCCACTGATATTCCAGCAAACCCCCCTCACACAGCAACCAAGCACAAGGAAAACGTGAAACTAAATTTCACACTGCGGATATGCTGCCACATCTGTTGTGACATTTCCGGGGTGTATCCACCTGATCTGTGTTGCTTTGTGGCATATTTTCAGGTGCAAAGGCCACCCAAGACATGTTTGCGCTGCACAACATCCATTTTAAAATGTGTGTTTGCACTATGCAGCATCCATCCTTACCACGCAGGGGCCATGCAGTGCATGTTTGTTCTACACAGCATCCCTTTTTAACACACAGAGGTCACGCAATACATGGTTGTTCTGTGCAGCATGCTATTTTACCACACAGGGGCCTTGCAATACATGTTTGTTCTATGTAGCTTCCCATTTTACCAGGCAGAGGCCACACATTACATGGTTGTCCAACGCAGCACTACATTTTACCATGTAGGGGGTACTTACTACATTTTTGTCCTACACAAAACCCATTTTTACTACATTAGGAGCATCCAAGGTGTGTTAGAGTTGTGCGCCGTAGTTGTGCACTTTGGTGTCAATCTACCTTTAATGCAATGCAGGGCTGCACACACAATTTTACCTACATTAAATCAGAAGTGGCGCTTCACAGCAATGCACCTTGCTAGAAAACTTTGCATGACAAGGGCACAGCAGAAATGCCAGATATTTAGTTTCAAACATATGCTACATTTCAACTTCCCCATTCTGATAATGCTAACAGAGGGGAAAAACCTGGACCATAGTGCTAGGGAGGCCTCATTAGAGGCAGGTTTGGTGGTTAGCAGTAAAGGACACTTTCTGGCCCAACATGATTTCCATCAAGGGATGTTCCACTTTCTATGTTTGAAGACTTATGCAGCACATGTGGAACGAGTACATGACACTTAGAGCATAACATTTGTATGAACATTACACAGAACTTGTGAAGGTGTGGGAATTGTGTACAGTCCGACTAGTACAAATATATGATAAGCTGGGAATTTGTGACAAATCATTTGGGCATACATGGAAACAACCATGCGTCACGCATTACAAACCTAAAATTTTGTCATGTTAAGTGATGCTCCGCAAGAACCGTTGCAATTATTTACAATGGAGCACAATTTAACGCAGGCCCTAAAGTCTGATTACCAAGCCCCACTGAGCCTCCTTGCAGTGCTCTGCCTAGCATGGTAAATCTTGATTCACGAAAGCCTGGGTATGTCAACCCCTTGCCTTACTATAGGCTGGAAAGACGTTAAATGGGTGGTGCGTGTTTATTCCAACATACCCACCCATGTTATTTGGTGCATTCACATAAACTGACACAAGTAAACCTGGAAACGTGCCAAAAGCAGATCCCTGTCCAGGGAAGCATGGCTTTGACAGCTATGTTTATTTCTGCAAGTTACCTCCACACTATGAGGGTGCAGCATTCTGCATCACACCTTGAAAGAGGATTCATTTAATGCAGGAAGGGTTCCATTTCAACACAGAATCTGTCCTGCCTGTAACTCAGTTTCCCTTGGGTTGGCACTATACTGTATTCATTGGTCCAGTGCAGTAAGAGATTAGTAATGCCCCATATATTTTCATGTACGGTGCATTTCTGCACTATCCCTGTGACACTGTGCATCACAACAAGTTGAAGGGTGACACTTTCTTGTATCACTTAGTTTGAAATCTAAACCTATTTACCTTACCAGAGTGTACATGCAAATCTCCATAGTGTGAGAAGAACATGACAGTATGTGACACATACAATTAGTCACATATGGTGTTGGTTGTGTTTTACTGTTATTAGATTTTGTACTGTTTGTGTAAATTGTGCACCCATAGCACAATCATGTTATCTTGTGACTTACAATATTGATGCACTGAGTTGTGTTTGTCCCTTTGTTGACACTTTGGTTACACATGCAACCAGTGCCTCTCCCACAGCATATCTGCTTTGGAATGGTGAAAGCTCTTACATTTAATGCTTTGTCACTTCAAATTCCTGCACTTATAGTTGGTCTGTACATAGGTACACACATAATCCTACACAGGGGCACCGTCACAGCACAAGGTTGCCCAATGAAGAAACATACATTGGGCCACATTGTTTTTCGTTACCTATTGGTCCTCGTTTGCCATGCTCACTTCCGAATGAACACCTTGATCTCCGTCTGTCAAACGGATCCGCCCACGAGGAGTGCTATATTTCTCGGATGGGGAAGAAGGTTCCAATATTCACAGGCTGAAGTTTACTTGATACCATATCTGGAGACCAAATCAACTGTAATTATTGGATCGAGGAGAGAGCCAAAACAGCTCATGAGCCAAAACTTGCTCCTGTGATCTTTGCCTGCCTTCTCCTCCCATCCATGTGATCGGGTGGGGGGGGAGCATACTTTAGTTCATTTTGTGTAGGGTCAACCTGAGTCAATCTTACTAACATGTATGACTGAGTTTAACCATTCAGCTTTAGTGGGGCATGAGGTAGATATCCACTGCTTGAAAATTTCTCTTGCTACTATTGCTACTATTGCTCTGGGGTACCTATGATTTTGGCCATCACCCAAAAATAATCAATTCAGGGCTTACCGCCATGTGGGTCTGAAAAATGCTGCTCAAAACCTTATTGACCTCTCACCAAAACGTCTGTATAGTGGAATGGGCCACAAACATGTGAAAATCATCGGCATCACACATCACACATTTCATGCAACAGGTCTCTTTTGACCCTTGCAGCTTGGCTAGTCTCCTATGTGACCAAAATGCTTTGTAGAGGAGGGAAAATAAATGGTTTCTTCTCAGATAGGCGGGGTTTACTGTGCTATACAAAGTATGCAAAGATACTTGCCATAACTGATTTATCCGTAGCTTCAGAAAAAGGTCTTCCCACATCGTCATAGATAAGCAGAACAGACAGGCTGAAGTTAATGTACCGCCCACCCCATTACAACCCGCCAATCTGCTAGGTTTTCCAGGGCGGTACTAACACCATCAAAAGCACAGCGGAAACAGTGTTTGGAAGGGAAACCACTCACCTCTCGACATTCAACGAAGAACCAGGATGCCATGGAGCCCGAGTTACAGGTCCTGCCCATGATGATCTACCTCCTCATACACGAGGAATATCAAAGGCGGCGGTGATGACCACGTTGAGTACTGCACCTAGCACACAAGGGTGGGGGGAAGGAAAAAGAGAATGACACAAACATGCAACACGCAACACCCACACCCCCACCCTCACCCACAACACCATACACACAAACTCATGCAACTGCAGTACATTTACACCCCGTTACCCCCTGGAAGAACGCAAAGACAAAAGGAACTGAGTGAAATAAGTGGCATTTTAGAAATAGGCAGATATATGTAACAAATAGAAAAACAGTATATACAAATATCTACAATATGTTCAGAAGGCCGTACATTGTCCTTTGCAAATGTCTGTGGCCCACTGGGCCAAAAACCATGGGCCAAGCCCACACTTGAATCCTGCCTCCATACAGAGAGAACACTGCAGGGGCATCAGGTCGAAAACACATAGGCACCTCAGGGGGGTGGAGAAGGGGGGGCACCTCAGCCGGAAGATGGAATAATGCCACTGCTCCTCGAGGGGCCTCCATGCCTACTGCTTGGTCCTGGGGAGTGCAAAGCCACAGTCTCACAAGTCTCTCAAGTGGGTGGGTTGCCACTGGATTCAAGCTAGCCTGGCTGATGAGGGGTGAAACCCTGAAACCGGTCCCAGGATGCTTGTTTCCAGTCCAGGGAAGACCTGGCCTAGCAGTTCGGGCTGGACTGTTCCCATGGGGAACAGGGTCAAGACTGATTTGCATATGGCTGGGTCCAAACTGGAATGGCATGGGCAGCAACAAAAACGATGGATTTAGGCCCAGATCACTGTACTGGGGTTGAATGTTTGACAATGTTCAGCATTCCGTCCATCACTTGTTGTTTTTGCTTTGTCGCCCTAAGTGGGAAGGGTATGCCCAGACGTGGGTCCCGTGCTTCTCATGCCACTGGATTCAAGCTAGCCTGGCTGATGAGGGGTGAAACCCCGAAACCGGTCCCAGGATGCTTGTTTCCAGTCCAGGGAAGACCTGGCCTAGCAGTTCGGGCTGGACTGTTCCCATGGGGAACAGGGTCAAGACTGATTTGCATATGGCTAGGTCCAAACTGGAATGGCATGGGCAGCAAAAAAATTATGGATTTAGGCCCAGATCACTGTACTGGGGGTGAATGTTTGACAATGGTCAGCATTCCGTCCATCACTTGTTGTTTTTGCTTTGTTGCCCTAAGTGGGAAGGGTATGCCCAGACGTGGGTCCCGTGCTTCCCATGCCACTGGATTCAAGCTAGCCTGGCTGATGAGGGGTGAAACCCCGAAACCGGTCCCAGGATGCTTGTTTCCAATCCAAGGAAGACCTGGCCTAGCAGTTCGGGCTGGACTGGTCCCATGGGGAACAGGGTCAAGACTGATTTGCATATGGCTGGGTCCAAACTGGAATGGCATGGGCAGCAAAAAAACGATGGATTTAGGCCCAGATCACTGTACTGGGGGTGAATGTTTGACAATGTTCAGCATTCCATCCATCACTTGTTGTTTTTGATTTGTCGCCCTAAGTGGGAAGGGTTTGTTGATTTTGCTTTGTCACCCTAAGTGGGAAGGGTGTGCCCAGACGTGGGTCCCGTGCTTCCCATGCCACAGGATTCAAGCTAGCTTGGCTGATGAGGGGTGAAACCCCGAAACCGGTCCCAGGATGCTTGTTTCCAGTCCAGGGAAGACCTGGCCTAGCAGTTCGGGATAGACAGTTCGCATGGGGAGCAGGGTCAAGACTGATTTGCATATGGCTGGGTCCAAACTGGAATGGCATGGGCAGCAAAAAAACAATGGATTTATGCCCAGATCACTGTACTGGGGGTTAATGTTTGACAATGTTCAGCATTCCGTCCATCACTTGTTGTTTTTGCTTTGTTGCCCACTGCTTGGTCCTGGGGAGTGCAAAGCCACAGTCTCACAAGTCTCTCAAGTTGGTGGGTTGCCCACTGCTTGGTCCTGGGGAGTGCAAAGCCACAGTCTCTCAAGTCTCTCAAGTGGGTGAGTTGCCCACTGCTTGGTCCTCGGGAGTGCAAGGCCACAGTCTCTCAAGTGGATGGCTTCTCCACTGGTTCTGGAGGGGGCTTTGTGCCCAGTGTGCTTCATCCTGCCAAGGAGGGGGTGAGTGGATGCATATCTCCACTGGCTCTGGAGGGGGCTTTGTGCCCAGTGATGCAGCACTTGGGGTGTGGCAGTTCACATTCCCTCACCTGGGTGTCTGAGGCACGAGATTTGCAGGGACGAGGTAGCATGATACTCCATGGAGGCAGGGCCAGACTCTGTGGCGACTGAGGCTGCAAACTGGTGGTAGTGCCGGTGCTGGTGGGCGTGCTTCCAGTGCTGGTGGGAGGCTCCAGGCCTCTCCTGCAGCCTCGGACGGATGCACACTAGGGCTGCTGCTGCTGGTAGTGGACCTACTGTCAGGGGTGCAGGTGGCGGTGCTTGCATTGGTGCTTGTGGCTGTGCTTGCGGCGGGATGCTGGTGGTGCTGCCCGTGGTGCAGGTGCTGGCAGTGGTGGAGGTAGGAACCAGCCCGTCTCCTGCAGCCTCGGACGGCTGCCCACTGGCGATGCTGCTGCTGACAGTAGTGGTGGCAGCGACGGGGCAGGTGGTGGTGCTTGCGGTGGTGCTGGCCGCGGTACAGGTGGCAGGGCTGTCGGTTCTGATGGTGGGCACCAGGCCCTCTCCTGGAGCCTACGAGGACTCAAGTGCCTTGGCTTGGCTTTTCTGCCCCTTCCTCACCTTGGCAGATGCTGCTGGGACCTTGGCTCTGGCAGCTGGAGTTTTGGAGAAGGCCTTGCTGAGTGGGTCGTGCTCCTTGCCCTTGCTGCATGCTGTCCCCTTCTTCACCTTGGCAGGTGGTGGAATGGTGTGGTCCTTTGCAGGGGTCGGTGGCACACTGCCTGTCCTGAAGGGTGCCCCCATTGATCCTCTGGAAGTTGCAGGTACCACAGCGGACGCCAACTTGTTGGCTGAGGTGCTGGCCTGGGATCTGGACACCCTGGCCTGAGAGGAATGACGGGGTGCGGAGAGGGGTAGGGAAGAGGTCAACGTTTGCCAGGAAAAGTTTTTTAGACACACTGGGACGGGAAGATGGAGAGGGTTTGGGACTGGAGGAAGAGGGAGTGATTGTAGGAGGTGTCTGCTGAGTTATGGTTGAAGGTGCATGGGCTGGATGCTGGTGTGAGGTGGATGGCTGTTAGGTGGGTGGGTGCTTGCGTTTGTGTACTTTGGGAGGAGGGGTCACAGACACACTGGGAGAGGACACAGGGGACGTGTGCATGGTTGTGGAGGTAGTGACTGCTTGTGTGGGGGGTGTTGTGATGGGCGTGCTGGTGATGGAGGTAGTGGATGAAGATGTAGTGCATGCAGGTTTGAGTATAGACGCTACTGGGAGGGAGGTGGATGATGAGGAGGAGGGGAAACAGTGGAGGCAGTGGATGTTGGTGTGTTTGCATGAGGATGGTGCTTGTGTGAGTGCCTGTGAGATGAAGTGTGGTGCTTATGTTTGCCTGAGCCACTTTTGTGTGGTGCTTTGGGTGAATGCTGGTCTGAAGGTGTGCTTGGGATAGGCTGGGGTTGAGGGGATTGGGTCTGGGTAGAGGAAGTTGGAGGGGGGAGGCTAGACAAAGGGACAAGGGCTGCCATCAGTGCTGAGGCCAGAGCCTGAAATGCTCTCTGTTGGGCCGCCCCGCCAGAGTAAATTCCCTCCAGGTATGCATTTGTTTATTGCAAATGCCCTGCTACACCCTAGATGGCATTCAGTATGGTTGACTGCCCAACAGAGAGGGATCTTGGGAGGTCAATAGCCTCCTCACTGAGGGCAGCAGGGCTGACTGGGGCGGGCCTGAGGTGCCTGGGGCAAAGGAGATGCCCACCCTACTCGGTGAGCGGGCATGGGAAACACGCTGAGGGGCTGCTGGGAGGGCGGTGCTGGTAGGGGGGGTGGTGGCTGTACCTGTTGTTGGGGTGGGCACAGAGGTGTCCGCCACCACCAGGGAGCTTCCATCGGAGGAGGAGTTGCTCTCTGTGGTCTTCCCTCCTGTCCTCGTCGTGGTGCTCCCCTCGCCCTCCGTCTCACTGGTGCCCTCACCCTTGGTGGATTCGGCCTCCAGGCCTATGTGGGATGCAGCTCCCTCCATCGCCAGTGCCTCTGCTCCTCTGCCAGATGATGCTAATGCACACAAGGACAGGGTGAAAAAACAAAAGGGGGGGAAAGACAGAGGATACACTTGGTCAATGCCAGCAACACCACTACCGTTGGTGTACACAACACACAGGGAGAAGCCCTATGCACTAGGCCATGCCCAACCATTTACTAAGACAGTCACCAGCCCATGGGGTACAATGCCTAACGCTAGCATCTGCACACCAGAAACCCACAGGACCCTGCCCAGTAGTAGATGGCCACTTACATTATTGGAGTAGAAGTGTCCAGAGCCTGCCCAACAAGGGATCTACCCTGCCATGTTCTCCCTGGCCTAGGGGCACCCACAGCCCACATCCCCCACCCAGATACCTCCTAACACGTGCAAAGTCAGCTTTCAGAATCTGTACTCACCCCCTTGTGGCTGCTGTGATGTCCTCAAGCGCCCACCCAACTCCGGAGAGGCCACAGCCAGAATGAGGAACATCAGGGGGGTCATGGTGCGACGGGCACCCCTTCCTTGTTGGGAGGCCAATCCAACTGTCACTAGGCCGTCTTTGCTCAGCAGCGCAGGTCCTCCCTTCTCTTACGGCTGTGGGTGCTCCGCCTGTCAAAGACCCCCAGGGTCCGCACCTCCTTGGCAATGGCACGCCAAATACCCTTTTTCTGGTGGGCGCTGACCTGGAGAGAAAGGACAGCAGAAAAGGAAATTATTCACCCGTCCGGACCGTCAGACTCATTGCCCACCAGTTTCCACCCATCCCCTGACGCACATACACTGACCACCTTACATGCTGCACTCTGTCCAGGATGCCCGAGCACCCCTCAACGTGTGGCTTACATCCACAGCACTCCATACATTCATGCCCCATGCATAATGCTCACAGTTTGCTCACCTGTTTGTCTGGAGGACCGTAATGTAATGTGTACTGGGGTAGGACCCCACCCACCAGTTTCTCTAACTCCTCCGCAGTGAATGCCGGGGCCCTTTCCCCAGACAAATGAGCCATTGTCGCTTCCAGACACAGGTCACAGCAGCACTTGCAGTGTAGGTCCTCTCCTGTTGTAGGTCAGGTAGCAAGTGAGTGAATAGATAGCAAATGGTGGTCACGTCTCCGGCGTGCGTACCGTCACCGCAGGCGTACATCGCCATTGGCTCCTGGAACCAATAGGGCCCACTGATAACCAATGCGAAGTTGCGCCACGGTCATCGACCGCCTACTGTGACGGCACACAACGCCAGCGCAATTACCTCATTTCCACTTGTCCCTCCTCACAGGTCAGGCAGCGCCATTTCAGGGTGGCACAGGGTATAACGCCTAACTCCGTCACAGCAAACATTGGCACATCAACTGACTCTTAAGTTCACATACTGTTTCTGTAAAGTAAATAAATCAACATTAGTGCAATAGATGTGGGAATATGACCCTCTGCTCACCGTTCTCTTCCATAGGCTTCAACCGGTGAGGCACAATATGAGACGGCGGCATCCTCCGGTGTACAGACTCCTAGTGGACCTTGCGACTATGGAGGACAGACACATTATCATTACCTACAGACTTGATCGTGCCACAATCCAAGAACTGTGTGCCCAATTGGAGCCAGATCTGATGTCAGCTATCCGCCAGCCCACAGGAATACCCACTCTAGTGCACATCCTGTCAGTGCTCCATTTCCTGGCAAGTGCTTCCTTCCAAACAGCAGTGGCCATGGCATCAGGGATATATCAGCCAATATTCTCTAACGTGATGACCAGAGTGTTGTCTGCCCTGCTGAAACAACTGCGCAGCTACATCGTGTTCCCCCAGGTGGAGGATTTGGCCACAGTGAAGGCTGACTTTTATGCCCTGGTGCATATCACCAACATCGTTGGTGCCATTGATAGTACACATGTGGAATTTGCCCCCCCTCCCCCCGGAGAAATGAACAGGTTTACAGGAATAGAAAAAGCTATCCCTCGATGAATATGCAGATGGTGTGTTTGGCGGACCAGTACATCTCCCATGTGAATGCCAAGTATCCTGGCTCTGTGCATGATGCCTTTATCTTGAGGAATAGCAGCATCCCATATGTGTTGGGCCAACTCCATAGGCACCGGGTGTGGCTAATAGGTGAGCCAAAGGTCCCCACCCAGTATATGTTGGTGTCTTGGTATGGGGTTGTCCCTAAGGGTTAGTGTGTGTCTAACAGTTGTCCCTCAATATTTGCAGGTGACTCTGGTTACCCCAGCCTCTCATGGCTACTGACCCCAGTGAGGAATCCCAGGACAAGGGCAGAGGAACGTTACAATGAGACAAATGGGCGTACAAGGAGGATTATTGAAATGAGCTTTTTTTGACTTCACTAATATTGTTTTTCCGTCACATGGCACCGTGTGGGATTCCTCACAAATGTATGGGATAATTTCTCTGGATATGGTGAATATTCCTAGTCTGACTATTGCGAGTTGTTTTGACTTTGGTTTCTTTCTTTCCTGTTTTTACTAGGTTTTTGGATTTCCGTACTGTGGAAGTCCTGATTACTTAAAGGATTAGGTATGTACTGTGGTCCTGAAGAATCGCATTAAGATCAGTTTTTGGCTAAAAAAAACATGTTGACCGATGATATTGAGTAACACAGGGAATCCTGTGTTTACTTCCCTCTTTTTACTACTTTCGATTGTGAGAATTAGTACTTTATTTATATGGGGAGTGTAGGCATTAATCTGCCGTATCCCTGTGTATTGTTTTTAATCATGCCAGAGGTTCCAGCATTAGAATAAACTTGCATAACTGTTACCTCTAGTCATTTTTAATTATCCTTACACCAATCCTTCATAAAATATATATATATTTTGTTTTTGACCGGTTGTACATCACTTCAAAAAGATCTCCGGCAAAGAGCCCCTGTGTGGGGCCCGTCAGGCATTGCAGTGCCGGCCTGACGAGGAGCTCGGCCCTATGATGAAGCATGTCACCGGAAGGTGAGTGAGGGCTCTTGCTTCGATCATTTTTTGGTTCCCATCAAATGCTGAACCATTAAGTGTGAAAGAAACCTTGTGGCGTTTTTTGGAACCGTGTGTACCTTTTTTGATTCATTATTGGATTATTGAAAGGACCTTTGGCCTCCTGAAGGCCAGGTTCTGGTGCCTCCATCTGACAGGGGGATCCCTGTACTACTCACCCAAGAAGGTGTGCTAGATCATCGCTGCATGTTGCACAACCTGGCCTTGAGACTCCAGGTGCCTTTTCTGCAGGAGGATGTGCCTAGAGATGGTCTTGTGGCAGCGGTGGAGCCTGTGGACAGTTAGGAAGAGGAGGCAGAGGAAGAAGATGTGGACAACAGAACAAATATAATACAGCAGTACTTCCAATAACACACAGGTAAGACACTGTAACTCCACTTTACATTTCAATTATCTGTTGGACATTGTACAAGGCAGCCTCTTTCCCTATGTCTATGGCCACTGACTGTTCCCTTTGGAATCTCTATTTTCAGATCTCTGTGCCCCAATTTGGCTCCTGCTATGTGTACTGCTGCCCACCAAAGGTCATCCTAAAGTATATTTCACTGTACATTTGCGTTGCAATGGTTTGATAATGTTGTACTAATACATTTGTGAATCATTAGCCTGACTCCAGATTGGCATTTGTTACAAGGGTGTTTATTTAGGTGCTCATAAGTATAGGGGGATGTGCAAGGGGCTGGAGAGATGGTGGAGTACAGTCTCTTGGTATCACAGGTGCATTGTCCAATGGGGCATAGGAAGGGGAGCAATGGCAGTTCATGGTGGACAGGGTAACAGAGTGGGACACAAGGGTGACAACCAGGAGAGTTCTATTTCCTGGTGGGGGTCTTGGCAATGTTCTCTGGCTTCTGCCTGGATTGCAGGGACCATTTGCGGGGTGGTTCTCCTTCTGCAGGGGTTGGGGTGCTGGTGGCCTGTTGTTCCAGTGGCGGGTACTCCTGTCCACTAGCTCCAGTGGAGGTGGAAGGCTGTGCCTCGGTTTGGCTAGTGTCAGGCACCTGTTGTTGTGCCACTGCCTCCCTCATGGTCTTGCCCATGACAGCCAGCACCCCTGCAATGGTGACCAGGATGGTGTATATTTTTGTTAGGTCCTCCCTGATCCCCAGGTACTGACCCTCCTGCAGCCGCTGGGTCTCCTGCAACTTGGCCAGTATCTGGCCCATCGTCTCTTGGGAATGGTGGTATGCTCCCAGGATGCTGGAGAGTGCCTTGTGGAGAGTGGGTTCCCTGGGCCTGTCCTCCCCCAGTCGCACAGCAGTCCTCCCAGGTTCCCTGTTGTCCTGTGCCTCTGTCCCCTGAACTGTCTGCCCACTGACCCCAGCTCCCTGATTGTCTTGGGTTTGTGGGGTTGCCTGGGGGCCCTGTAGTGCTGACTGACGTGTCCTGGGGACAGTGGCATGGGACTGCTGGGTGGGTGCTGTGCTAGTGTTTCTTGAGAGGGGAGGGTCTGTGGTGGGTTGGGACTGTGGCAGGAGAACTGACTGTCCGGAGGTTCCGGATGGGCCAGGTTGGTCATCCTGATACAAGCGTGCAAAGCAGCTGTCATCACAGTGGGCCTCTTAAGGTGGGGGACTGGATGTGGCGGGCACTTCCTCTCCGGTGGCGTGGAGTATGGGTCCTGTGGGAATGCAAATGCATTGCTAATGTGTCTGTGTGTGCCATCTTGTGCATGGGTGAGTTTCCATGTATGATTGTGATTTCCCTGTCAGCTTGGCCTTGTGTGAGTGGTGATTTTGTGGGCTGGGTGAGTCTCTCTACTGGGCCTGCTGGGGTGATAAGTGTCCATGCAGGTCTGTGATGGGTGCCCATGCATTGTTGTTGCATGCAGGGCTTGGAATTGGGATGGGTCGGTTGTGATGGTGGGGTATATGTGAGGTGGTGGAGTGATGGGGGTGAGGGTAGGGGTATGAGTTTGTGATGGCATGCAGGTAGGGTCGGGGGGTAAAGTAGTTAAGATTTGACTTACCAGAATCCAGTCCTCCTGCTACTCCTGTGAGTTCCTCAGGATGCATGATCACCAAGACTTGCTCCTCCCATGTTGTTAGTTGTGGGGGAAGAGGTGGGGATCCATCGCCAGTCCTCTGTACTGCTACCTGGTGTCTTGCAACCCCAGAACGCACCTATCCCCGTAGGTCGTTCCACCTCTTCCTGATGTCATCTCTGGTTCTTGGGTGCTGTCCCACGGCGTTGACCCTGTCCACGATTGGCCGCCATAGCTCCATCTTCCTTGCAATGGACGTCTGCTGCACCTGTGATCCGAACAGCTGTGGCTCTACCCGGATGATTTCCTCCACCATGACCCTTAGCTCCTCCTCAGAAAACCTTGGGTGTCTTTGGGGTGCCATGGATGTGGTGTGTGTGATATGTGTGAGTATGTATGGGGTGATGTGTGGGGTGATGTGTTGGGGTGTATGCTGTGATGTGCGTGAATGGTGTATGGGTGATGATGTTCTGTGGCTCTGATTAAGTGGGTGCTCCTGGCTTGTCTCTCTCTGCCTGACGTCTATTTTTTCACTGTAAGGGGTTGTGGGTAATATGGGTATGTGTTTTATATTGGATTGGGTGTGTGGGTGTGGTGTGTGTATGTGTGACAGGTGTGTGTAGTTTGAATTGTCCAATGTGGTGTGGTTTTGTAAGTGTGTGTGTATTTTGAGTGCAGCGGTTTGTACCGCCAATGGTTTACTGCAATTGAAAGACCCCCATGGGGATTCATGGGTCGTGATACTGTGGGCGTATTCCTGTTGGCGTAACGGTGTGGGTTTTGCTATCGCCAGTTTATCACTGACCTTTTGGCTGGCGGACTTGTGTGGGTGTCTATATGGTGGCGGAATTCTCAGTGTGGGTCATAATACCCGTGGTGGAATACCGCCGCGGTCATGGTATGTTGGCAGCCGTCAGCACCGTGGTAGGCAGCATTTACCGCCAGGGTGGTAATGAGGGCCATAATCTAAGCTTTTGGCCCACATTGATTTTGATTACTTAACACACACATTGCCACAGAAAATGGCTTAAAAATACCACATTTATGTTTGTTGACATTTCTTACACTTAAGCAGCTCAACCACAATGGTAATAATTTCCTGATTACATGTTCCTATGAGTCCATGGCTGATACTACATACCTTATATAATTTATTTATTAAATCACAGTAAGTAGATCACTAATACCTAGCACATTATGTGAAATACAGGAGCTTTGTTGAGAGGTTTAATAGATACTCCACATATACACTAACAAACATCACCTCTTCTCCTTTGTTATTGTTCTACACATTCAGTATGAATCATGGAATGTGGACCAGTATCATGTACTGCCTATTTTGATAATGACACTATGAGACAAAAGCAGAAATACTACTGTGAAGTCATTAGTAGGTCTGTTAAAGTTTATATATACCTATGTTGATGCACCTTAGATTACTCAACTATCATTGCATCCCCAAATTACACATTTGCTTTGCTCATTCCTCAGATGTCTGCCACTGCATATTAACTACTCCTCACACTTTTACTGCACTAATTTTAACAATCAAGTGTATATGGCCAACTACAAGGGTATTTGTAAATACTTTCTACATTTCTTGGTTGGCATTGGCACAAATACAACAACATCACCTTGTGTTTCATGTGTTTATACCAATATCTTTATTGACCGTGCACATGTACACATTAAGGTAAAAGTTATCTTTTGTATTTTATTGCAATACACAAAGAAATTTAATGTAAACTCTTCTCTTCTGGCAAACCCTTTCATTGAGAGCACAATTTCTGACTGTGATTCTACATCTTCGTCCTCCTCAGAAGTAATCGCATTCTAAGTCCCATTGTAGATGTGTTTTGACACATTGTGCAGAATTGCACATATAAGGATGAGCTTACCCACTACTGAAGGTTTGTAGAGGTGCCTTTCGCCTGACTAGTCCAAGAACCCAAAATGTGATTTTAATACACCAAATATTTGTTCCATGACACTGTGGGTTTTCCTTAAGGCAGCTTTGAATTTCATGTGTCCCTCAGTCTGTGTAGTAGCAAACAGCGTCATCAACCATGGCTATACCCCATAGTCTTGGTACCTGATGAAAGAGTTAGGAAAACATATTTGGGTAGTTGATGACTTAGATATGCATGCTGAATTAATGATCATTGTGGAAACAGTGTACAACAACTATTATCTTTTATCTTACTTTTTGTTAAGTTAGTGTGAACATAGTAATAAGGACAGTTTTACACACATGCCTGTTTTAAAGCAGTTTTACAGTGTACTATCAACATTTTTTTCTCACCCATAGTTGTAGACCACAATGGGACAAGAATATGTTTAGGATCTTGAAAAAGTGATGATATGTTGATACATAGATTCACACAAAATGTACTTAGTGTTCTGTCATGTTTATTTGAAACACATGACTTATAGTACCATATGGCCTTTGGTAGCAGTCACAGAGACAATCTGAGTCACACATGCATTATATTTGGTTCAATACAGCATAAGACATACATTTACAGATATTGACGTTTTCTAGGTCATGTGCATATATGTGAATACACGCTGTTGCCTTGTTTGCATTATAGATCATTATTATCCATGCTGCATATTCCTTACATCAACTTTGTTCATGCTGTAAGGTTATGCATGCTATCTATTTTCTTTTTTTTTTAAATATGTTTTTATTGTTTTACCAGCCAAGTGGCAACATATTAAATGAAATACAAGAGGTTACATTATGTTTCATCATGCATTATACATATAATTATTACGTATGCACATTCTGCAAATCCCGTGCGAGTGCACCATTACCCAGATTGGGCCTTGCGAATTGTGTAATTACACTCGAGGTATATTTGACATGTGCGAAATTATTCAAGAAACAAGAGACATAGAGAAGAGAGAGTAAGATAGGAGCTGAGGCGGCTCCGGTGGACACACACCGAGGGGGGGGGGGGGGGACTGGCAGGGGAGGAGGGGTGGGCCCAGGAAAGGGGGGGGCAGCTGTCGGGGGGGCAAGAAGCACCCCACGCGAGCCGTGCAAAACGATTGCATGAACATCCCCGCGACTTCGCCGCACCAGCACTCAACCACGCTGCTCCAGGACCACAGGGGACCGGCCCACTGTTACCCCTGGAACGCCGTGCATGGGCAGCGGGCCACAGTAGGAGGAACCAGCAGGGTTCAAGGCCACTCAGGCCCATTGTCCCCCGGCGCACCACATGGTTCCAGCGATGCGCCCGGGGCACACGTGAAGGGCATCGCAGTTTTATGTTAGTTCATTTTATTTATTTATTTTCCCCTCCCCGTGCACCTCAATCAACCCATGCATCAATGTTTCACTGTGGCCGTTGAGGTGATGTCAGTTATCTCTTTCCCTTCTATTTAGGGAGGGCGTTCATCGTCTTTGTTTTCTGCAGCTATCAAGAATGAGTTCCACACCTCTAGGCCTTTCACTAGTATACCTTTATCCAGTAGATTCTGTAATGTCTGCGTTTCTGCTTTGGTCCAACGTATTACCTCTTCACGCCACTGGGCGACACTGGGAGCGCCAGGGGCTTTCCACTTCATGGCGATAAGGCGTCTATACAGCACCAGCGCCAGGGCAATGCATTTATATGTACGTTTGCGTTTCTTGGGGTGAGGTGTTATACCCAGTAGGCACACCTCAGGAGTGGGAGATAATGTGGTATTTATCCATTCAGCTAGCAACGTTATTATCTCTATCCATGTGTTCCGGATCGGGAGGCATTCCCATGTCATGTGGTAGAAAGTGGCCTCTTCTGTGTCGCATCTGGGGCATGTTTGCGGTGATCGGGGAAACATGCGTGTTATGCGGTGTGGTGATAGATAAGTCTGATGCACATAATTAAACTGTGTGTATCGGAAACGAGGGTTGCGTGAGACCTCGCGAGTCATTTTCATCGCTTGTTCCCATGAATTGAGGGATAGTGGTTCCGGTAGCACACGATCCCATTTATTTTTTGCATGTTCCTGTTTGTGTTCAGCCTGGGCAGTGAGGATGTTGTATATATTCGATATACTTGATGGGCCGTTTGTGCTCCCCATCAGCTCGTGGAGCAGAGGGGAGACATCTGGTTCCGAATTGCCTTTTCTCCAGCACTCTCTCATTACCTGCCGAATTGCTCCATAAGCTATGAATCCTCCCCGACCGAGCGCGTGCCTATCGGCTAGTGCATCATAGGTTTGAAGTTGCCCATCTTGGTAGATGTCTCCTAGTGTATGTATGCCCTTGCTACCCCATGTATTCAGGCCCACTTTGGCTGCTATTTTTGCCAATGTCGGTTGGGCCAGCAGTGGGATCCTCGGTGAGTACTGCGGATCTTTTGCGTTTTGCAACGCATATCGGCCCCAAGCCTAGTGTGCAGTGTACAGCAGCACATTGCTAGTATGCACTGGATAAGTTCGATTCATGGGGTATTGCATTATTTCTGTGTCTTTGAGATTCAGCAACACCCTCTGAGTTTCGGCCCGGGTTGGGTTTCCAACCCATGTGGATATCCATTGTATCTGGGCAGCTGCGTAGTACGCTTCAAATTTGGGGGCGCCCAGTCCCCCCAGTTTGAGCGGTAGGAGTACTTTTGTTAGTGCAACGAGTCTGCGGCCATTGCCCCATATTAGGTCCGTTAGTAAGCTATTCAATATTTTAAAAAAAGGAGCTCGGCAGTATCAAGGGCAATGCCATAAAATAATAGAGTAGTCTGGGCAGTACTATCATCTTTGAAATAGCTACTCTGCCCATAGGGGACAGTGGGAGTGAGCACCAGAAGGGTAAGGAGCCCCTCGTTGATCTGACCACTTGGCCAGGGTTACCATCTCTGAGATCTTGGCTGTCATGGTATATATTTACACCTAGATATTTAAATGTTGTATAGCACCATTTCAAGCCACCCGGACCCGTTAGTGTTCTCAGTGCCTCGGGGACCGGGCGCATAGGGAATATACAGGATTTTGTCCAATTCACTGTTAATCCGGCCACCAAACTAAATTTTTCTAGGAGTTCCAGCAGGCCCGGGAGGGCTCCCGCATGATCATGTAGAAAGATCAGCGCATCATCTGCATATAAGGATACTATCTGGTGCGTCTGGCCATCCAAGACACCCCATGTGGGGGCCGTTATGCGGAGGCGGGCGACCTGAGGTTCAATAGCTAATGCGAATAACAGTGGTGATAGCGGGCATCCCTGTCTGGTGCCTCTACTAATGTTGAATTTTTCGGAGATCTTGTCCCCCGTCTTAACCCTCGCTGTTGGGTCAGTGTATAATGTTCTCACCCATCCAATGTATGCTTGCCTGAAGCCCATCCATTTGAGTGTCTCTGTTAAGAAAGGCCAACCCAACGTATCAAACGCTTTTTCTATGTCTAATGATACTGCCACCTGCTGCCTGCCTTCCACCGGGGAATTTCTCATTAGGCGCAGCAAATTCCTGATGTTGCTGAATGTGCTGCGACCGGGTATGAAGCCTGCCTGGTCCTGATGTACCAGCTCTGACACATAAGGAAGCAGGCGGTTAGCTAGTATTTTGCAGAGTAATTTGCAATCAGTGTTTAGTAATGATAATGGCCTATATGAGCGAACATCTAAAGGGTCACGGCCTGCCTTTGGTAATACTGCTATCAGAGCCTCACAGCATGTTTCAGGGAGCTGGCCCAGTTCCAGAGCTTCCTTTAGCATTGCCAGATATGGGGCTAGAATCTGAGATTGGAACGTGCTATAGTATTCTATGGGTATACCATCACTGCCGGGTGCTTTGCCGTGTGTTAACTGCAGCAATGCTCGTTGGATTTCAGCTATCTCAATCGGGCTATCTAGTTCTGTAGTTTGAGCAGCTGTCAGGTGGCTCAGGGTTATACCGTCGAAGAAGCCGTTTAAATGGGTATTGGTGGGTGGAGGCCGTGCCTGGTACAGCGAGCTATAATACTCTTTGAAAGCATTATTTATCTCTACCTGTGTATTAACTATCCGACCTGATTCCAGGCGAATAGCGCCTATGGGGGTGTTCCGGCGTTCGTTCTTTATAAGCCACGCTAATAATTTACCGGATTTGTCGCCCTCCGCATGTGTACGGGCCATGTAATGTCGGTAGTCGAAGTGTCTGAGGCGACTGTCTGTCTCGGGCCATTTGGAGCGCATGTTAGTGAGCATGGTCGATGTTATGGCACCTTTAGCGAATTCACCCTCAGCTAACTGAATTTCTTGTTCTAATGCTCGGAGTTCGCGCATCAGTGTTTGCCACACTTCCACTGTGGTTGATATGCATATCCCTCTTATGACTGTCTTATGTGTATCCCATTCGATTGCCCTTGAGCTGGCCGTCCCTTCATTCGATGTGAAATATGCTGAGATGTGTGTAGCAATATCCCTCCTAAAAGGGGGGGCTTGTAGTAGTTGTGTTTGCAGTTGCCAGGTAGGAATACATGAGCGAGGTCTGCCCCATCTTATTTGTACTATGAGTGGACAGTGGTCTGAGATTACCCTAGCGGAATACTCCGCTCTCGTTATTTTATGTGTTAGATTCTGTTAGGTGAGGATGAGGTCTATTCGGGTATGTAATAGGTGTACTGGGAAATAGTAGGAGTACACATTTTCATGTGGATGTAAGTGCCTCCATATGTCGATCAGTCGCCGTTCCTCCATCCATGCCCCCAGCATTTGGGAGTTTTTCATTGTTGGGGCAGCCACAAGCGGGGGATGTGATCTATCCTTATCTATGTGTGGGACACAGTTCATGTCCCCCCCCCATATGCATGATGAAGTTAGATCATTGGTTAATTGTGAAGTCTTGGTTTGTAAAAATTCACCTTGTTTGATGTTCGGGACATATAGCCCATTTATCACGAGTTCCTCCCCATCCAACAACCCCCTTAGTTGTATAAATCTGCCCTCCTTGTCTTTTGTGCTGTGTTGTACTGTATAAGGGACACCTGGCGCTATCCAGATCAGCACCCCTGTAGCGAAGGAAGAGTCGCCAGCACTGTATATTGAGCCCATCCAGCACTTTTCTAAACGAGCAGCCTCTGTAGGTGTAATGTGTGTTTCCTGTAGTATTGCTATGTGTATGTGGTGGCGTTTTAGGTACGCATGTATTCTGTGACGTTTGCTAGTCCCGGCCATGCCCTTCACATTCCAAGTTATGAGATTATAACTGGGTTCCTTATTCATTGTGTTATGTTGAGGCGCAGGGAGCTATCTGATCTGTACCGTCCACGCCCCCCAACCCCCTGGCCCCACCCCCACCACCCCGCCCCCAACCCCAACCCCCCCGCCCCAACCCCCAGGCTCGGAAGAGTGAGGAGTAAGCCCGTAGTGGGCTAAAGATAGAAAAGAAAGAGATAGATATAACAACCAAAAGGATATTGCGGACTGTGTACGTCCGTTAAATAAAGTGGCACAACCGGTGCCTGAAGTGGCTTCCAGAGAAGTCAGTTCCATTCGGATACCGTTCAGGTGTCGGGGGTCGTGGGTTACTTGATGTCGGGCCCTTGGGTGGCCCACCTGCAGGATACTTCACGATTCTGCAGTCCCATTCGCCTTTGTGCACTTTTCGAGGATTCAGTTATAGTTACACATATTAATGGCTGTTATTCGCTGTGGATCTCGGGGAGAGGGTCCTGATGCTGGTGTTATGCAGCACCTTAATTGCTGTCGCCGTCGGCGATGGGCCACGGATGCCAGATCTTCACTTTTAAAGTTTGTCCGCCGATCGCGGCGTAAGATCCGGGCCCGCCAGCAACGGGGAGGGGGATGGGCTTGTATCTCCCCCGTGTGAGGCGGTGTCGTTGGTGTCCGTTTCGCTCCTAGAGTCCAGCATCCCACGAGCGAATGAGTTTGTGTCTTTTATTATTTGCGCACGGTCCAATGCCATTTGCGCTTTTGTGGGGCGGGAGGATGTTTTAGTATTTTTTTTCTTCTTTCTGGAGTTAGCGGTAGTCCATTCTTCGGATACTGTATCTTCCTTGGCCGGGTCGGCCAATCCTTTAGCATGGATCCAAGTCCATGCATCTTCAGGAGTGGGGAACATTAGGGTTTTCTCGTCCATAACGATGCGTAGTCGTGCTGGGAACATAAGGGAGTAAGTGATGCCTTTTTCTCGCAGCAACTGCTTAATCTTGCTATACGCAATTCTCCTGCTTTGTACCTCCATTGTGTAGTCAGGGTAGGCAGTTACCCTGCTGTTCTCTATCATGATCTGGTCAGATGTTCTGAAGTGCTGAAGGACCAAGTCTCTGTCCCTATAATTTAGGAAGCGAGCTATTAGTGGTCGGGCGGTGCTCCCGGCCTAGGTGGTCTGCCCGGTATTCTGTGTGCTCTTTCGATCACTGGTATTGTGATAGGGTACTGCTCTTTAAGTGTGTTCCTCAGCCAGGTCTCTAAGAACACCTCTGCCTTAGGGTGTTCGATTCTATCAGGAATTCCAAGGAATCTGATATTATTACATCTGGAGCGTCCTTCAGCTTCCTCAGCCCTACGTTGTAGTTGAGTTATGTCTAGTTCCATTTTTTGCATTTTAATTCTCATTTCTACTACTTCTGGTTGGATAGTTTTCAATGTTGTTTCAGTGTCGTGGACCCTTCCAGATAATTTGCGGTGGTCCGCTTGCAGCAATGAGACTTCTTGTACTGCGGCGTCTATTTTCCCTTCTAACGAGGATTTAGTGTCCATTATAGCTTGCATAATTTTATCAAATTGAAGGGAGTGCGTGCGTAATGTTTCATTCAGCTGTAGCTGTGTGGGCGATTGCGCGTCCGCATGGCGGGTCGGCTGGGGAGGGTCTCCTTCTCCCGTGGACCCCGTTTTGGGGTGTTTTGGTTTGACCATTATTTTCTTGCTATTCTACACCAGTACGTTACGCCAGAGTTACTGGCCAGCTGTTTGTCGGGGGTGTCCGCCCACGCCTTCGGACTTCCTCCAGCACGTCCCTTAGTTCTCTTGGTCTGAAGTTCAGGAGGGAGTTGCGTGTCCCGTTCTGATATTGGTGTCTGTTTTAGTTTCAGTTTTCTTACTCCGTCTTTGTAGTTTTAGCCCCAGTTTGGTGCCTATCTGATCCTCGCCGCATAGCATCCGCCGCTCCCGGCAGCCAGCAGGACCCAGTTGGGCCCGATGTCATGCGTGGTGCTCCTCGCCGGGGGTGGGCAGCCCGATATACAGTGCTCCCGGAGATTCCAGGTTGCAAGCAGTGATAGTACCATTAGTGACCCCGGAGGTCTGGTGAAGATCGGTGCAGGCCCGCGCGGCGCTGCTCAGTGGGAGCACCGGTTCTGTCAGGGAGCCACCTTTTCGCCTCCGGCCCCCACGCCAGCGGAGCCCAGGTGCTTAACTCAGTGCTAGGATGACAGTGTGACCAGGATGTGAGGAGTACACTGTGCGGGTAAGGCAGTTGGCGCACCAGCTCAGTATTTCAATATGCCATGAATGCCGTAAATCAACGGTGAGGGAACAGGCCGGGAATGCAAGAGTCGACGAGGATTTGGGGCGACGCTGTGTACCTGCCCATCCAGTAAAGCCAGGGGTGGTGGCTTCCACATCCCTACTCCTCTGTTGTCCGCTTCACATGAGCAGGCCTCGAAGGGGAGAGAGCGATCTCCCTCCACACGCGACTCGATCTGTGTCACCAAAAGGGGTGCAGATCCCCGTCGCTCCAACAAGCATGGGCGCCCGGGGTCCAGTAGGGGATCCCCCGAGCAGCCGCCTTGGACAGCACGAGCGCGTCGGCTTCTCCGTCACCGTAGCTCCCAGGTCATCTGCTGAGCTTAATTAAGTTTAGCTTTGAGGGCCTCAGCACAATCGGGCCGTGCCTGTATTAGATACCATATTCCAGCGCCGTGGGGGGCCACAATAGTTGTTTCAGTTGCCGTCCGATTAGTGTGTGGAGAAATGGGGGCCAGTTGGGAAAGGAGCCCCGCTGGCCGAGGAGTCCCAGTGCGGCCGCAGTCTACTGAGCCGCGTGGCGCTGGGCGCTCCGAGAGGTCCAGTGCCGCCGCGGCAGCACCGCCGCAGGTGAAGGGCCGCGCACAGTCGCACTGTTGCGGCGCGACGCCCGGGGCGCGAGTCCATCAAATCTCCGGCAGCCCCCGGCTCCCCACGGGTCTCCCCAGACCAGCGCCGTGTGCTAGAGGTCCGGGGACGGAGCCGGCCCACGGCCTCGGGCAGCGAACTCACCAGCCGCGGCCGGCGGCTCGACAGGCCGCTAGCTCCTCTCCGGCTCCTGAGGTGACCCCGGCGTCACGGAAAGGGTCGCTGCATCGGCTGGTGGTCCTGAGCCGTTGAACGGGCGGCACCCTCCTCCGGGAGGGCAATGGGCGCCGTTCTCAGGATATTATTGTGGACCAGGCACGGAGCTGCAGTATTATCCTGCCGCTCCGGTCGCCAAGTTGGCCACGCCCCTGCATGCTATCTATTTTAACATATAGAATACTAAATACATGGCTAAATGCCATACATTTCAAATTTGTGTTCTTTTTCCCAGGATATATATATATATATATATAAATATAAATATATATATATATTTTTTTTTTCTTCCATGTATTCACTACAGATTAACCCCTTCGCTAACAGGCCTTTTCCCCCTCCTGTGCTAGGCCTTTTTTTTGCCTATTTGGGGCCGTTCACGCTTAGGCCCTCATAACTTTTTGTCCACATAAGCTAACCGAGCCAAATTTGCGTCCTTATTTTCCAACATCCTAGGGATTCTAGAGGTACCCAGACTTTGTGGGTTCCCCTGAAGGAGGCCAAGAAATTAGCCAAAATACAGTGAAAATTTCAGTTTTTTCAAACAAATGGGAAAAAGTGGCTGCAGAAGAAGGCTTGTGGTTTTTCCCCTGAAAATGGCATCAACAAAGGGTTTGCGGTGCTAAACTCACCAGCTTCCCAGCTTTCAGGAACAGGCAGACTTTAATCAGAAAAACCAATTTTTCAACACAAATTGGGCATTTTACTGGGACATACCCCATTTTTACAATTTTTTGTGCTTTCAGCCTCCTTTCAGTCAGTGACAGAAATGGGCATGAAACCAATTCTGGATCCCAGAAACCTAAACATTTCCGAAAAGTAGACAAAATTCTGAATTCAGCAAGGAGTCATTTGTGTAGATCCTTCAAGGGTTTCCTACAGAAAATAACAACTGAAAAAGAAAAATATTGAAATTGAGGTAAAAAAACATAAATTTTTCTCTACGTTTTACTCTGTAACTTTTTCCTGCAATGTTTCAAAAGCAATATACCGTTACGTCTGCTGGACTCCTCTGGTTGCTGGGATATATAGGGCTTGTAGGTTCATCAAGAACCCTAGGTACCCAGAGCCAATAAATGAGCTGCTCTGCAGTGAGTTTTCATTCTATACCGGGTATACAGCAATTCATTTGCTGAAATATAAAGAGTAAAAAAAGCTATCAAGAAAACCTTTGTATTTCCAAAAAGGGCACAAGATAAGGTGTTGAGGAGCAGTGGTTATTTGCACATCTCTGAATTCCGGGGTGACCATACTAGCATGTGAATTACAGGGCATTTCTCAAATAGATGTCTTTTTTACACACTCTCCTATATTTGGAAGGAAAAATTGTAGAGAAAGACAAGGGGCAATAACACTTGTTTTGCTAATCTATGTTCCCCCAAGTCTCCCGATAAAAATGATACCTTCCAGGGTAGGCCTAGCGCCCGCAACAGGAAACGCCCCAAAACGCAACGTGGACACATCCCATTTTTTTTAAAGAAAGCAGAGGTGAGGAATCTAAGATGGGGTGACTTGTGGGGCTCTGACCAGGTTCTGTTACCCAGAATCCTTTGCAAACTTCAAAATTTGGCTAAAAAAACACATGTTCCTCACATTTCTGTGACAGAAAGTTCTGGAATCTGAGAGGAGGCACAAATTTCCTTCCACCCAGCGTTCCCACAAGTCTCCCGATAAAAATGATACCTCACTTGTGTGGATAGGCCTAGCGCCCGTGACAGGAAATGCCCCAAAACGCAATGTGGACACATCCCATTTTTTTAGAGAAAACAGAGGTGTTTTTTGCAAAGTGCCTACCTGTAGATTTTGGCCTCTAGCGCAGCCAGCACCTAGGGAAACCTACCAAACCTGTGCATGTTTGAAAACTAGAGACCTAGGGGAATCCAAGATGGGGTGACTTGTGGGGCTCTGACCAGGTTCTGTTACCCAGAATCCTTTGCAAACCTCAAAATTTGGCTAAAGAAACACATGTTCCTCACATTTCTGTGGCAGAAAGTTCTGGAATCTGAGAGGAGGCACAAATTTCCTTCCACCCAGCGTTCCCCCAAGTCTCCCGATAAAACTTATACCTCACTTGTGTGGGTAGGCCTAGCGCCCGCGACAGGAAATGCCCACAAGCGCAACGTGGACACATCCTATTTTTTTAAAGAAAACAGAGGGGTTTTTTGCAAAGCGCCTACCTGTAGATTTTGGCCTCTAGCTCAGCCGGCACCTAGGGAAACCTACCAAACCTGTGCATTTCTGAAAACTAGAGACCTATGGGAATCCAAGATGGGGTGACTTGTGGGGCTCTGACCAGGTTCTGTTACCCAGAATCCTTTGCAAACCTCGAAATTTGGCTAAAAAAACACATGTTCCTCACATTTCTGTGGCAGAAAGTTCTGGAATCTGAGAGGAGGCACAAATTTCCTTCCACACAGCGTTCCCCCAAGTCTCCCGATAAAAATGATAGCTCACTTGTGTGGGTAGGCCTAGCGCCCGCGACAGGAAATGCCCCAAAGCACAACATGGGCACATCCCATTTTTTGACAGAAAACAGAGCTGTTTTTTGCAAAGTGCCTACCTGTAGATTTTGGCCTCTAGCTCAGCCGGCACCTAGGGAAACCTACCAAACCTGTGCATTTTTGAAAACTAGAGACCTAGTGGAATCCAAGATGGGGTGACTTGTGGGGCTCTGACCAGATTCTGTTACCCAGAATCCTTTGCAAACCTCAAAATTTGGTAAAAAAACACATTTTCCTCACATCATGGTGACAGAAAGTTCTGGAATCTGAGAGGAGCCACAAATTTGCTTCCACCGGGCGTTCCCCCAAGTCTCCCGATAAAAATGATACCTCACTTGTGTGGGTAGGCCTAGCGCCGCGACAGGAAATGCCCCAAAGCGCAACGTGGACACATCCCATTTTTTGAAAGAAACAGAGGTGTTTTTTGCAAAGTGCCTATCTGTAGAGTTTGGCCTCTTGCTCAGCCGGCACCTAGGGAAACCTACCAAATCTGTGCATTTTTGAAAATTAGAGACCTAGGGGAATCCAAGATGGGGTGACTTGTGGGGCTCTGACCAGGTTCTGTTACCCAGAATCCTTTGCAAACTTCAAAATTTGGCTAAAAAAACACATGTTCCTCACATTTCTGTGACAGAAAGTTCTGGAATCTGAGAGGAGGCACAAATTTCCTTCCACCCAGCGTTCCCACAAGTCTCCCGATAAAAATGATACCTCACTTGTGTGGATAGGCCTAGCGCCCGCGACAGGAAATGCCCCAAAACGCAATGTGGACACATCCCATTTTTTGAGAGAAAACAGAGGTGTTTTTTGCAAAGTGCCTACCTGTAGATTTTGGCCTCTAGCGCAGCCAGCACCTAGGGAAACCTACCAAACCTGTGCATGTTTGAAAACTAGAGACCTAGGGGAATCCAAGATGGGGTGACTTGTGGGGCTCTGACCAGGTTCTGTTACCCAGAATCCTTTGCAAACCTCAAAATTTGGCTAAAGAAACACATGTTCCTCACATTTCTGTGGCAGAAAGTTCTGGAATCTGAGAGGAGGCACAAATTTCCTTCCACCCAGCGTTCCCCCAAGTCTCCCGATAAAACTTATACCTCACTTGTGTGGGTAGGCCTAGCGCCCGCGACAGGAAATGCCCACAAGCGCAACGTGGACACATCCTATTTTTTTAAAGAAAACAGAGGTGTTTTTTGCAAAGCGCCTACCTGTAGATTTTGGCCTCTAGCTCAGCCGGCACCTAGGGAAACCTACCAAACCTGTGCATTTCTGAAAACTAGAGACCTATGGAAATCCAAGATGGGGTGACTTGTGGGGCTCTGACCAGGTTCTGTTACCCAGAATCCTTTGCAAACCTCGAAATTTGGCTAAAAAAACACATGTTCCTCACATTTCTGTGGCAGAAAGTTCTGGAATCTGAGAGGAGGCACAAATTTCCTTCCACACAGCGTTCCCCCAAGTCTCCCGATAAAAATGATAGCTCACTTGTGTGGGTAGGCCTAGCGCCCGCGACAGGAAATGCCCCAAAGCACAACATGGGCACATCCCATTTTTTGACAGAAAACAGAGCTGTTTTTTGCAAAGTGCCTACCTGTAGATTTTGGCCTCTAGCTCAGCCGGCACCTAGGGAAACCTACCAAACCTGTGCATTTTTGAAAACTAGAGACCTAGTGGAATCCAAGATGGGGTGACTTGTGGGGCTCTGACCAGATTCTGTTACCCAGAATCCTTTGCAAACCTCAAAATTTGGTAAAAAAACACATTTTCCTCACATCATGGTGACAGAAAGTTCTGGAATCTGAGAGGAGCCACAAATTTGCTTCCACCGGGCGTTCCCCCAAGTCTCCCGATAAAAATGATACCTCACTTGTGTGGGTAGGCCTAGCGCCGCGACAGGAAATGCCCCAAAGCGCAACGTGGACACATCCCATGTTTTGAAAGAAACAGAGGTGTTTTTTGCAAAGTGCCTATCTGTAGAGTTTGGCCTCTTGCTCAGCCGGCACCTAGGGAAACCTACCAAATCTGTGCATTTTTGAAAATTAGAGACCTAGGGGAATCCAAGATGGGGTGACTTGTGGGGCTCTGACCAAGTTCTGTTACCCAGAATCCTTTGCAAACCTAAAAATTTGGCTAAATAAACACATGTTCCTCACATTTCTGTGGCAGAAAGTTCCAGAATCTGAGAGGAGGCACACATTTCCTTCCACCCAGCGTACCCCCAAGTCTCCCGATAAAAATGATACCTCACTTGTGTGGGTAGGCCTAGCGCCCGCAACAGGAAATGCCCCAAAGCACAACGTGGACACATCCCATTTTTTGACAAAAAACAGAGCTGTTTTTTGCAAAGTGCCTACCTGTAGATTTTGGCCTCTAGCTCAGCCAGCACCTAGGGAAACCTACCAAAACTGTGCATTTTTTAAAACTAGAGACCTAGGGGAATCCAAGATGGGGTGGCTTGTGGGGCTCTGACCAGGTTCTGTTACCCAGAATCCTTTGCAAACCTCAAAATTTGGCTAAAAAAACAAATTTTCTTCACATTATGCTGACAGAAAATTCTGGAATCTAAGAGGAGCCACAAATTTCCTTCCACCCAGCGTTCCCCCAAGTCTCCCGATAAAAATGATACCTCACTTGTTGTGGGTAGGCCTAGCGCCCGCAACAGGAAATGCCCCAAAACGCAACGTGGACACATCCCATTTTTTGAAAGAAAACAGAGGTGTTTTTTGCAAAGTGCCTACCTGTAGATTTTGGCCTCTAGCTCGGCCGGCACCTAGGGAAACCTACCAAACCTGTGCATTTTTGAAAACTAGAGACCTAAGGGAATCCAAGATGGGGTGACCTGTGGGGCTCTGACCAGGTTCTGTTACCCAGAATCCTTTGCAAACCTCAAAATGTGGCCCAAAAACACATTTTCCTCATATTATGGTGACAGAAAGTACTGGAATCTGAGAGGATCCACAAATTTCCTTCCACCCAGCATTCCCCCAAGTCTCCCGATAAAAATGATACCTCACTTGTGTGGGTAGGCCTAGATTCGGCGACAGGAAATGGCCCAAAACACAATGTGGACACATCATTTTTTCATAGAAAACAGTGCCTACCTGTGGATTTTGGCCTGTAGCTCAGCCGGCACCTTGGGAAACCTACAAACCTGTGCATTTTTGAAAACTAGAGACCTAGGGGAATCCAAGAAGGGGTGACTTGTGGGGCTCTGACCAGATTCTGTTACCCTGATTCCTTTGCAAACCTCAAAATGTGGCTAAAAAACACCTTTTCCTCTCATTTCGGTGGCAGAAAGTTCTGGAATCTGAGAGGAGCCACAAATTTCCTTCCACCCAGCGTTCCCTCAAGTCTCCCGATAAAAATGATACCTCACTTGTGTGGGTGGGCCAGGTGCCTGCAACAGAATAAGGCCCAAAACTTGTAGAGATAGAGGGGATAGCACAGCGAGTTTATAAGGACATATTCTTTTATACAGCTTTAGACTGACTCTGCTTTGGGGACCCACATAAGTGAGGTGTCATTTTACTTGGGAGACTGAGGGGAAAACTGGGGAGTAGGAATTTTGTGTTGGAGCGGTGATCCTACTAAGAAAAGTCAGGAAAATATGCTTTTTTAAGCAAATTTTGAGGTTTACAGAGGAGTCTGGGTAAGAAAATGTTGGGGGAGCCACCCAAGCCACACCTCCCTGGACTCCTTTGGGTGTCTAGTTTTAAAAAATGTCTGGGTTTGGTAGGTTTCCCTAGTTGAAGGCCGCACCCAGGACCAAAACCATAGGTGGCCCCTCCCCTCCAAACACAGGTAGATTTGTAATATATCATTTTGATGTGTCCACATACATCCGTGATGTGCCAAACACTAAAATTGTGAAAAGAAACGCACTTAGGTTATGTGAAAAAGACCCCTCACCCACCAACCAAGTTGGTGGCATGCTTCATCATCTGGGTCCCACCGAGGCACCTAGCGTGTCACAGGTGTGCTGCGACGCCTGATTACAGAGGAGCAGGTTTTGTCATTTTTACCACACATACTGGTTGGATTTGGCACGAGGGTGAGTGATGGTTCAGTGGATCAAATTTTATTAACAAGAGATTTCAAAAAAATGAAATGCACTGTTAATAACTGAAAGGCAAAAAACTGAACCAATGACTCACAGCTCGTGAGCTGTAAAGCCGCGACAAGGCACCAACCGCTTTACAGTCCATTCACACACCTTTCATACATGACACGCACAAGACCATTCATACCGCCAGCCACGGGCCCAGCACATTACAACACTCACATCGACATCCCGCTCCACTCAAGGGCCCATCACTTACATACGCCCACATGCCTGATACAAGAATCACACCAGCTGATGGGAGTGTGGACTGGCGTTTGGCTGGCACCGCCAGCCAAGCGGCACCCCACCCACACCGCCAGCCAAGCCCCACGCACATCGCCAGCCAAGCTCCACCCCAAGCACACCGCTAGCCAAGCCCCACCCAAAGCACACCGCCTTCCAAGCCCCACCCCAAGCACACCGCCTTCCAAGCCCCACCCCACGCACACCACCAGCCAAGCACCACCCCACGCACACCACCAGCCAAGTGCCACCCCAAGCACACCGCCAGCCAAGCGACACCCCAAGCACACCGCCAGCCAAGCCCCACCCAAGCACACCGCCTTCCAAGCCCCACCCCAAGCACACCACCTTCCAAGCCCCACCCCACGCACACCGCCAGCCAATCGCCACCCCAAGCACACCGCCAGCCAAGCGCCACCCCAAGCACACCGCCAGCCAAACACCACCCCAAGCACAGCGCCAGCCAAGCGCCACCCCAAGCACACCGCCAGCCAAGCGCCACCCCAAGCACACCGCCAGCCAAGCGCCACCCCACGCACACCGCCAGCCAAGCGCCACCCACGCACACCGCCATCACTTTTTTTTTGTTTATAAACAACAAAGAAACCACTAACTAATTATAAAATCAGCACAAAACTACAAACACAAAAGCTCTAACTAAATACATGACAGAGATGCCAACCGTGAAACATATGAAAATATAAAACAGACAGCTTACACTCACGGTATTTCCCAGAAGTTTTTCTTTGTGTCGTAACTTCTATAACAGCTGGGCACACACAGCCCAGGCTTTGAAGGGCATTCGGGGCAGTACATCCGGCTCTCCCTCCGGATTAATCTCCGGGCACATACTCTACATTTGTTTGTGGGCAAGTCTTTTTTGGGAGTGGGAGGAATGTGATCTGGAAAGTGCCGATCTTTCAATCTAGCCACATCCTCCACCACTTCTACTCTAGGAACTCTTGCCGGTTCCACCACAATAATGCTTTCTATCACCGACTCCTGAAATTTAACAAATGTCATCCTTGACTCAGGTGAACAATCCTTGTATACAATAAAGGCATTAAAAGTTGCCAAATGAAATAAATGGAGGGCCAACTTTTTATACCACACGTAAGACTTACGAAGAGCAGTGTAAGGTTCCAATCTCTGATCTACTCTATCAACACCACCCATGTGCCTATTGTAGTCCAAAATGCACGCAGGTTTGCGCACTTCCACAACCTGACCCCAAACAGTCATAGGGGAAGTACTCTCATCATGGATGGTAGATAGCATGTACACATCCCTCCTGTCTGAAAATTTCAGAGCTAGCAGCTCATTATTCCACAAGGCACTGCACTGTCCCCTCTCAGGTTTTTTACAGACAAGCTCCCTTGGATAGCCTTTCCGGTTAGAACGGATTGTGCCACAAGCAACAGTGTCCACTCTAAACAACTCCTTGAACAACTACACTCCAGTGTAGAAATTATCTACGTACAAATGGTGACCTTTGTTAAACAGCCGTCTAGCAAGTTCCCACACAATTTTTTTGCTAACTCCAAAAGTGGCCGGACAACCAGGAGGGTCAATACTGGAATCCCTACCAGTGTAGACCCGGAAATTATACACATATCCTGTACAGCTTTCTGACAGCAGATACAATTTAATCCCATACCGTGCCCTCTTACTAGGAATGTACTGCTTAAAAACTAAACGCCCCTTGAAAAGGACCAAAGACTCGTCCACACTTATCTTTTTGCTTGGAACATAGACCTCTGAAAAACTATCTACAAAATGATCAAAGACAGGCCTAATCTTAAAAAGACGGTCACAATCAGGGTGATCTCGTGGCAAGGCTAAAGCATTGTCTACAAAATGCAGCATACGAAGAAGAAGCAAATACCGATTACGTGTCATAGTTGCAGGAAATATAGCCGTTGCCATCAAGGGACTAGTAGACCAATAAGAAGCCAGTGACGGCTTCCTGATCAACCCCATCAAAAAAGACAAACCTAAAAACTTTTTCATCTCTTCCAGATATGTGGGAACCCACTGAGTAGCTCTAGACTGAGGCTTAAGTCTGGCAGCGTTGTCCCGCAAATATTGCTCTGCATACACATTTGTCTGCTCCACAATCTCTTCCAAAAATACATCGTCCACAAACAAGTGAAAGAAATGGACAGGCAAAAAGTTTTCCGTATTAACTCTACACCCCGGGAGACCAGTAAATGCAGGTAACTGTGGCTGCTCCATGTTTGGGGCAATCCAGGTGTCAGGTCTTCTAATGGGAAACCCTTCAGCCCCAGGCTGCTGCACTCTTGGCACATCAATGTCCTCCTCTAACACAGGCCCTTCATCTGCACTGAGAGTAGCTTCCTCATCAGAAGAATACTCTCAGACAGAAAACTCACTTCCAGAATCTCCCGCCTCCTCCTCTGCCTCAGAAGCAGAGTCAGTCTTGTAATCACGGTCTGAAGACGACTCAAAGAGCATGCAAACAACCTGCTGAGCGGTCACTCTGCGGCTAGCCATGATCCTCACTAACAACAAATGGATTGCCAACAACAACTAGCACTAAAATAAGTAATAAACAAAGTGTACCTTTATCACAAAGAGTTATGTACTAACAAAACTATACCACTCACTTGCCTGAAATGATATCCCACTAAAAAGAAAAAAGAAAAAAGCAGATTAGACATATGACAACACAAATATCATTGTGCTCAAATCTAAGGACAATTTCAAACACACAATACTGCATTTAGTACACCACCTACAAACATGTCATTCATGCATGTCAACAATACTCCTTTGGAGTAAATTGCTTTCACTTACCTAAAACATGCAACTATGCAAACCGCAGGACAACTACTGCCAAAACCGCAAGGATCCACAGCAAAGGAAGCAAAAGCGTTGAACTAGAAGAAAAAGAAGAAATAAATTGTTATAATCACAAATACAAATACTTCGCCAGTTGACAAACACCCCACCACCAAGAACTTAGAACTTGTCCCTGGTACCTAAGTGGATCCTGCCCCCCTCGGGGGCAGATGGGCGTAAAAAAATTGGCCAATCTGCCCCCAAAGGGGGCACCCCAGCACAAAAAAAAAAAAAGGAAAAAAAAAAAAAGCTCTGGCGTATTGGTGGTTTCTGCCTTCCTTGGGGCCAGAGATGGCCAATACCAACTTTCCCCACTTTGGGGGGCGACCGTTGCCCAAGGAGTGCCCCCAAACACACACCACAAAATCCCTGGCGCCTAGTGTGCTTCCACCTCCCCCCCCCGGGGGCCAGATCGTCCAAGAACATGGCTGGTCTGCCATCGGGGGGGGCCGAAGCAGAAAAGAAAAATAGCCCCCAGGGGAGCGACCTTTGCCCAAGGGGTTGCCCCCAAAATAAACAATAAAAACAAAATCCCTGGTGTCTAGTGGATTTCGCCCCTCCCCCGGGGGCAGATCGGCCAAAAAATTGGTAATCTGCCCCCCAGGGGGGCGAAATACTAAACAAAATACTCCCCCAGGGGGGCGACCCTTGCCCAAGGGGTCGCCCCCAAAAGAAACATTTATTTACAAAGAAATCCCTGGTGTCTAGTGGATTTCACCCCCCCTGGGGTCAGATCAGCCGAAAAAACAGCGATCTGCCCCCGGGGGGGGGGGGGCGAAACACTAAATAAAATGGACTCCTGGGGGGGCGACCCTTGCCCAAGGGGTCGCCCCCGAAAAACACAATAAAAACAAAGGGCCAGATGTAGCAAAATAAAAAATTGCGACTCGCATTTTGCGAGTTGATGCGAGTCGCAAAATGCGAGTCGCAAGATGTAATGCAAGGAAAAAAACCGTTCCGAAATTGCGACTCGCACCCGGACTCGCAACGCAGTGTGCGAGTCCGCAGATTGCGAGGTCGCTTTTTGCGAGTGTGCAAAAAACGAACTCGGAATTAGCGAGTAGGTGTCGCAAATTGCGATTACCTTGAAAATTGCTTACAGGTGCAGCAGAACACTCCAGAAACCACAGCAGAACACTCTGGAAACACTTCCTGGCACATGATGATGACATCACAGCCAGGAAGGTTACAAATACACCTGGGAGGAGGGAGGACCACACCCTTTTATAACTGCTGAATTTCACACAGGACAAACAGCAGCTGCCATGGAGGGAACCCCAAGAAAGAGGAAGCTCAAATTTTCTGAGAGGGAGCTGGAGGTGCTGACAGAGGAATGCTGTCAGCACTATGATGACTTGTTTGGGAGAGCAGCCCACAATGTTCCTGAGGGCACAAAAAAACAACTCTGGCAGGACATTCAGGACAAGATCAATTCCCTGGGGGTGAGCCATAGGACCATCGAGGACATCAAGAAGAGGTGGTATGACCTCCGCTCCCGGACCAAGGAGAGGGTGGCTGAAAGGCTCCGGGAGATGAGAGGCACAGGAGGGGGACCATCGTCTGTGCCACCACCCACACCCCTGAAAGAAAGGGTGGAAGAAACATTGGAGCAGGAGGCAGTGTCTGGATTTGGGGACCTGGACACCTCAGAGCCCAGCACATCAACCGGTGAGTACCATGTGATATGCCTGTACCCCTATCAATGCCATACCCCCACCCACCATGTACACAGGGGCATGCACAACCAAAATAGCTCCATGTCAGGGTAGCATATGCCAGAATGATGCATTATGGGAAATATAGTCAAGTAGGCAGTTCATAGGCAAATGTTTATTAGGAAGTGTGCAATAGATAGTAGACACTGACAGTCTGTTACCCATGTCCCACAGGTCTCCAGCAAGACACCACCAACACCCCAAGCACCCAGGCCCATGAGGACACCCCAGGACCCGCCAGCACCCCCACCTGCACGGTCAGCAGCATCCCTGCAGTAGCCACACCTGCTGCAACAATTCCGCAAGAGGCTGCCCCAGCAACAGGCAGGGAGGAGACAGGTGGAAGCACAGGGCAGCCACCGCTGCGCAGGCGTCGCAGGTCAATACCATCTGGGCTGCAGTCTGCATCCGGGCTACTTCCTCCAACCACCAGTGAGGCACATCTGCTGCGTGGTCAGCGCCTGCAGAATAGAATTTTGGGCAGAATTAGTGGTGTGCTGCACCGCTTTGTGCGAAACAACCATGCCAGCATGCAGCACCTCAACACACGGATGGACATGATCTGCAGGAACACTGGGGACCTTGCCCTTGCCATGAGGGAACTGGCGGGAGGACTACTGGCCCAGGCAGAGGGTGGGCGGCGCAGAGATCGGCAGATTATGCACAGACTGGACAGGATGGCCACATCCATCGGCAGGCTCGCCATGAATACCACAGGCCTGTCGAGGAGGACAGTTGGGCTGCAAGTGGAGATGGGCCATTTCGCTGGGGATGTGGCTAGGGGCCTGGGACGTCTCACCCACATTATCGAACTGATGGAGACACGGGAAATTTCGAGGGCCACAGGGGAAACACCCCAAGACAGTGAGGAGGGCTCAACAGTGAGCAGTGTCTCTGCCACTGACAGCAGGGTGCTCAGGAGTGGTAGGCAGAGCACCACGGAAGCAGCAGGGACCAGCCAGGCTGGCAGGAGGGGCAGAGATCACCCAGGACCATTAAATGTGGCACATGGCGTTAATGTGCAACATGACTGGTTGGCATTTTCCTGCCCATGGACAATCTATACTTGTAAATAGTTTCTTTAATACACTAATTAAACAGTTATTTTTGTTCCACTTAACAAATGGAGTTTTTGGTTAATAGGTGAGTATGGTGGGAGTTGACACGTACCGTCCAAAATATTGTGTTGCAATGTGGTCCCGTCTCAGTCTGCCTTGATTAGCTATACTCCGATCCCCATGATGGCGATGTGGTTGTTCTTGCTCTTCATCATCAGGATCTGGGTCTGCAGGGGTGAGAGGTAGCCCACGTCGGGTGGCTATGTTGTGGAGGATGGCGCATGCGACCACAATTTTGAATGCAGTAATGGGGGTGTATTGGAGGGCACCTCCACTGCGGTGGAGGCATCTGAATCTTGCCTTCAGGAGTCCGAAGGTGCGCTCTATCAGGTTCCTGGCCTCTTATGTGCACTGTTGTATTGCCTCTCTGAATCATTGCTGGGTGTTAAAAACTGAGTCATGATCCAAGGCCTGAGAGCATATGCACTGTCACCTGTTGGGCACAAAAGTACATGGTTAGGAAGTCCAGATTGTCATGCACAGTGACCTGTGTGTATGTCTGCAAGTGTCTGTGGCTCTACCTAGGAGGTAACCGTCTCCGAATTCCCCACGTTCCAGGCGTTGATGTATCCCACTATGCCTAAAAATGTATGAGTCATGGGTACTGCCTGGAAACTTAGCTACAATGTCGGTGATGACATAATGGGCGTCACAAACAACCTGTAAATTGAGTGAGTGGGTACACTTTCTGTTGCGGAAAATGTGTTCCAGATTTGCAGGGGGGCATATTTGAATGTGTGTCCCATCTACACACCCTATGACATGGGGAAAGTGGCCAATGCGGTAAAAGTCCAGCTTGGTGCTGTTAATTTCTGCCTCATTCCTTGGTAAGTATATGAAGTGAGACATGTGCGTGACTAAGGCATCTAGGAAGGCCCTGAGGAACCTTGACACTGCACTTTGGGATACCCCACCTGCCACAGCAATGACCCCCTGATAGCTCCCTGAGGCCAAGAGGTGCAGTGAGCATAGCACTTGCACATGCGTAGGGATGGCGCAGCCACGCAGAGTCTGGTGTTCTAGCTGTGGTTTGAGTAAATCTATTAATTCTAGTATGGCTGCGCTGCTAAGGCGGTATTTGTCATAGATCTCCTCTTCAGTTTGCTGAAAAAGAGTCTGCCTTGTTCTATATATCTTCTCCTTCTGTGGCCCCTCCTCCTCCTCTGCTGGGCTGCGTGGACTCTCCTCCTCACTGCTATCAGGTATATCTCCGCCATCTTGAGTAACCTAGATGCCTTCTGGGTCTCCTTTTATACTTTGGTAATGGTTACCACCTGCTCTGAGTTAGTGGTAAATGGGACATGCAAACTGGGCTTTTTGCGACTAGTCGCAATTTGCGAGTTGCAATTGGATAAGGTTTGCGACTCGCAAATTGCGACTTGGTATTTGCGGGTCGCAAAATGGGGTCGCAACGGATGCGACTCGCAAACGGGTCCCATCGCTTTTTGCGAGTCGGAAATGGGCTTTTTGCATCCCATTTCCGATTTTGCACTGTCGCAAATAGCGAATCGGCCCGTTTGCGACTCGCAAACGTTTGCTACATCTGGCCCAAAATCCCTGGTGTCTAGTGGATTTCGCCCCCCCCCCCCCCCGGGGGCAGATCGGCCGAAAAATCGTCAATCTGCCCCCGGGGGGGTTGAAACACTAAACAAAATGGACCCCCGGGGGGGCGACCCTTGCCCAAGAGGTCACCCCCAAAATACACAAATAAAACAAAACCCCTGGTGTCTAGTGGATTTCGCCCCCCCCCCCCCGGGGGCAGATCGGCCAAACAATCGGCGATCTGCCCCCCGGGGGGGCGAAATACTAAACAAAATACCCTCCCAGGGGGGCGACCCATGCCCAAGGGGTCACCCCCAAAAGAAACATTTATTTACAAAGAAATCCCTGGTGTCTAGTGGATTTCACCCTCCCTGGGGTCAGATCAGCCGAAAAACCAGCGATCTGCCCCCAGGGGGGGGCGAAACACTAAATAAAATGGACCCCTGGGGGGCGACCCTTGCCCAAGGGGTCGCCCCCAAAAAACACAATAAAAACAAAATCCCTGGTGTCTAGTGGATTTCGCCCCCCCTGGGGGCAGATCGGCCAAAAAATCGGCGATCTGCCCCCGGGGGGGCAAAATACTAAAAAAAATACCCCCCCCAGGGGGGCGACCCTTGCCCAAGGGGTCACCCCCAAAAGAAACAGACATAAAAAATCCCTACTGTCTAGTGGAGATTCCTGCTCCATGATCGCGGGCCCTGCCCGCCATCGTGGAGCAGGAATCTAGTGAAAACAGGCACAGGGGGAAAGGAAAAACCCATTCCTCCCCCCCCGTGTCTGTTTTCCCCCCCCAAAAACCCCAAAAAAAGAAAGGACTCACCTTTTACGGTCCTTTTCCCTCGACGCGCTGGAAGCAAATGGCTTCCAGCGCGTCCCGGCAACACTTGATGACGTCGGCGCGCTGACGTCATCAGATTGCCGGGGCGGGTCGGGGGTGGAAGGGGAAGGTCTTCCCCTTCCATCCCCGCCTTGGGGGGGGGGAGGGAGGGTGCACAAGGGGGGGCGCGCTAGCGCTCCCCCCAGTTCCCGTACCTTGGACAAGGTCACCTCGTCCAAGGCACATGGAAACTGTAGCCTTGGACGAGGTCACCTCGTCCAAGGCACAGAACGGGTTAAACTGTGTGTTCACATAATTGTATTTTGAAATAAATTGTCTATATCATCATTGGGGTCACTTGTGATTGTAGTGTATTGGCTTATTTTGTCTTGTCTTCTGTATTTTTTATTTATATTTTCCATTTGTCTTCTTTTTCCTTTTAGTTTTTTCCTATCTTTGTTTTTCTTTCTTTTTCTCTTTTTTATTGATTGTTTATTACATTGTTTATTATTGTGATTCCTTATGTTAGGAACTTATCTCTGAAGTAGGACTGTGTTTCAGTATTTTCTGGTTTGCATCACTGATCCCACTTCACTATCTTGCAGTTGGGGAGCCCTTATTTGTTATTGGATTGTTTCCCGCAGCTGTGCTGCTTAGGGCACTCTTTTTATTTCTGTTTTTCTTTTTTCTTTTAATTCTTCTTTTTTTCTTTCTTTCTCTTTTTTCTCATACTTTCAATATACAATTGGATGGTTGATGAACTAGCAGTCATGTACAGACATGTCCCCATAACTATTTAAGTGTGTTTGTGTATACACATTTCTTAATTAAGTAGGAACATAGTTTGCCATGACACACAAGTAATGTTATATTGTTACAAGTGTGTGTGAGTTTTTCTTACAATGCCACAACTGTGAGCTCATTCTTTGATTAGCACCTAAACACTCTCTTCTGAGCAGTAGGGCGCTAATAAATCCTATTTTTATTTCACTTACTATGGCGTCAGCTTGATGGTGGCATCTAACACAGATGCCCGAAATGTGGAAAAGGCACTCTGTGATAGCCCGTCCAACATAAGAGATGTGTCATGGAAAGAAGCAGAGCCCAACATGTGTAGTACTGCTATTAACTTCACATCTGGTGGGATGGCATGAGTCTTTCCTGTTGCTGGTTGAAGGCTGGATGAAATCTTCTCCAACAACCCCAGGAGACTCCCCTTCTTCAGTTTGTATAGCTGGATCACCTCCTCCTCCCTTACATAGCTGTCTGAATATATATGCTTCTTCCTCCTCGCTTTCACTGCTGTTGTCTTACACCAACACCTGATTGCAGCAAAACTACCTCCATGATGTAGATGAGCTTGGCAGGGAGTTCTTTTTTAACTGATTTATAGACATGGCATCCTTGGTGTGGTTTCCCCCTAAATTTTTGCCATCAGACCATATGTTTTTACTGACTTAATTTTTGATGCCTTAGGACTTTATAACTGCTAATCAGTGCCAAATAGCTTGTGCTCTCTGCTTAAATAGAGTAATATTGCTTATACCCAATAGTTGCATTTAATTTACTTGTAATTCCCTAGTAAAGTGGCACTACATTTGCCAAGTGACTGGATTTAAATGCTACTAATGAGCCTGTAGCATTGATTGTGCCACCCACTTATGTAGCCCCTTAAACATGTTTCAGGCCTGCCACAGTATGTATAGTTTAAACGTCCATTTCGACCTGGCAAAATTAACCTTTTGCCTGGTTCAAACCTTCCTTTTCAATACATGTAAGTCACCCCTAGGGTAGGCCCTGGACAGCCCAGACAGAAGGGTACCATGTATCTGAAAAGTAGAACACGTACTTTGAGGTTTTGCATGTCCTGGTAGTGAAAAACTCTTAAATTTGTTTTTCACTACCGAAAGGTCATTCTCTCCCAGAGGATAAAAAATGGAGTTGCCTTATTACATTTTATAAGTGTAATTTCCAAATGAGAGGACAGTGGGAGGAGATAACCAGTTTATGTTTGATTTCTCTGGAATCACAATTTAAAATCCTAACTTTTGGTGAAGTTGTCTGTGTTGTCTTACATTAAATGCAATTGAGGCTGTCTAGGAAATACCAATGTACCATTAATCCTCACATATTTTTTTCACTATTTTCTTCCAACGTTATGGTTTTTCACTTGGGGCTTCTCATGAAACTTTTTGTCCGCTCACTTCACTGAATTATCTTGCTTATGTATTTTGTTACTGTTGAAACCTTCAATTAAATCTTAGTCCATATGGATTAAATTTAACTATGCCAAACTGGTTTTTCTACATTTGTTTTTAAAATCGGTTGTTTCATGACAGGTATCTTCTGTCTTTTTTAGCAAAAATGTGTCTTAGATTCATTCCAGACAGATAACTTCTGTGGCATTTACATTTTTTCTCAACATGAGTTCCATGTGAACGCCTGTTCGAAGTTTAAGGTTTTCCCAGGTGGCAGCCTACCTAAGCACAAAAAGTGAAGCCATTCATTATTGCAGCGGGACGATAGTGGGAGTTAGCCACACTCTTGGGGCTGTTGTGTGCACAGCGGCAGGCCTAGTATGTTAAAATAACGTGCATGAAGCTATAACTAAAATGGCTACACAACAGGGCCATATGTCAAAACAACACCCAAAAGAATCAAACGCTCTCTTGCTTGCAATTGGGATCGAATTCTCTGGTGTGCAGAGGAGCATAAAGACTGATGCTTTAGGAATGAGGGTAGGACCTGATGTTAAGAAGGGTCAGACCCACCCCCAGTATTTTATTTTAAAAAAGTATTCCTGCCATAAAGTGGTCTTTTTACCCCACAGGGGAAAACTAAGAGCAAACTTCCTGCCTTTCCCTGGGGGGACAAAAATACAGTTTTTTCAATTCTAGGGTGGGGTGTGGCCAATGCCAAAGTGCAACGCTTTCTGTTGCACCAAAGGCAACATCCCTTGGGTCATGTAGACTTTCTACTCCCGGGGCAGATTTGGGGGCCAACTTCCCCAATTGAAACAAGCCTATCTGCCTATGGGGCACAGAAAGACAGTATTGCACATTCTGGGGTGGGGTATGTCCCAATGCCAGGGTAGGCCGCGTCATCCTTTGGTTTGTTTTGGTGCTGATTTGAGATCCCTGATGTTCAGTGGACTTTCTGCCCACTGGGGGCAGGTTGAGGGTGAATACCCCTATCTGCCCCTGGGAGGGCAGAAAGTCTATTGGGCAATGGGGTGGGGGAGAGCAGGGGCCCATGTCCAGGGGGAGCATCCCCACCACAAATACTGAATTAATGCAGACCCTGGTGTCTAGAGGGATTTCTGCCTTCCCTCTCAGGGTAGAATGGGGAGTAATCACCCTCTCTATTCCCCAGGGGTGGAAAGACTGTCACTACTGAGGTACTGGGTTTTTCAGAACCGGTACTGATCCGGTAACCCAGCGGTGCCAGGGTACACCCAAAGACCTCGGGTACTTTCCTGATTCAGACCACAGAAACTCAGAGTCTTCCAGGTGAAGTCAAAGATCGAATTTATTGGCTGCAACCAAGTAACAAGCGTCCTAGAAGTACAACAGCACGGTTTGTATGTTCTCAGGAGACTGTGTGTCAATGCAAAATCAGGTTTCCTTATATACAGTTTTTTAAGCTTCAGGCAAACATTCTTGACATTTTGGTTGGTCATTCACATGTTTTCACTACAAAGGAAAAAACAGTGTCATGATGAAACCTCATATTTCATGTCATCCAACCCATAATAAATTACCCGGCAAGGCCTAGAATTTCACATCAGATAAGTGTGGACCCCCAATAAAACGGGCACCTCCCCCTCGTAAAGTAAGAAGAAGAAAAGAGCAGGTGCAGGTGTGAGCAAGATTAGGCAGGGTGTGTGAGCGATAATAAGGGTTTTATGGCATGGTGTGCCTTGATGCTATCTGATTCGGCCACTGGGAGAGGGACTGACCAAACAGGGTTGGCCTGAGGCAATGGTTCCAGCTTGCCCAGGTCAGAGAAAAGTCAATCAAGGTGTACGTGTCCTTGGAATCAAATCTGACTGTATTATAAGCCTATGTGAGGGCAAATTTTAAAAATGGCTGCCGTGTATAAAATGGGAGCCACGAGTGCAGGACGAAAATGGCGATTTCGAGGTGAAAACGCTGCTGGAATTGAGCGAAAATGCTCATGCTTAGTGTACTAGTCATTATCGGTCTTTTGATACTAAAATCGTACTGCTGTGGCAAAGTAAATTACATGGGTCCAGAATTTTTAGAACCACAAACCCTCCTTTTGCCCTTACATAGGCAATAAACCTATTCTCATGCTAATCTGAGTCCAGGTCTATGTTTCTAAAGTCGTTGAGAGGTTGCTGTAACATCATCCTAGTATTTAGCTCGTCTCTTGGTGCAGGTTTCCTTATGCATGATGTAACACAGAGGCCACATATCCCAGGAGCACACTGCACGCATAGACAGAATAGGAAAAAAATGGCCAAGATCATCCCAATGACCATCAGAATCTTCCATCCCCATGCTGATATCAGTTCCCAGAGCCATCCCATTAATGACCAATCTCCTTTATCTAAATGAATAGATTCAGAAATTCTATGCAGTTTGGAGATGGCCTGGTATACTGTTGGAGCGTTATCTGGGACAAAAACACATCAACTCGATTGGATCAATGTACATACTCCACCCCGGTCTGCAAGTATGACATCTAATGCGACCCTGTTCTGAAGGGTCATAAGACGATCCGACTGGAGCTCAGCAGTCAAGTTACCAAGCGCACCAGCGGTTTCAGCCACGGTGGATTCAACCACTCTTATCAATTGCCTTATGCTCCTGCTGTTACTTATTTGTCCCCAGAACGGCAGAAAACCCTTTACGAAGTCCCCAAATTCTTGTCCTGCAGTGTCTTCTTCACTGAAGACGCCTCTAACTATCCTTGTCTTGTGGTAATCTCCCGCTGCTGTGTAGGTAGGGGGCAACAGGAACAAAACGAAGCATGTGCCCGAAAAGTCAGGGGGCAACCATGTAAAGGCTCTATCATGGCAGATGAAATAGGTACCCTTAGCTGCCAAGAGCGGAGGGGAGGTCTGAGATGCGAAGACATATGTCTCAGTGCAGACGCTTTCCCCTAGCTGAGCTCTGGGATTCTTGCCAGTACCTTGCAGACACAGGTGACCCTGATGGGGTACAACCCAAATCAGGGAAGATATCTTAGCTTGCTGTTTCTCACTCATTGTGGCTTCATATCCGGTCATGTTCCATCCTATATATGCCATTGTCTCATCTCTGGGGATAGTCTCGTAGAAGATATTGTCCTTCATCATGTCTATGATACCTTTAACTAAAGCATTTTTCTTAGGGTTGTCTTCCGCAAAACATAGGGGGTAGTGTGCATAGATGAATATCGTTTTGAATGCCCACACGGAACCATTGTGGCTGAAAGGCAGGATCCGATAAGGGATACCTTTATCTGCTGTGTGAGGCATAAGGCCACACACCCAACAGTTAGTTGTATTTATCACTAGTTGGTGTTGGTGCAAAAGCTGGATGAAGGAGTTATTAATGAACTCTAGTCTCCTAGCAGATTCATGTTTAGGGAGGAGTTGAAAAGAATGTGGGGAAACAGTGGAAGGAGGAGGTGTAGACGAGGTAGTGGGTGCCAATATTACGTTAAAACAGAATAAAATATCCTATAAAAAACATAAGTATACTAAATAATATAAAAATGCACAGCAGCAAAAACCGTTTCCTGGTTATCGTTTCACATATTCTTTTCTTGAAACTCAGTCTTTCAACATGTTCTCCATTTTGGAAAGATTCCATCCTCTAACCGTTGCCGTTCGTGGCGGTTGGTTTACTTCACTTAGGAGTGTTCTGAATGTTCCAGGCCGCCCTAGAACAAACCAGACCTGTAGACCTTGTGTCCACAGGCTACCCCCCTAAGTCTTTTCAGCCACGATCCTACAGCTGAACCCGGATGGAGGTTCAAAAAAAACATTTAAAAAAAGCAAAAAGTCATTCAAAAATAATTTTCCATATTGGAGAACTTTGCTAAAGGGAAGAAAAGTAAACTGTTTTATTTGTCCTTTATTCTTGGTCGTAGATTATAACGGTTAGTCCCAGGTATCGTGTGGTCCTGAAAAAGGAGTTCAGGTTCTGTAGTGTCCAATCGAACTGACGGTGATACTGCTGATTGTAAAATGTCATCACTTTCTTTCTCAGTGAGTGTTCCTTTTATTCGTGCATCGCTGAAAGGCAGAAAACGTGGCACGGTTTCAGTCTCTGAGTCGGCGACACCTTCCTGGACCCACCGGTCATATGGCAGAGGTAGGGGTACCCTTTTGCAATGGGTCCCATGGATCCAGTGTTTCTTCCCTTCTACTCGAACAGCTGATCTTGTGGAGAGAAGAACGAGGTGCGGTCCGGTCCACCTGGGCTGCTCGTTTTTGGTTCGCTGAAAGTTCTTTATTAAAACCCAGGATCCAGGCTGAATGGGATGACCTGGAGATTCAGAGACCGGAGGCAGGGTGTCGTGGACCTGTTGATGTAAGACACGCAATTTAGCCGTCAATTCATACAGATAGTCAAGCAAATCAGGATGCTCTATCTCGCTGAACTTCCTGGGCCTAGGCACTCCCCATATAGTGGCCGGGCGGCCGAAGACTATTTCATAAGGACTAAGTTTCACTCGTGAATGCACAGTCATTCTGGTTGATAGGAGTGCTAAGGGTAGAGCGTCAGGCCATTTGAGACCAGAGCTCGCTTGTATCTTGGCCAATTTTAGCTTTAGAGTGCCATTATAGCACTCCACTAATCCAGCTGATTGGGGGTGATTTGCAGCGTGAAACTTTTGGTTTATGCCTAGCCCTTCACATACTTTCTTCATCACTTGACCCACAAATTCACTTCCATTGTCACTCCAGATCATTCTCGGCATTCCGAATCTAGGGAAGAACTCTTTCACAAGGGCTTTGGCTGTGGATAGCGCAGTATTGTCTTTTAGGGGATAGGCTTCCACCCATCTTGAAAAGGCACAAACAACAACGAGTACGTATTTTAAGTTGTTGCACCTCTCCATGTGGATGAAATCTAGCTGCAAAACCTCAAACGGATACGTAGGAGGTGCAAAATGACCAGCTGGAGTTGGGGTTCCTCTACCAGGGTTGTGTTTCAGGCATACCATGCAATTTTTAACCACATTTTCTGCGCACTTGGGAATTCCTGCATTTTGCCATACTGGGGCCAACAACTTACAAATCCCTTTCACACTGATGTGAGCCATTCCATGAGCCATTGTAACTACTGCAAGCACATACGCATCGGGTAGCAACCATCTTTGATGTTCTGACAACTCGACCCAACAACCATTCGCATCCAATTTACCCGTACTTTCTCTCCACACACTCAATTCTCTCTCTGTGGCTTCAGCTTGAATCGATTTCACGCTTTCTATCGTGTCTTCACACATTCCAACATCACCAATCCATCTTGCAGGGCCCGCGACATACATTCGGCTCATCACATTCCTTGCCGTTTCTTTTGCGACCTCGTCAGCAAATGCATTCCCACGACCAACATCATCAGTCACCTTTTTATGTGCGCTACACTTCACAATCGCAACTTGCAACGGTAAAGTAAGTGAATCAAGGAGCTCATTTACCAACTGACCATGCTGTATTTTAGTTCCATGCGAGGTCAGGAACCCACGTTCCTTCCACAAACGCCCAAAACTATGGGCCACACCAAACGCATATTGGCTATCGGTATAGATAGTCACTTTCATTCCTTTTGATACTGTACATGCTCTTGTTAGGGCTATTAACTCAGCTGCTTGGGCTGAATTATGTGGGATACGTGCAGCTTCAACAATCGTACACAAAGTTGTCACAGCATACGCCGCAGTCGTGTCACCATTCGGGAGCTTAAAGCATGAACCATCCACCCACAAAGTACCATCACTCTTTGCAATGGGAGTGTCCAGAAGGTCTATTCTCCCTTTCGTTTCTTCTTCTGTTCTATGGAGACAATCATGTTGTTCAGAAGTATCTAACTCCGTCACAATTGGCAATAACGTAGCTGGGTTAAGTGTAGTTCATCTTTTTATGTGTACATGGCTTGCTAACAATGTCAACTCGTAACCTGACAATCGAGCACTAGTTAAATGCTGTGTCTTGGTTGTGTTTAACAACGTGTCCACTGCATGTGGAACCATTACGATTAATGTGTTATTCGTCACTAAACCAGCAGACTGTCGGATAGAAACATCAGCTGCCGCTGCCGCTCTTAAGCAGCTCGGTAGTGCCTTAGCTACTGGGTCTAAGGTTGAAGAGAAATAGGCGCATGGACGCTCCCTGTCTCCAAACTGTTGTGTCAAAACTGCTAACGCACAACCTTCTTTCTCATGGACATACAATGTAAAAGGCTTGCTGTAGTTGGGGGTACCCAACACAGGAGCTGAACATAATGCATCACGTAATTCGACAAAACTTTTCTGACAATCTTCAGACCATGGGATGGGATTTGGTATATCTTTACAAGTTAATGCCACCAAGGGTTTGGCTATTAACGAAAAATTAGGTATCCATTGTCTGCAATATGATGTAATACCCAAGAAAGCACGCACTTCTCTTTGTGTTCTTGGCACACTCATTGCTGCAACAGCCCTGATTCTCTCTGGGGTCAGTTGCCTTCCCTCCTTCGAAAAGAGATGACCTAAATAGGTCACTTCTTTTTGACAATACTGTAACTTTGAAAGGGACACTTTGTGGTGTAAATCAGACAAATGACGCAATAATGACAATGTTGCTTCTTTGCAGATCTCCTTAGTATCTGCGGCAACTAGCAAATCATCTACATATTGAATGAGAGTGGCGCCATCAGGTAACATAAGAGTGTCAAGTTGTGCTTTCAAAGCCTGACTATAGATAGATGGACTTTCACAATAGCCTTGAGGAGCTCTCTTAAATCTGAAGCTTCGTCCTCCCAAATTGAAGCCAAAAATGTCCCTGCTCTCTTCTGCAATAGGGATGCTGAAGAAAGCATTTTTCAGGTCTATTACTGAAAACCAAGTGGCTGAAGCTGGAATCATTGTCAACAATGCAGTGATATCGGGGACGACTGGAAACTGTGGCACAACTATTTTGTTCACCTCTCTAAGATCAATTACAAACCTATAAACAGTTGGCTGAGTAGGGTCAGTATGCTTCAAGACAGGCAAAACAGGACTATTGCAAACGTTGCCTCTTGTCTCCTCAATTACATCCTTCTCAATCAGATCACGAATAATTGCCAACAACGCTTTTTCCCCTTCACTAGAGATCTTGTATTGGGGAATACGTGGCATTTTAACATTGGCTTTTAATGTTATCACATATGGCTGAATTTCCAAAAGACCTACATCATTAGGTCCAGTAGCCCAAAGAGTATTAGGAAGAGACGAAAATTCTGGTGGAAATCTGTCCTTTGACAAATACATTGGTGAAACCACTTTCTTACCCAATGTGAGTTGCACTCCAGAAGGAGAGCAATACAATGTCGCATACAATCTCTTTAACAGATCTAATCCTAACAAGTTCTCGCCACAACCTGTCGTCAAAATAAGGGATGTTTCAAATTTACAAGGTCCAACAGAAAGAGATATAGGGTTAGAAATCGGATTTCTAACTGGGGCGCCGGAAAACCCTACTGATACATTTGTTTTGCCAGACAAAGGTGCGCCAGGGAGTTTTGAGTGCATAATAGAACTCTTGGTAGCACCAGTATCCAACAGAAAAGGTTCTGACACACCTGATGCAATCACCTTAACATAAGGCCCACTCTGATCTACTGGAACCGAAACAACTCCCTCTCTTTGTCTATGGCTGTCCTAGCAATCATTACTGTCCAAATGCTCATCCTCTGTATAGTAATCATCAGTATAGTACTGAGCCGTCCTACCAGATGCATTAACCTGTTGATCAAATCTGTTCATTGAGTTTTGAGGGAGGAATGGGCGCGAGCTCTGGGGAACATATCCACGTCCTCTTCCTCTAGGTGCTTGTGGAACACCTCGACCTCTTAAACCAGAAGTACCATTTGCGCGCTGTAGCAAAGCAGGGCAACTATACTTGAAATGACCCTCTTCCTTGCAATATGAACACTGATTGGGACCTACTGGGATACGTGGTTGAGCATACTCGGTTCTTTGCGAGTTTCTCTGAAACGGTTGGGGCTGATAGTTATTCTGATAGTTGTTCTGTGCACCACTATTCTGACCACCACGTGGCGGGTACGCTTGTTGTAACAGAACCTTCGTTTTCAATTCTTTTGTTTTCTTCTCTACTCTATCTCTCTCATCTTTATCTCTATTTTCGTAGTTCTGTGCAGTAGCCAATATCTGTGCTGAAGAGGAAACTGCCCAAGAACTTTCTGAGTCTTTTAACTTTTTACACAACTCAGGAAGCAGATTATGCACAAATTTATCGACGAACAAACGTTGACCACCTTCCGTGCTCATATCTTGACCACTGTGGTCCACAAACGTTTCTTCAAACCTGGTGAAGAAATCTGATACCGTTTCTTCTTTCTTTTGCTTACATGCAGACAATTTATCCCAGTTTACACGCATCGCAGGCATTATAGTTTTCATGTAATCAATAATCCTACCAGGAAGCTCTGTCACTAAAGGCTCAGGTTTAGCACCACCAATTTGTCGGGCATCTGCAGCAGCAATATTAGCCCATGTGTCACCTAACTCTTGAGCATGGTCTGTATGGCGAATCTTTCCCCATAAAGGCTGTGGAACAACATTCCCAAACAACATGTCTATGTCAGCTAAATTCATAATGCAAGACCCCGCAGTCTGTGACAATTCCTTGTAATACCCTGTAGGATTCTTACGGGGATCAGGCAATGTCTGCTTAAGGGCTAAAACTTCAGCTCGCTTCCATGGAACGTGTACCCATACACGCTGGAAATGAGGCAGGACAGGTGGATTAGCATTTGGGTCCCCTTCCCTCCACTGAGGGGGAACTTCCCTCATGGGGTACTGTTTCCCTTTCTTTTTAGCAGAAGAATCATATTTAAACAATAACCTGGAAACACCTTCAGTCCTAAACGACAATAACATCGCAACTGCTTTCTCAACATCTGAACCCACAATCAAACCTGTCGAAAAATCGAACCGTACACGACACAACTTAGGCGGATTGGGCTCCAAACCATTTTCCTCTAAATCCTCAGAAAGAAAAGTACAAATTTTTTCAAAAACGTATCTCTGTTTCGGTTCTTCCTACTGATGGAAGACATCCATAACAGACTCTAGTTCATATCTCGCTGGTTCAATAACCCATTTATGCGCCAAATAATTCAGTGTCTCTTTCTCCTTACCATCAGGCAATTGGCTACGCAATTGTTTACGCTCTGAAACTGGGGTCGTAGCTAATGACCCAAAGAGAGGGGATAAAAGACTAGTCACAGTGTTTGTCATTCTCTGACGGATAGAGGGAGAGGTTGACAAATGAACAGGAGGAAAAACAGAATGAGACAAGGCAGAGACAGAAGCAGTGTCAGAAACAATACCAGGAGTGGTAGTCGCTATAGTAGTCAAAGTTGTAGGAAGTAAAGGCAGAGCAGATGTCAAAGCCGGTGGCCCTTGAGGAGGCTGCACCGGAGGAATAGGAACCAACTGAAGAATAGCTGGTGGGTGCTGGGGAGGAGCAGGAGGCAATGCAACCACTGGTTGTGCAACTAGAGGTTGCGGAGGTGCCGTGGCATTCTGCGCATAGGGTGGTGGCGAACTTAGCAAATGCGACATTAGGGGATCTTTTTCAGAGTCTTTTGCTGCATCTTGCTGAAGAGGCGGCAAAACTGGATAGCATTTATCTACTGTCATTTTATGTCGCCTATGCAACTGCTCATTCAACTGTTCTACTTCGTTATCTTTAAACTGTATAGCAGCTTGCATAATCGAAATACCTTTTTCTCTCTTATTTTTCTTAGCTAATTTAATTTGCTTTTGCTTGGCTTCCTTACGCCATAAGCGGAAAGAATCAAACATTGCCGGCCGGGCTTTCTTCTTAAAAAGTCTAACTTCGAGGTTATCTAAGATTTCTGTGTCAAAGCTACCATTTTGGGGCCATTTTAAAACACCATCTTTTCTGGTGTAACGGATCCATACTTCATTATATGTGATGGGGCCTACTCCGTGCTTCACATATAGTTCATAGGTTGGAGTTCCAATCGGAGGAACCGGACATGAGTCCTCCAACCGGGAGTCCCTTTTACAACCAAGACAAAACAAATTTCCAAGTCTGCTAAGACCAGGCATCTTCGCTCACTAGTCTAGCTTCAAACTTCAAAGGATTATCGTTTACGATAGTCTCGTGAATACACGAGTCCTTTGGCTTTGGTACTTGCAAGTTCCAAATCAAAGTGATCCCGAAGGGATACCAAACCAAATGTCCAACTAAGGACCAAACCAAGTGTCCAACTAAGGACTGGGAGACGCTCCACTTATACTTAACTGAAAATATCGATGATGTCACCAGAAGACTCGTCTTATCGTTTCGCTCTTCCAAACATCAAGGGTCCAAATCAGGGCGATAGCCAGGGCAGCAGTCCTTCGTAGCCGTCGGGAAGCGGGGAACCTCGCAGCAAAGACTTTCGGACCACGTCGACATGCAGGGGTCGATGAAGTGGCGGCCTTCCTCCAGAATTTTCACACGAAGCTCCTCACGGACCTCAGGCTTGGACCGGTACCGCTGGTATCGCCCCACGTTGGGCGCCAACTGAGGTACTGGGTTTTTCAGAACCGGTACTGATCCGGTAACCCAGCGGTGCCAGGGTACACCCAAAGACCTCGGGTACTTTCCTGATTCAGACCACAGAAACTCAGAGTCTTCCAGGTGAAGTCAAAGATCGAATTTATTGGCTGCAACCAAGTAACAAGCGTCCTAGAAGTACAACAGCACGGTTTGTATGTTCTCAGGAGACTGTGTGTCAATGCAAAATCAGGTTTCCTTATATACAGTTTTTTAAGCTTCAGGCAAACATTCTTGACATTTTGGTTGGTCATTCACATGTTTTCACTACAAAGGAAAAAACAGTGTCATGATGAAACCTCATATTTCATGTCATCCAACCCATAATAAATTACCCGGCAAGGCCTAGAATTTCACATCAGATAAGTGTGGACCCCCAATAAAACGGGCACCTCCCCCTCGTAAAGTAAGAAGAAGAAAAGAGCAGGTGCAGGTGCGAGCAAGATTAGGCAGGGTGTGTGAGCGATAATAAGGGTTTTATGGCATGGTGTGCCTTGATGCTATCTGATTCGGCCACTGGGAGAGGGACTGACCAAACAGGGTTGGCCTGAGGCAATGGTTCCAGCTTGCCCAGGTCAGAGAAAAGTCAATCAAGGTGTACGTGTCCTTGGAATCAAATCTGACTGTATTATAAGCCTATGTGAGGGCAACTTTTAAAAATGGCTGCCGTGTATAAAATGGGAGCCACGAGTGCAGGACGAAAATGGCGATTTCGAGGTGAAAACGCTGCTGGAATTGAGCGAAAATGCTCATGCTTAGTGTACTAGTCATTATCGGTCTTTTGATACTAAAATCGTACTGCTGTGGCAAAGTAAATTACATGGGTCCAGAATTTTTAGAACCACACTATATTTTATGGGGGTTGGGGACAAGACCATGAGGCCATGTCCATGGTGGGCAGCCCCCACCTCTGTATTTTCTTAATATGTCCCTGGTGTCTAGTGAGCTTTCTGCACTCTGGCGGCCGGACTGGGGGTAATCACTCCCATCTGCTCTAGACAGACCTACCCCCGGGCTCCGGAGACCACCACCTTCCCGAGCCACATAATAAAAAAACCTGGGGGTGAGGCCGTGCAGACCTCCCCAGGTCTAGGAGACCATCACCTCCACAGGACAACATTAAAAAAATACATGGGGGCTGCACGGGCGCCCCAGAGACCACCACCTCCTCGGCCATGCAGACGTCCCCACCCCATAGGTCCAGGGGACCACCACTTCCCTGGGACAACATAAAAAAAATATGGGGGGCTGCATTGACCCCCCCGCATCCTAGGGACCACCACCTCCCTGGGGCTACATTTTAAAAAGTATGCAAGGGCAGCACAGACCCTCCGTGCCCCCGGGACCACCACCTCCCGAGGGCTATTCTAAAAATATTTAAAGGGGGACCACAAGCTTTCTCACGGGCTCTGGGAACCACCACATCCCTGAGGCCAAACACTTTTTTTTATTAAAGGAAGGGGGCCACGCGGCCCCCTCTCTAGGCTAATTTTGGCCGTAGGGAACCCATCTCCTAGGGCTCAGCCACAAGTGACTGGATGCCCAGGGCACAAAGTGTAAAGTTATAAGGCCCCTGTGGTCCCATTGGCTTCTGCCTCCTGCGGGCATTGCTCCATGCATATGGGAGCTGCTTCAAATAGCAGCTCCCTGCGTGCGGGAGCAGTGTTTTCATCTCTTCCCCTGCCTGCATGTTAACACATCCCTTTTAGCAAGCAGGAGCATTTTTAACTCACCTGCTGGCTGAAAATGGAATGTTTGCTTTTGCTTCAGGTCCCACCAAGGAAAATCAAACAGCTACCTCCCGAAGGGGGGTACCTAGGAAGGTAGCTAGAGCCAGCCTGGGTGGAGGGCAGTCCCCAGGGCCATGTATGGCTCCATGAGTTTGCAGTAAGGCCCACGCCCCCATCTTTACAATTTGACTCTGGGAAGGAGGTGATCCCAGGGGCCAAGGGTCCACAACGTCCCCCATCTTTAATGCTATTTGAGCTCCAGGGAGGTAGGGGGCCCAGGGGACCATGCGGCCCTCTGTACTTATTAGTTAAAATATTGTCCCAGGAAGGTGGTGGTTTCTGGGGGTGAGAGAGGCTGCGCACCCCTTCCATATACTATGGACAGTTAGTCCTGGGGAGGTGGCGGTCCCCGGGGCTTTCCTATTATTCTTATTGTTAAATTATCTTGCCCCGGGTAGGTGGTGGTCCCTGGGTTGTGAGTGGCCACTTGCCCCCCACATACTCATATGTTTCAGCCTTGGGGAAGTGGGGGTCCCTAGGGCTCAGGTGGCCGCACAGCCCCACCCTCTCCTCCACATTCATTAGTTAAAATATTGCTCGGGATGTGGTGAAGTGTTGGTAGCTTATCAGATCTCAGCTGAGCCCCCTGGATCCACAGTCCTACATATACACATTTATTTTCCCTTCAATGTCTCAAACACTACTGAACAGATTTATACCAAATAGAATAGGATGATTTGTGGACAAAAATTTACCTTTTTTGCCAAATTTAGTGTAATTCCATCCAGCAGTTCGGGCTGCAGGTGAGTCTAAAGAGACCCCCCTTTTTCTCAGCCCCCACTTGACGGATCATCCCAAAACTTTCCAAGCACAACAAAATCTTTGGGCACTCTTTATATAAATATATATGGGTATATATATATATATATGTATATATATATATATAATGCACTGATGTCTAGTAGTTTTTCACCCCCATCTGCCCCCCAGTGGAGGCTGAAAGACTGCCAGCATAGTTTTTTGGGTGGTGGGGCATGGCCATGCCCCTGATGGGGAGGCCCCACCCCTATACTTTTTTTCATATGTCCATTGTGTCTAGTGGGCTTTCTGCCCCTTTTGGCATATTGTGGGTAATCACCCCATCTGTCCCCAGTGGGGAGCAGAAAGACTCCCTGCATATTTTGGTAGGGGTGGGGGCATGCCTGTGCCCATGATGTGCAGCCCCCACCCCTACATTTTTTTACAATTAAGCCCTGGTGTTTAGTGGGCTCTCTGCTCCCCCAGTGGCAGAACAGAGGTAATTATCCCATCTACCACACAAGAAGGCCAAAGACTGCCAGTATATTTTTTGGGTGGGGTGAGGGCATGGCCATGATCATGATGGGCAGCTCTCATCCCTGTATGTTTTATATGTCTGTGGTCTCTATTGGGCTTTCTGACCCACTGGGGGGGGGGCAGATCTTGGGTGGCAGATGAGTTGTAATCACCCCATCTGCTCCTAGAGGGGCAGAAAGCATGCCTGTATAGTTTGTTCAGGTTGGGGGCGTGGTCGTGCCCATGACGGGCAGCCCCAACCCCTATATTTGTTTTAATTAAGCCCTGGTGCCTAGTGGGCTTTCTGCCTGTCCTGAAGAGGACACATCAGGGTGCAGAAAGGCTATTGTCATGAAATGTGCGGGGGCAGCACATGCCCTGACCTAAGGGCCCACTCCTGCCATCTCTTGTGTCTAGTGAGTGGATCCATGCTTGGGCATCGCTCTCCTGTTGCAATCCGCGAGCATGGATCCACTGGGAAGAGACATCAGTGCAATTGGGAGATTCTCCCCTTTAAAACGGTACCCCTCCCACTCCAATCATTGCTGGGGGAGCTGAGAAGTGACCCCCCCCAAGCACTGATGCAGTAAAAATAAAATGAGCCCATTGGCTCATTTTATTTTCACTTTAGTGTAATGGCTCAGACACCACCTGCAGCCTTGTCCCAATTAATGTTACCTTCTCAGAACATTTTTTTCTGGACTGTCTTCTAAATCCAAAGGTAAGCATCAAATAGGCCCGAACCACTTTTTGTAGACAACTCACGCTCCATCGGGGTCAACCATAGTTTTCGACTTTGACCTGTCTCCCATGACTAGATTCCACAGTTGGAGCTTTGATCTTTTCAGGTGCTAGTTTTTACCTTAAACTTTAGGTTCTACAAATTGGACTTTTGTTGTTTTGGTGTCAAATAATTAATTAAAATGTACTCTTTTTTTCTAAATTAATTTGGAATTTTTCTTGTGTGGTATTTTCACTTTATTACTGTTTGAAATGCTGCATAAATACTTTACACATTGCCTCTAAGTTAAGCCTGATTGCTTTTGTGGCACGTTACCCAAGGGTTAAGCACAGGTTAATTTAGTACCTTTAGTGGTTCACCCTAACACTCCACTCAACCAGCAATGCAATTTCTCAAATTTGTAAATTGTTGAAAACATTTAGGGTTTATTATTTACCAAGTTAGATCAATTATATAATAGCCCAATTTGTTACAAAGGTTATATAAAAAAGAAGGTAAGGACTTTATTTTGGAAAGATTGGGCAGATAAAGGAATATTTGCTGTCACTCAGGTATTGAGTGATGCAATTTCTATATATTTTCCTGAGTTATCTCTTATCTATGATATTCCTGCCACCATATCAACAGACATCACATGCTTATTGACATTTGCAGATTTGACTTGACTTCTTTTCAAATGCCTCTGTTTTGTATAAGATGTTTTGTTCTTTGGGTACTAAAAGAATTGAATTCTATAGAGCTTACATGGGAAACGGAGTTACATTGTACATGGCCTGAAGATATTTGGGATACAATATGGGTAAAAAGTACTCTTCTGCTCAACAAGCTAGTTTAACACAAACCTTATTTTACCTTCATAACAGGTTATATTATACTCCAGATCGGTTGTTCAAATTTATATTAGCTAGTCAGCAAGCATGTTGTTGATTTGGTGATACTGATGGCTCATGTATGCTTATGTTTTTATTTGTCCCAAAGTTGTGGATTTGTGGAAGCCTGCTTAAAGATGAATGTTATTACAAATGTTTTCTCACCCTTATGCTTTACAAAACTATTTTTTCAGTGGAATTCATAGTATTTGGTCCCACTATAAATTACTAGGAAAAATGGTGGATTTGTTATTAGTAATTGCTGTGCAAGTTAACATCTCTAGATTAAAGAGAAGGAATAACATACCTGTTAATTTCTGGTGCAACTTGGTCTGTTATAACCACAGATGGGTAGATAGAATTTAAGTTCACTTCAACTAGTTATCAAGGGCCAGATGTATAAAAATGCAATTTAGCATTTCTTAAATAGCGACTTCATAGAAATTGCTAATTAAGAAATGCAAAATGCTATGTATAGAGATACTGATTTCCTAATGGTGATTCCTACAAAGTAGGAATCACCATTAGGAAACCGGTATTAAGAAATCCCATTGCGATTTAGTCAATGGGCTGGTTTTGCATTTCCTAAATAGCGATTTCTTATTGATGGCAAAGGGCCCCCCGTTGCGCACCCCAAAAACAGAGGTGTACCTGTAGAGCACACATATACCTAAAGGGCATGGTGTGCTCTATTGCAATTTAGAAAAGGCACCTTGGGGTGATTTATTAAAATTGCACCTGGTTACCACCGACTTCAAGTCGGTGGTAATTTCATCTCCTAAATGCCCAAGTTGCAGTTAGGAAATGCTTTGTACATCAGCATAAGAATCGCAAATAGGAAATCCCTATTTGCATCTTCCTATTCTGGGAATCGTAAATTGCGATTACTACACAGTAGAAATCGCAATTTGTGATGTCTTAAAGGCCTTTCTACATTAGAAAATGCCGTTTTGCATTTCTTAACAGCCCGAAATACAGATTTGGACAGTTAAGAAATGGAAAAGGGCTTTGTACATCTGGCCCTTCGTGTGATAATTAATGTCTTAAACAGCTGCTCTATATATTTGTTATCACGCAAATGATGCATGTGATGTGTTAGCAAAAATTATAATTTCATAATTCAGGTTTAATATTTGTTCATGTTACATTTAGATTAATTTTGTTAATTATTCAGGAAACTTCAACTATTGCCTTTTTTCTTTATGGATTCTATTCTTTCCTATTAATTCTTTATTTTTATTTTTCTATCTTTTTTTCTTCCCCCTCTCTCTTTTTTATTTCCCGATTTTCTCTTTGTTTATTTAATTTTTCTTTCTTCAATATACTTATTGATTATACTATGGTTTAAGCATGATTTGTTGTTATGCATCATTTGTAGTCTTTTTTATGCCAATTAATTTAATATAATAGTTTCCTTTAGTCTACTATATAATTTATTTCACTGAAATGTATACTCTTTTTTGTGGATTTATTGGCTTATGTTATTTAATATATGTTACCTCTTAATAAAAATGTAAACTAAAAAAAATATTCTTTATAAACATATCACCCTATTGGAGTTAATAACCGAAAACTTACATTTAATGGAGCAATATTTTTGTCAATTATATTTAGGCCACAATAAAATCTTTGTTATCAGTTTTCTGACATAAAACCTTAAAAGCAAATACCATTAAAGTAAGCACTCTTGACTCCGTCTCCTCCAAACTTGAGGATAGATTAAGCAATATCTCAGTACAAACATTTCCATCTACACCACGCAGCACAATGGTAGGAATAAATCAAGGCTCAATCATCTCCCTATTCCTCTTCAATGTGTACCTTAATGCCTTACCAGAAGTCATCAAATGCCTCCACTTCACACGTTATAACTATGTGGATGATACACGAGTAATCTTAAAACTGGAAAATCCCAATGAAATCCTTGCAACTTCAAAGCAAGACAACTGCCAACGCGCTCTAAATGATAACAATTCAACTTAAAACCAATGCATTGAAAACTGATATGTGGAGATTGGGAAAACTATGACCCAATGGCATTACGGCCCAAAGGAGTGGGAACACCACCACCAGCTTTATCAGTGGTATATGAAACATACGAGTTATCATAGACTCAGTTCTCTCCAAGAGTTAACCAGATAACAAAATCTACATTTCATACCATGTGGACACAATGACATCTTTTTCTGCACCTGGTATGCCAACAGAAGATATAAGCAAATACCCCCTTAGTTTTATCATGAAGGGATTATGCCAGTCAGTTTCAACTATGAGATGCCTTCAAAGAACCTAGAAACCAGTGCCATGATAACCTCCACATGTAAACCTACAAGACTACAGCTTCTCTTTTCTAACAGTTCTTTACTAGTTACCTGCCGGTTGAAAGTCTGCTCTCAATAAATGACATGGGATCAATATGCCTGCAAATTAAGCATAAAGGACAATTGCATAAAACAACTCTGCCCTCCAGATTAGCACTCCAGCTAATCGTATCATTCTACAAGGATCAATTACATCTGCTTCTCATTTCAAGCCAGCAAATTATAGAACTCACTTCCAACAAAGTTAAAAGCCATCAATAACCACCTTGTATTCAGGAGGATGAGAAAAATCTGGCTTTTTCCAACCTGCATCCTGGTATTCAGGAGGATAGTAAAATCTGTTTTTTTCGTAATTGAATCCATTGATAGCGGACAGAGTGATGAGAACCACTGGATGGTAGTTACTGCAAACAGAAGCAACTATCACATATCACATATGACTCAGCCCACATGTGTTCCCATTGTAATCCAGTGCACAAAGCAGAAAAGTCTAAAAGAATATGCATCGTATTAGCAAAATCAGACACATCAGAAAATTGGAATAGCTCTGACTACCAATAGTAGGAACAATTAAATGAAAACACATAAAAACACCTTTGACGAAGTAAAGCATAATATTATTAACCTCCAATACATTATTGGCCAATCAGCTGAATAATTGTGATCTTTATTACATAGCTTTACACTCTGCATGACTTCTGCACGTCAGAGCTAAGTGAAATCCCACTATCCATTGACAGTACGCATGAACCACAAACTATAGATTAATACGTATTCTCCATACTTTCATAGGTTAAGCAGTCCAATTAAACATGATTTTGAGTAGAACTGGAAACACCTCTATTTACCAGATTGATTGGCGTGATATCCCTATGTAATTTATTTCCAAACTAATGGCACAAAATGTTGTCCATGGTAGTGACATGGCAACTACAAGACAAACAACATGACAACTGTAGCATCCACACGCATGTTAAAGTCCATAATGGTATGAAATATCACATATACCTCAAAACACATAGCAATTTTAACCTCTCTAGATATGTAATCGCAAAATAAATTGCAAGAGATGCATATCGCAAAATGCATGACACTGCAAGAAAACAGAACGACTAAGTGTAACCCTTAAGCATGTCTCAAACACTAACAGGATTCTACTGAGGGTGTGCTACTAGTGCACAAAGTGCTTTAGCGCCTTGTGTGGGTAATAACTACTATATAAATGCTCATGCAGTGTCACACCATCATCTGCCATAGTTTTTGCTTGTAATATACAAATTGGAAAACTCCAATCGTTAATGCACAAAACATCGGAGTAATGGCAATGCTTCACATGTTCTCTCATTGCATATTTATCTCTAATATGGAAACAGCTGTGCCTCAAATTACCATAATCTAAGGAAGCCCTTGTTGGATCCTGATATCAGTGTTAATATCTAACAAATTACACAACCTCTTCAAAACATGAAGGCTGCCCGCAGATATATTTATAGAAACTAAAGTTCTCTGAAATCGCAGCATTCACATAACTTCAACGTGGTTAAGCAGCGATCAGGCTCATTTGCACAGAAGTTGACACATATGGTTGTCATAGACTAGAGCATGCCAACCCAACCACCGCTGCTGCTAGCAGCACCCTTGTCAGCCCGCTCGCAGCGTGATATCTCGCAGCAGCTGTGAAACAGGCTGCTTTTCTCAATGTCCCTTGCAAGGAAGCCGGGGAAGCCATGCAATGCCTGCTAGCTAGAGTGTGAACACCACAGGGAGACGAGGGGAATGGTGCGCGTGGATGAATGCAGCGTGAAGCTATTAAAAGGCAAGACGAGCCGAGTGCCTTGCACCTAGAATTTCCGAAGCAGAAAGCGAGCGGGATCATGTCAAAGAAAAAAAAACAATAATTATGCCAAAGTGTGTTTATAAGTTGTGCCACTCTGCCTCTTTTTCTTCATGACTTGCCTATCCTAAAACGTTTGTAGATGGTGACTTTTGTGATAATGTTAAAACACCACAAAACACTAGTGGCGCAGCTTAAAAACTAATCGAAAACTTTAGAAACAATAACATATTAATGATTTGCAAACTGTCATCAGAATGAAATACTGACTCTGACATAAAAACATCCGACTATCTTTTTTCAACGCCATAGTGCTTTGAGATTAATAATTTTGCACAGAACGGACAATGAGAGACCCGCGAAAGACATTCTCGAATGATCTTCAAAAAGTTATTATTTCAAAATTGCCTTACTACTCCTTCTTTGGTTATTACTTCAAAAACTTCTTACTCTCAAATATCTTTTTCTTCTCAATTGTTTTTTTTGAGTACTTATGCCGATTCCCATGTTGGATCCGTTCGTGGAACCACATTACAAGCAAAGCCACTGGGTCTTAAGCTTGAGGGTCGTGTGCCCTTGATGTGCCAGGGTCCGTCCTACTATGGTTCTGCAAACGAACCAGCACTTGACATACTGGTGCCGATGACGAGCAGTCACGTGCTTCTCACAGAGGCAGTCTGGGGACACTCATGCTCAAGTCTCAACAATTACACAGAAGCTGAAAAACTGATTGTCCAACCTTGTGTTTTACTTTCACATAGAAAAGTATTTTAATGCACATTAGCACTAAATACTTCACATACAATACTGGGAAGATGCAATTTTATGTCCTCTGCACTGGGGCTGGCTGTGCCTCTACTTTGTTAGCTCCCTCATATCACCCCCTTCTAGTCCAGTTGGTTCCCTCTCACTAATAAACGTGACAGAGTGATTTATGTTTCGGTGGAGATTACCCCTGTTTTATACCACCGGGTGCTCAGTCTCTCACAGTTCAAGCAGTCTGATCTCATTGAATGAGGTGGGTCAGTGATGCTTCTGACTGTCAGATGGCTGCTGCCTTACTTTGTCAAAACGCTGCCCTTCTGCTACTTCTGGGAGAGTGTGTAAGCTGTGTCTCAGACGAGGCGCCTCCTGGGCACCCACCCTTCAGTCACATCTTCAGTGAGGTCTCAGCTGGCTGGTGACAGTTTCTTGAGCAGAAGCAGCACGCATGACAGACACTGGAGCAATCAAAGAGCACATGGACAAGTGTTCTCTGGCACAGTTTTGCACCAAAATCCACAATCTTTTTTTATGGGTCACAGCTTTACTGGTCAAGCTGAATTCTTCTAGATCATAGTAGCATAATTCAAGCCACAATTGTCTTTAAGTCACAGCAGTCCAGGCCAGTTGTGATTACATTCTGGCCACAGAGGTGCAAGTCAAACCACATTTCCTGTGGAAAGGCCACTACCCGTCAACACCTGGGGCTTGCAGATTACTTTCCCTGATCCACTTCCTCCAGATGAGTCCATTAGCACAAGGGTGTAGCTGCACCTGGCTCTTCCTGGGCAGAGACTCCTCCTGTGTAGAGGCAGCCTGACTTCTAGGCACATCAAATTAGATGAACAGCTTTTCCTAGCAAGGGGTGGACTCATCTGATGTCCCCTCACCTCTGGAAAGCTAGCTGTTGTGACAACACCAGCTCCGGAGGCAAGTAGTTCTCTATGTACTCCACAGAGCAATCCCTTCCTTGGTCATATAGAATTTGGAATTGGAGCAACAAATGGGTGAGTGGGTCATACTTTTATTCAGTCAAAGCAGATATTAGATGTGGCTGTCACATGATGTGGACACACTCTCTGCAGTTTCAGAAGTGGTTTAGGTTATCTTTTCAAGTTTCCTTCCCTGGCTGCTTTCTAGATGCATCATTTGTGTGGAGTGATGTTCCTCACCTAAAGGTAGCCTCAAATCTGGAGCTTCCATTAGAGAGACACAAAGAGCTTTATGCACCTGGCTGCCATCAACCACACTGAAGAGCGATCAAAGGAAAAACAAAAGGCTGGCCTTATATATATAAGAGGTCATCTTCACCTTGAATAACAGAGACTGTAGTCCGTGTTTCTAACCCACAGTCTACGAAATAGCAGTGCTACAGGAAAACTAATTAGCTGTTTAACTCAGCAAAAGACCTAAATAAAATGTCTAAACGGGCCTATCTACTCTCCCCTTACCTCAGTGTCTAAGCCTTCTCCCTATCTGTAGGAATGTCAGAAATAAACTTCCACTCTCTGGAAAATCACCCTCATCTCCATCTTGTGCACAAAGCCAGGCCAGGTGCATGCAAAATGGATCTCAACACACACAATGTACACTTGGGATGTCAATGCTAGGATTTGGATAAGCACATACAAGTAAACTTTAGATAAACCAGCTAGTAGACTCCACTCCAGTGACAAAGATAAATAGGTCAGGTTGCAACTGTTGATTTACAAAACCTGGTATTGTTCCAACACTGCTCTGTGTACCACACCCACTGTCTGTACATTTAGGACAAGCTTGTTGTGCCCTCCTTCCCATCTCAGGTCATAGGACAGGTCCTGGACCTCATTAATGTCAGGGAACATGCCTCAGACCCTGTACAAACACTAGATTCACGACAGTGGTGGGCCAAAAATCCCAAACCAGGATATCATATATAAGCATTAGGGTAGGGGAACACAACAGTACACCATGCAGGGGGCATTCCTGTCCCAATATCCTGCCTTATATCTCGGCTATTCTAAAGTCAGGGAGATCCCCTAAGTTGTGCATCTCTTACCACCTCAACTCCTTGATTAACATCGAGGGAAAACTGCTACTAAAGGTACTAGCATGACATCTGGCGAGAGTGATACATACTCTAGTTCACTGGGACCAAAATGGCTTCATGCCCTGTAGAAGCACAAGGCACTGTCTCCGGAGGGTCAGATGGCCCTGGCCAGGATCCATGGCTTGGTTGAGGCCTGTGACCTAATGTTGGTTAATACAAAGAAAGCATTTGACTGTGTCGTGTAGGTGTTTTTTGGCAAGTCCTCGATATAATGAACTTTGGACCTAGGTATACTGCATGGATACATCTCCTTTACACTTAGTTCTGGGCCCAGATTAAGGTCAATGTACTATCGTCCAATCAATTTCCCATCAAATGGGGCACCGATCCAGGCCTCCCCCCTGCCTTATTATTCACCCTTATCATGGAACCTCTCGTGATATGGATTATAGTGCATGGATCCCAAAGGGACTGGATCTGGAGGATCACATCTCCCTGTATGCAGAGATATGCTACAGTGTCTTAGGAATCAAAAGAGGACTTGACAAAGGCTAGGGAAGATTTTACACTTTAATGGAATGATGTCTGTAATCAGAGCCAACAGGGGGAAAGTATTCTAGTACATGTTACCCCTAAGAGAGAAAATTGTAAAACCCTAGAACCTCCCAGAAATCAAAATACAGCAAGATCCATATCCATATAAATACTGGGGTATCCACATTACCCTTTGCCCTGCTTTATGCTGAGAACTTAACCTGATTCTACTTCTAACTAAGGTCCAGAAAAATAGTGAAGCATGGTGTGCTCTCTCTATCAAGACAATGGGAAGACTTGCTCTTGTAAAAATGAGCATTTTCTCCAAGTTATTATGTATAATTCGAAGCTGTCCACTACATATTCCTGCACATATTTTCATGGTGACCAAGTCCATAATGAGATGCCTCAGAGGGTGCGTGTTCAAATTTCCGGGATAACATGAGACAAATGTATTCCATCCCCATTTAATGTAAGCCTCAGAATGGCAGATAAGAGATTGTATTTTTTGGCCTCCCTTCCACCTGTAATTAGATACTTGATATTTTGTGATAGGGATGACCCTACTGTTCGCCTAGAGCTGGACTCAATCAATTGTACAGGCAGCCTCAATCTCCTATATGGTTCTTGGATCTATGAATCACTACCAACTCCCACCAAAGTGGATCTTGAAACTTGGTGGGCAGGTCAGAAATGGATTGCGTGGCATTATAGACTCACTAGTGAAATGCTGTTATGGCACAAGTCTCGCTGTCCTGAAGTGGCAAGATTAGCAGACTTTGAATGCTCAGATCTAATTGGTATATCACAGCTAGGAGACATCTGGTATGCTTCACATCTTAAGTCATATTATAAAATCACACATGAATTTGGCCTCTACAGAGGTCAATTCTTTAGATTTTTACAACTGAGACATGCCTTAAGAGTTTACAGCTCAGAACTAGATACACTACCTGAATAGAACCCCCTAGAAGCAAATGGCACTATTGAGCCCCTTGATGAGAAAAGTACATCATGTATCAATCCGACGCTGGTGATTAATGCTCCTGACCTTGTAGGGCCACTAGAGTACAACAGGAAGGGGACATTTGACCTCTTGAATACCACAAATGGCTTATGGCAAAAAATGGCACCCAGGAACTGCCCACCTGAGTTCCCCTGTGGTTGATACTGTTTAAGATCATTCATTAAGATTGCTATGTGCCAGTAAGCCAGCATAAAATTGGACTGTTATCAAACGCCAGATGTTCAAGATCTAACATTGGCTTTTGTAACTTCTCCCATATTGTGTGTGATTTTTTGATCATTAAGAAATACTTAGCCAATATTCAGGAGATGCTCACTTGGGCCCTCTGGGTCCCGTAAAAACTCACACCACTGACACAGATGAAAGTGAACACATCCAACATAATTAGAGGTTGTTTGGCTTAGGCTGCTTAATTGTGAAAAGAGACATTGCTGCCATTGGCTAAAGAAGACAACACCATTTCTCTCCCTGAGTGGCCACAGGTAATGGATATATGTGATCAATTGGTGCAAGAAACATATCATATTCCAGGTTAACCCTAAATATGAGAAAATATGGGGACCCTGGCAGTGGCTCTTTGAGTTTGATTAATAATATGCTAACAAGTGGAATAAATGGTGTGCTTTTGGAGGAAGAAGGGAGCCAAATACCTCAAGTGTTAATTGTAATTTGGAGATGCCTTCCATATTACTGTATTCTTCATCAAATGTGTGAGGTGTCTCTGCGCAACACTGGTTGAATATGCTTAATAACATAAGTTTCTCCTCATTGGAAAGCAAGTACACTCTTGTTATTAAAAAAGAACATTTTTTTTCTTTATCTTCCATTTTTTCCTCTTCCTCTTGTGTTTTAGGCCTGCAAGCCAGCAGCTTCAGCTCTCTGGACAACCTCATGCCATTGATTTTTCAAAAAATACAATAAGAAGAAGTACAAAGTGAGAGTAAGCTTTGGGTCAACGTCATTCACCCACTGGCTTTTGTGTATTTTAAATAGTTTGTCATTACTTGGATGGGCTGTGAATCTAGACTGGCATTTTGTGAATGATTATATTTATTCATTTGTGTATCCTTTAGATTATGATGATGGGGCATCAAGTAGTAATTTTATTAACCCGTAAGTGTGTTGTGACACAGCTTGGAAATTATACTCTGCTTTACGTATATAATATACCTACCCTGCCCTAGCAACACTATATACCAAATTGACCTGCCATACCTACTCATCAAAGCTAATCAACCATACCTACCCTACTCTACCATAGCTTGCAATTGGTAACCTAAGGCATGATTATGAGTTTGGCAGTCCGATCGCCAGACCGCTAATATGGCGGTGGAGAGGATGCTGCCAAGCCAGCGGCCTCCCCACCGCTGTATTACGATGTTCCCACTGGATAGCAGAGACAGTGAGGCGGCATTGGCTTCGGCTCTGAGGGAGAGCTTAGACCAATACTGCTGCACTGTCTGCACCGCCAGCACAGTCGGAATGTGCACTGTTGCCATTGCACTGTGCTGACAGGGGTGCCGCTCCACTGCCCAGGACATGGGCATGGGCAGTGCAGGCCCCCCCCTGTGGCCCCGTCTCTGCCTTTCTGTAGGCCTTTTCATGGCGGTGTCCCCACCATGAAAAGACCTGTGGAAAGGCAAGTTGTGATCAGCATGGCGGTGCCGACATCGGCATTGCCATGCTTGACCTCAGCTTTCACCGCCACCAATGCGTCAGGATCCATGATCCTGGTGGTGGTGGCAGATTTGTGGCGGTCCAACTGCCAGCATCGCAGTCTGGCAGTCAGACTGCCATGGATGCAGCGCTTGGTCCACCATGGCGGGTACAGCAGTCTTAGGACCGCCGTACTCCTAATCAGGCGCCTACTGTGCCTAAACTCTACCTATTATACTTACCCTTCTATTTCTTACCTATCACACTTTCCATGCCTATTTACCATACCTACTATACTAAACTAGTCTAACTAGCTGCCATACTTTTCATACCTACCATACCTACCACCTACCAATCACAATTACCTATCACACTTTACTAATATACCTAGTCTTCCTACTATACCCAACATACCATATCTGCCTGATATATCTACATACTGTACCTGCATTACAACATGCCTACCAAACATTCCATACCTAACCTTACCTACCTACCACAACTACTTTTTTAAATACTTAACTTACAATAATAAACTTACAATATCTATCTTATCTACTAGCATACCTAACCCATTGTATCTATTTAACTCCCATAGACCTATCCGACCATACACACCATACTTAGGGGGTCATTCCGATCCCGGCGGTCAAGGACCGCCGGGGCCGGGGTCGGCGGGAGCACCGCCAACAGGCTGGCGGTGCTCCGCAGGGCATTCTGACCGCGGCGGTATGGCCACGGTCAGAACAGGAAAACCGGCAGTGTCCCGCCGGTTTTCCGCTGCCCTGAGGAATCCCCCATGGCGGCGCAGCTTGCTGCGCCGCCATGGGGGATTCCGACCCCCTCACCGCCATCCTGTTCCTGGCGGTTCCGACCGCCAGGAACAGGATGGCGGTGAGGGGTGTTGTGGGGCCCCTGGGGGCCCCACTTTGAATTTCAGTGTCTGCTTAGCAGACACTGTAATTCACGACGGGTGCTACTGCACCCGTCGCACCCTTCCCACTCCGCCGGCTCCATTCGGAGCCGGCTTCCTCGTGGGAAGGGGTTTCCTGCTGGGCTGGTGGGCGGCCTTCTGGCGGTCGCCCGCCAGCCCAGCGGGAAAGCCAGAATGGCCTCCGAGCGGCCATATGGCGGTTCCCGCCAGGCGGGCGGCGACCGCCGCCCGCCGGCCTCAGAATGAGGCCCTTAATCTAGTATACCTGACCTACTTCCACCTCTGCAACCTGTATATCTTATGCCTGCCGTAAGGTGGTGGTTTTGTGAATGAACAAAGAGCAATTTATGTTGAAGGATAATCCGTCAAATGCTTCCTATTAGTTATCCCTATTCAATATTATCCTGTCAATATTGAAATCATGTGGTTAAACTTCTGTTATTCTAACCTTTTACACTGTACCACATACTATCACACAACATCTTCACAAATTAACAGACACCTAGCATAATACTGTACAAACAATCACATTGTATTTTACAATAATGTAAAGCTGGCAACATATCAAAACTCCTCCAACAGCAATCCTCTAACTCAAAACATTAACAATAGACCTATTAAACTAAACTTCTATTAATCTCAACAGTTAAAAAATACTTCAAACATATTATGCAAAATTTATTTTTTTTAAAGATCTCCGCTAACACGTTTTTTCCTTTCACTAATCTTTTTCTACGTTAATAACTACACTACTGTGAAACTACAAGATTTGTATTATTAAACGGAACACACGCATATCTAAATATTAGCAATTTTTTAATATTCATCTGCTTTCTATTTCCCTTGAAAGTCTTAAAACTAATATAATATATGTATCTATCACGGTTGAAATATATTTAATTAGTTAACTTTACATAAGCTATATTTTGACTGAACAACAAGAAGAGTACAGTTCAGCTCTGATTATTGTCAAGTTAATTGTTTGACTGCTTGTGAAAATCCTAAACATCATCCCTCGAAGGCCTTGGCAGGGATTACTGTTGGTCCTGTAACTGGCTGTGCGATTTCCCTACCTTCTTGTTATGAGAAATGTATTGATTCATTTGAGAAGACAAAAGCTAATGTGTTACCTTCAAATACACATTATGTTTGCAAGAATAATTTCAATCCCGGGATTTGCACTCTCTGAATCAGAAACGGAATACCTTAAGCACTTTTCAGATTAAAGTCTGGCTAATGAGGTCACGAGACCTTCACAGTCACCAGCTTCAATTCCATTTTTCATGCTAAAGAAAGAGAAAGAGAAAGAGAAATTGTATAGAGAAACCTTAATAGACTCACTGTGAAGATCAGGTTTCTATTATCCTCTGATTTGTTTGATCAGATTCAAAATGCAAAGTTATTCACAAAGCTAGATAATTCTTATCATCCTCCTGAAATTCTTATCATAAAGTCTTAGCTATGCCAGGATGGCCAGCATACTTAGACTCATGAAGCCAATTGAATACATTTCGCCTTAACTGCACTAACCACAAATTTATTGCTTTCCCTTGATACAATACTCCATCGTTTTCATGTCTGCCTTGTTCTTTCATTCAATTTTCATTGTCAATAAACTGAGGGGAATATTTATCCAGTGCTTAATTTGTAAATGAAAAGGTGCCGGTGCTCAAGGCCCTCCTCTTAAATACGCGCCTGCTGCAATTGAATCTGCGAACACGGAATACTGAGGCAGCGTAATCCCGATGCCATCTCTGACCTCTTCAATCCATTTACAGCCACTCCCTGCCCCTTCAGCTCACACCTGCAGTTTTCTGCTTTCCCTCATCGTGACACTTTTTCGTTTTTCTCTTCCTCTGTCTTTCCCAAACATGTCTTTTGCTCGCAGCAAATACTTGAGGCAGAAGACTAAGCGCCGGTCCTCAAAAATAAGTGCCGGTGCTTAGCACCGGAAACAACAAGCACAAATTAAGCACTGTATTTATCAAAAGTTCACACAAAACAGGGCAGCAAGCAGACTTGCTGTGCTGTGTTGTGTGAGCTGGAAAGAGCTGCAGGGCACCATGGGTTACATTTACAAGCCCTGTGCACCACTGGAGTGTCACTTCGTTTTGACGCTTCAGTGGCACAGACTGCAGACACATCTATGATGCCATGCAATGCCTCTTTGTGTGACTTTTCATGGCTTTACAGATATGGAGCAAGACAAACCAGTGCAAGTCACTGCGAGTCATGGTGCCTGGGTGCCTACAGTTGTGCTAGGCTGCCTAAACGGTGCCAGAGTAGGGGGAAAGGACAGGAATGCACTGTATTTCACAAATATGGTGCAAAATGTGGTGCATTCCTTCCTTTTCCCTGTGGCGTGGTAAATATGCCCCAGGTCTACTAAGCTATGGTGCTCTTTACCCAATTCCTAGGCCTTTGGGCACTTGTAGCCTCCTTGCACCAGTGCAGGTACTCTTGGGCCATGCTGTGGGTGCCTTTGTTTTGAGCAGGTTTGTTTTTGTGCAGGAAGGAATACCTTCCTGCATAAAAGCAATATTAGAAGGCAATTTCCACTTTCTTTGTGTGATGCAGAATGCATCACGCATGGAAAGAGAATGTAACAAGGAGAAATATATTTCTCTCCTTAATGCATTACTGGGGAAGACATACAATTTGATGCATCTGCAGGTTTACTATCTGGGAATGTGCTAAAAGCCATGCCTGCATGCATGGCACGCTCATGCTCCAGCTGTGGAATGCCTCCCAGACACAGTGTAATGCAACGCAGAACAAGAGGCTGTATTGCATTACATTTTCTTCACCAAGCCACTCAAGACAAGCAAGTTTGCCTCCTGCATAGCTTACTAAACACTAAGGGGGTCATTACAACCTCGGCGGTCTTTTAACAAGACCGCTGAGGGACCGCCGTGTGGAAGACCGCCAGTAGTGGCGGTTTGCCGCTCAGCGTATTATGACTGTTGGCTGCTCTCCATCCTTTTTAGGATGGAGAGCCGCCAACAGCCATACTGGCGGGCGGTGGGGAAGTGGGGAAGTGGAGGTTGCTCCACCTCCACCGCCACGCCAACAGAACACCGCCCAGCGAATCACATCCTGTGATTCGGCGCGGCGGTGTTCTGTTGGCGGTGTGGTGTCGGCGGAGCAGCCCCCATGGCTCCCGTCCCCTCCCGGAGGATCGACAGAACAGGTAAGTCGATCGTCCGTTAGGGGAGGGGGATGGGGGAAGTTGTGTGTTGTGTGGGTGCATGGGGGTGTGCGTCTGTGTATGTACATGGGTGTGCGTGTCTGACTGTGTGTGTGGATGTAGGCATGTATGTCGGTGTGTGTGTTGGTGGTGCCTGCGTTCGTGTCATGTGTGTGTGAGTCATGTGATGTTGGGGGTCGGGGTGGGGAGGGGGCCCTGCCACCTTTGGGGGGTAGCAGGGGCAGTAGGGGGTCTAGGGGATGGAGTCGGGTGGGGTGTGGGGGAGACCCCTATCAGTGCCAGGGAAAGAATTCCCTGGCACTGATAGTGCTTACCGCCATGGATTTCATGGCGGTTCCAACCGCTGGAAATCCACGGCGGTAAGCCGGGTCTAAATACCGGTGGTGGTATTGTGACGGCCGCCGGGCTGGAGACCCAGGTCTCCCGCCCAGCGGTCATCTCCGCCCTGGCGGGCGGAATGGAGAAGCAGCGGATGACCATGGCGGTAACCGCCATGTTCATAATACTGAAAAAAAGACCGCCAGCCTGTTGGCGGTCTTACCGCCGCTTTAACACCGTCCGCAGGGGTTGTAATGACCCCCTAAGTGCCAGATGTACAAAGCTTTTTGCATGCTGCAAACAGCGAAATTCGCTGTTTGCACCATGCAAAAAGCACATTGCGATGCTCATTCCCATTTTGCGAGTCGGTAACCTGGGTACCGGCTTGCAAAATGGGAATGCGACTCAAAATAGGAAGGGGTGTTCCCTTCCTATTTGTAATTCCCATTGCAATGTAGAATTGGTTTGTGACCGCGAACGCGGTCGCAAAGCAATTTGCAGTTAGCACCCATTTCAAATGGGTGCTAACCCATTTGCAAAAGGGAAGGGGTCCCCATGGGACCCCTTCCCCTTTGTGAATGGCTCTGAATTTTTTTTTGGGGAGCAGGCAGTGGTCCTATGGACCACTGCCTGCTCTGAAAAAATGAAACAAAAACGTTTCACTTTTTCGTGTGTATTGCAACTCGTTTTCCTTTAAGGAAAACGGGCTTCATTACAAAAAAAAAGCTGCTTTATTAAAAAGCAGTCACAGACATGGTGGTCTGCTGTCTCCAGCAGGCCACCATCCCTGTGAGTGCTGCGAATCGCAAGGGGGTCGTAAATTGCGACCCACCTCATTAATATTAATGAGGTGGGTCTTTGCGACCCCCTTGCGATTTGCAGATGGTGTCAGGGACACCATCCTGCATCCGGGTTTGCGACTTGCAAATTGCGAGTCGCTCAGACTCGCAATTTGCAAGTCGCAAACTCGGAAGTTGCTACATCTGGCCCCAGCTGCCATTTTGCATCGTGGTTGGACCAAAAAAGTATCACAACTATGATGCAAAATGTTAATAAATCTAGGCTTCAATCTCAAAATACACTTTTGTAAAAAAAGGATTACACAATCAAAACTATATAAAATGCACTGGAATCCTTAGGTAACAAAGACAATGGTATGTAATTGGTTTTCATTTTCCAGTTGATGGACCTGCTCTGTAGTTATTATTGCCAAGTCATAATCCACAAAGAACAGAGTTCACCTGAGGTGTTTCTGAGTTAATGGTCTTGGGGGCTCTACAAACAGTATGTTTTTTGATCTGGTACCACCTCAATTATGTGCTTTGCCAAGAACAAGTAAAGCCTTCAGCCCACAGCCCATTCCATAGCTTTAAGGCTCATTGTGTGCTATTTTCTAAATCTGAGAAGCACTTCTTATGCTCTGCTCTTTTTCTTTGTTCCTTTGTGGACTCATGAGCTAATGTAACATTTCATCTCTTGCTTGTGAGTCATCATTTGCTGGCAGTGTGATATACACAAATTATTGATTTGCATATTGTGATTCGGCAAAAATTCAAATGTTACCAATTCACTACTTAAAAATTGATAAACTGAAATTGCAAATGAATATAATCGCAATTAGCACAATTGACATTTTAGTACATCTATATTACTGAATCAAAAATTGTGACTCATTATCATTCACAATTTATGATTCAGTAATCTGAATAATACGTAGAGCCCCATGTTCTTCAAAGACATGTCTCATTCTTTTCAGTTAAATGCTGAAAATTAATATGAGATGCATATAATTTTGGATAAACATCTTGTCAGAAAACAGTTGCAATATCTAACAAATTGGAAGGGATATGAATCTGAGCAACATTCATGGGAACCAGCTACCAATTTTCATGCTTCACGTTATTATGAGAATTCTATGAGAGACATTATGAACATGATGCCGATATGATCGACTTTACAGGGGCACTGTCAGAGACAGGGTTTAAAGCTAACTGTGAAACAAGCATGAAGGCAATATACACTTAGGGTCAGAATTAAGAGTTGGTGTACAGCGTAATCTCCGTTGGCCTCGTGGAGGACTTAACATCTGTCAAGACTACTCCACCCACCAAATTTAGAAATGACCACCAATTTCTAAAGCATTGCCAGGAACCACTGTCACAGAGGTCCCTGTCAATGCTGTTCAAAGTCTGGTGCAGGCCAGGGCAGGGCTCCGTCAACTTGATGGAGTGCTGCAACAAACTGTTTTATTTTTTTCTTTTCAAAATGAAAGTACTCCCCTCACCATGGGAGTCCTCTCCCATGACGAGTGGAGCATTTAGCAGTTTTCACTACTCCTTACCATCAGGGTATTCTTAGTGGTGATGGGCAGTGAAAACTGACCTCTAATTCTGTCCATCTAAAGTAGGTGGGTTGAATTAGAGGTCTACCTCCAATGGCCCTTACTCCAGAGGGCCATCAGAGCGGTTTAATGATGGCCGAGACAGAGTAGTCTTTGCTGTGATTAAACCAAACTTCCACCCACTTTTTGTATGCCGAGCAGCTAGCACCACATCTGCTGGCCCTTTACAAGTAAGCTAGAGATGTTGGGCACTTGCCCCCCTCAGTGCAGGAAGTCCATATAGTCACGCTTCTCAAACCTGATTAACCACCTAATCAGTGTAGGTCTTCCAGGCCATTACCCATGATAAATGTAAAGAACAAAATACTAGTCAAAATATCCCCACTTACATCCTCGCCCTCGTTCCTGACCTAGTGAGGCCGGACCAGTCAGGCTTTTTCTGGTTGTTCCACAGCCCACAACCTGTGCACCCTTTTTGCTGTGCTCCATACCTTGGAACCTCAGCTTTTGTCGGTGTTGGTTTTTCTTGATGCCACAAAGGCTTTTAACTTCCTGGAATGGCCCTACCTGTTCACGCTCTTGAGACATGTGGGCTTCAGCTTTCTCCAATGGACCCAGCTCCTGTACACACTTTCGACCCCCTGCTGCTACATCATCAGAGGAGTCTCAGACCCCATTGCCATACAAAAGGTACCAGCCAGGGATGCCTGCTCTTGAAATGGCTTGACTGTGGCAACACTATGCAGAACGTGCCCTCAACTTCACAGCACGGTGGCTAGTGGTCTCCTTGTACACAGATAACATGCCGCTCTGTCAGAAGTGCGGCAACCAACCTAGCGCCCATACTGTGTGAACTTATGCGCTTTGCAATGTTGATTAGAATCACCATCAACTGGTCAAAGTCAACAATTTCCCCCCTCACTGTGCATACTGAGTGATTCCCCTCTGAATACCCTCTTGAATGAGCACAAGAGTGCCTATGGTACCTTGGGTCAGTGTTTGCAGGGACGTTCCGTAAATTTGCCTCGAGAACTATGACTTGGCCGTGGAGTGACTGGAAAAGTGATTTCCCACGTGGATAAGACTGCTGCTGTTCCACACCAGACGTGTGGCCATTGCCAGTATGGCAGTATTGTCCAAATTCCTAACCTCTTCATTAACATCCCTGTTCCACTCACCAGAGTGTCCCTCACACGGGTCCGCTCCCAAGTGATCCAGATGATGAGGGCACGTAGGCATCCATGACTGCCTTGGGAAGTGCTGACCCTGTCCATTGAACATGGAGGGTTTATGCACTCCTGACATAGAACTGTATTATAATTGGGCGCAGGCACACTACGCATATTTCTGAATACACTCTACCCTCACACATCAATAGAGGTAGACAACTCCACCACATGCCCTTTATCCACTTCGATCTGTGCTGCACCAGCGCGTCTGAGGGGAGAGGTCGAAACAATTTAAGTGCACTGTGTGGACTTGGGATTACCTCTGCCAAAGGGCACCCCTAGACTGTCTCTACCAAAGGGCAACCCTAGACTGCCTCTACTCTGCTGCCCTCCCAATCGCTAATAACCCAGTCCTGTTTTTGACCGTGTACAAGCTTGCTCAGTGCCAACTGCGCAGGCTGGTCCTGACAACAATGGGAGATCTGAATTTGGGAGGCGTATTGTTTCTCTTAAAAGACTTGCAGGCCCGAGGCCACTGCATGCCACTAGATATCTTTCTTTATTTTCAACTGTGCACCACATGCAGAACTGCACACTACTTCTTCCCTGCCACTTTACATGCTATAGATTGCATGCTGGGTGCCCCTCTCCTAGCAGAATGGTCACCAGCCTGTATTCCACTATACAAGCCAAAGTTCCAGTGGCTAAACCCAAAGGACTGGTAAAGTGGCAGGCAGACTTAGGACCTGACCTGGCAGAAGAGAGGTGGCGGTATTTCTGCTACAAAACTAGCATGTAGCATTCTGTCTCCCAATTACAGATTGAGCCTCATGCTCATGTTAAATTTGTGCCCCACATATAACGCACCCTTACCCTCTGCATCATATGGGTCTGGCACCTGGGACGTACTATACATGCGGCAGCACTATGGATGCTGACTTTCTGCACCTTGCCTGGCAGTGCCCAAAGATTTCTGGATTTTGGGTTCCAGTCTTTAATTGCATAGACTCGGTGGTTCCTGGCTCTGTCCCCAGGATGCAACTCGTCACATTGCTAGGATATGTCAAGGATGCCCCAGCTAGCCCCCACTCCCTGACTGTGATGTTGCTTTTAATTGCTAAACTGAAAGTGGCAATACACTGGGCAAAGGCACAACAACCCCACCCTGAAGGGCTGCCAAAGGGATGTGACTTATTGTCAGAATGACTAGAGGAGTATTTGGCACTGCAGACTGCCAGATCCCGCCCGTGACACCTGGAGCCTCTTTAGCACATCTTGCACTTTAAGCTGAGTGAGAGGCGCACTCTTCGCCTGCAGTCTGTGCACCCGCATCATCACAGGTAATGCATTGATTGCTGGAGATTCAATTTAACATGTGCTGATGAATGTCACAATTTGCTAATGTTAGAATACATTCATGCCCTTGGGAACTGCACGAGTATTGTTGTTTCAGTTTATTACAATTGATGAACCCTCAATAAAAAGATTATAAAAAAAAGGTCTGCTCACTTTTAAATTTGGCGAGTGGACCTTCATCCTTTATCAAGATATAAACCAGGTGACTGAGCTCAATGCTGCTCGCAGGATGGAGAGGCTGGAAGTACAGAGCACACATTAGTGGGGCTTGGAGGAAAACTGCATTCCTAAGGAGGTTACTCTACATGACACCACATAACAAAGAGCAAGTTCCAGAACCCTTGGTAATCTTACAAAGTTTGGAGATGCTGGGGGCCATATTGGAAAGTTGTGTATAACTTTCCTCATTTTTCACTGAATCGTTGCTAAGTCATCAAATTTTGAATTTCCCGCACCCAGGGCCTTGCGTTGTTGATACATAATGCAAGTTTTGGATGGACTATGATTGACTTAAGGATCGCTGAGACATTTTGGGGTTTCAATGACGTATTCTGGAATATCAAGCCAATTGCAAAACAACTTCAAACTTGTGAGAAATTGGGTTGTTGGTTGATTGGTGTGTGAGCCCTTGACAAGCAACAGCCACAATCCCTTGCAAACCACAATACACAAGTAAAAATATGACTTGAGCAAGTAAAAATATAAAAATGTTGCCTAGAGGCACAAATGCTGCAATCTGACATTAAAGCGGCCTCATGATGGAGCCGTTTCCCACAATGCGACGCCACTGATGCTGTTTACAGAGTGGCACGGACACCCCAGGTATAGTACTTTAGCAAAATGTGTGGAAAACAGGCCAGAAGACAAAGTCGGGGAGCGAGGCATCGCTGGATCTGATGCTGAGTCAGTTCCGATGCTGCGGGGCGAAGGAGCGTAAGCGTCACAAAGACGCGTCAGGTCCTTGCTGTGGAGTGGTGGAGGTGAGGTGGCGTCTGTTGCGAGGAGTTGGTCCCTTGGCACCTCCAGCAAAGTCGAATTCTGGCGACTTCATGATACTGCAGGGTGAACACGTGGGGTCACGATCACTGCACAGGGTCACAGGTGCTGCAATAGAGTCGGGTGTCAAGAACGTCGGGTCTACGACATTCAAACTCACGTGTATGGTCAGATGTCAGCAGCTGCAGCGATATTGGGCCTACTTTGATGGGGGTGTCATCGAGCCTCAGCGAGGTCCATGGATCCAGGTGTAGGCAATGTCACAGGCTTCGTGCAGTGGCATCCTTAGCGAAGTTGCACGGCATCGTCCAGTGTAATTTCACAGGATTTTCACCAGAAAATCACTTCCAGTGGCCCATAAACTGGAATGTCACCCTCTGGCAAGCTAGAGTCCACAGCATGCAGACTCAGAGACTGGTTGGTGAAACCTTTGCTGTCCCTGAGGCTTCAAAAACAGAAGGCAAGCATTTGAAGATACCACTCAAGCACGAATGCACAAGAAAGTCCAGTCTTTGTCCCCTTTCACAGGTAGAAGCAGCAACTGCAGGATAGCCCAACAAAGCACAGTCAGAGGGAGGGGCAGCAATTGTCCTCAGCTCTTCTCCTGGCAGAGGTTCCTCTTGAATTCCTGAGGTAATCTGAGGTCTGGGGTTTTGGGTCCAATACTTATACCCCTTTCTGCCTTTGAAGTTGCTCAACTTCAAAGAAAATTATTTGCTGTTTACAGGCTCCTGCCTTGCCCAGGCCTGGTTCCAGACAGACACTGGGGGCTTGGAGACTGCTTTGTGTGAGGGCACAGCCCTTTCAGGGGTAAGTGACCACTCCTCCCCCCAGCCTAGCCCAGATGGCCCATCAGGATATGCAGGTTCCACCCCAGCACCGTTTGTGTCACTGTCTAGTGTAGATGCACAAATGGGCCAACTGTTTGTCCCATGAAATGCATGGAATTTCCTGACTCCCCTACCCTGGCTCCAAGCTGGCTGCAGTGACTATATGGAGGTGATAGCCTATTTGTGTGAATGCAGAGCACGCCATATTCAGTTGTAAGTGTTCAGGCCTGTCCCCCTCTCCTCCCAGCAGATGGCCCCTTCAGAGATACCTAATCCCTCTTTTGTGTGACTGTCTGGCAGGAATTCACAAAGTCTAACTATCAGTTACACACAGTCATGTGACTCACAATAGGCCGAAGGCACAAAAGAGCTAAGGACAAAAAATCCAGATTTCTAAAAGTTTACAAAAAGCAATGGATGGAATTAATCTCAGTCACTGTTAATTACTCAGGCCGCATCCCAGTCCATCGTTATTTTATGCACCATGCCACATCAGTATGGACACAGCTATATGCAAATCAGTTTTGGCTCTGCTCCATGGTCCTTCCTGAACTGGGAAACAAGCAGCCCAGAATCGGTTTTGCCCTTGTTATGGTTTCATTAGCAGGATATAGCTCACTTCCAGTTACACAGTGTGCATGGAACCCACTTCTGGGCATACCCATTCCATGAACTTGTTGCAGCATTTGAGCATAAAGTGCAACAAAGAGGTGTGAACAACAAGTTTGCATATGGCGATGCCTACTTTATTTGTACCAGTGACTGATTTTACTTCATTCATTTGGTAAGGTCTGATGCAGCTTTGTGGTGAGGGTGTCATTTGTTGGGAAACAGTCAGGACATTACTGACTTGATTGCTACTGCATGATGATTGTGCCTGCATGAACAGAGAAGGAGGTCCTACTAATGTCCACCTTTTCTAAGGGTAGGACAATTAATAAGGGTACCAGTCTTCAACTAACATTTATATTTGTTGAAATTTCACTTGATAAAAATTATTCGGGTGCTGTGGATGGCCCTGCGCAGAATGCACGTTACCTGAGAAGAGTATCTGAACAGTAAAATGCTTCAAGAAATGGAGTGGTGTTGTCCCATGAACATATGTGCAGTAATTTCCTGTATGCACTATTCTGTATACTTTGCTCTTTTTGGTATAAGTAAAGTAGTGCTCTGAGGTAAAGTTCATTTTCATAGTCTACATGTGACTGAAATAGGCAGATGGTTGGCTGGATCTTCTGTGGGAAACCTATGTGCGGAAAATGCATTGGATATTTCTCATGGTTAGGAAGGCACTTCAGGTAACTTAGTTGACTTCATGAATCAATAATAGGTCAAAGTTCATGATCACTCCCACGTTTCTTGCTTCAGTTGAAATCTAAGGGAGGATGATGCTCCTGGGGCCAGATTGTAATAGGCTGGTACTTATTCCAATTTCATTGATTGGTTCACAGCTCAGAAGTAGTGGTGTAAGGCAAAAAACCCTAAGTTCCATTTAGTTTTCCAGCAACCAGATGATCTGGATGTCATCTGCCTAGTTATTCAAAGTTAAATTGAAGGCATCCTTGAGGCCCTATAATGGTCCTGGTTAGAGTAGAAGAGGAGTAGCGAGATGTTATTGCACCCTAGGGTGAATGTGGAAGTGAGTTGATGAGTACAGAGGGAGTGGCATGATGTTCCTGCTATGGCTGAGATAGGTGAATATCCAGTTCACCCTTGCATCCCCTTGTGTTGTACAAGAGTGATGCAACACTATGATAAATCTGTCCATGAATTTATATAGTCTTTGCTAGCACTGATGAGGTGTTGAAGTGCTTTGCGGTGCAAAGCACTCTGCTCTGTAATGCAAGATTAGAATATATCATTTAGTAGAATGGTAATAAGTGCTTTCTTTTTTATTGTGCATTGGTTGTGTTAAGTTTGTGCTCTTGATTACTTGCGTTTTTAGTGTTGTTTAGAGTAGTGATACAATATTAGGAATGGATTTGCAAAGGGGAAGTTGTTTTTAAAAGTAGTGGTTGTGTGTGTCTGTTAGTTGAGTAAACTGGCTAAAAAGGAGGTAAAAATTACATTTCAAGTTGAATTTTGTCCCACAAGGACAGTTTAGGTAATTTTCTGAATGTGAAACTCACTTTTCTTTTTGATTAACAGGGAGAACGTGCCAACAAGACTTAAAGTCTACTGTACAAACATAGCAACGTCCTCTTCCTGTCCTGAAGTCTCCTCCATCTGCTATGTTCATCCTTTAGTCATTTTGGTATTGGATTTTGGAGGGAAAACAACACTCTCTTTTTTCCTGAAATCTCTGCTGTGTCCCTATCCTTGTAATTTCTCCTATTTGGGAAAAATCAAACAAGAGTAATGCATTACTTTGCAAAATATTTGTTGCTTGAGGTGGGCAGACACCACCATGTTTGTTTGTGTTTAAGATATTTTTATTTTTGTTTGTTGTTGAATGGGCTGGAGTTTGGACTAGGGGCCCTTGTGGGATTAAGTGCCTGGTTTAGAGTTTGGCGAACAGAGCAGGGATCACAACTTTACTCCTGCCCATGCAGCAGCAGTGAGAAATTCTGATATGGTGTTGGCTGGGGAGATTTCTGTGGCTGAAGGGGCCCTGGGGATTTTCCTGTGTATGCAACCAATGTTTGTTTGTTGGTGCCCCAGGTGAGCACCAGGGCATCCACCAAAAATGTAAAAGTGTCCTGCTCCTGGCAGGGGAACTGGCAGGTGCTACAGGGGCCCTGGGGCTACCCCCATGACCCTCAGTGAAAGTGAGTTGTGGATACCCCAGGTTAGGAACTGGACACGCACCAAAAATTTAAAAAGTGGTCTGCTCCCAACAAGGGAGCAGGAAGGGGCAGCACAGTCCCTGTGTCACCCCCTACAGCCCCCACTGAAGCTGGCTTGTAGGTGTCCCAGGTAGGCATTGGGACACCCAACAAAAATGACAAAAGTGGCTTGCTCCTGCCCGGGGAGCCGGTGGGGCAGCGGGGCTGTAGGACTCCCCCTGCAACCTCCCACACAAATTAAACATGTGGGTGCCCCAGCTGGGCACCTGAGCACTCAAGACATTAAAGGAAAATATTAAAAGAATATTAAATGAGTGTCAGGAGCCACTTATTTATTATTCACTGCTCTGGCTGTCGCAGGATATTTTGGTTGCATCATGTGCAGCCAAAATGTCCTGCGAGAGCTTGTTATTTAAATTGTTTGGGTCCTGATAGTGCCTCTATTAGGGACATGGTACTGCTAAGCATTTTTTCTAATGTTCTGGAGGGCCGCAATTAATGCAGCAGTCTACACAAGGAACATTAATTAAAAAAACAGTAAGGCTCCTGGATTATTCAGTTAGGTGGAAATCTCACTTAAGACATCCTGTTTTATATGAACAAAACCACTGATTCACTAGTTATAGTTATCTCAAGTAACTATTGCCCTATAATAACTATAAGTTGTGCCCTTGCCATGTACTGCTAATTACTTCACATATTACAACACTCATGACATAGTTTAGAACATTATTGATAACATTACTGCAACATCTGTAATGACACCACTGATGACAAGACAGTGCATGGTGAGGGTGCCAGTTATAGTTACTTTAGGGTAAAAGTTATAGTTACTTGAGATAGCTATGTCTCGTGAATTTCAGTGACTTTATTAATTTAATACTGTATGTTTTAACTGAGATTTTCACCCAGCTCTAATGTCCCTTTAACCCATGGGTACTCGCAAACATTTTCTCAGGGGCCAAAAAGTTTGGTCTGTGATGTGCCTTGGGGCTGCTTTGATGCCAGGGCAGTGGCGGTTGGGTGGAGTTGTTACGGGGATTGGTGCAAGGTAGGTGTAGGGGAAGCAAAGGATATACATTTAGTGGCTGAAATAAACAATAGGAAACCAGAAAACCTGGAATTAATCCCGGTTTACCTACTTTTCCAAATTGTGTGATCCTAGGCAATTGTTTAATCTCACTTTCCCTACTTTTCTGCATTATCACATTTAAGAGGACCTCGAAATACATAATTCATGATGTGCGCTGCACAAAACCTGCTTCTATGTTTGATTTATTAAACTATAATTTTGTTCATGTATGATAGGAACCCAGGCCACCCATTAAGTGCGCATACCAAGTGACTAGCCTCTTTAATTTACTATTGGTGGTGTAAGGGGAAGAATTCATGTTTCCAAATTTATGGTTGAAAACTATCACTTTTAAATGAATACATCTCAATGCACTGATAAAATAAATTGTACTAAGGCGAAAAGGTTCTGCATGTTAACTAAATACACTTTTTTTAATTTTGAAGAGACTGTCTTAGTTTTACACTTGTGCTGCAAGATGTCTTTAAAAATAAAGGCGTTTCTAAAGTTAAGTGCAGGAGTCCCTAGTTATTTCCTTTCATTAACACCAATTAAGTTTGAAATAAATGATTTTGTGTGTCTATTTAATATTTTTATTGTTAGTGTGGTGGAGTAAAACAGCTGCCCAGTGCTCCTGTTGCCCAAGGGGCCGCATGTAAAGGTCAGAGGGGCCGCATGAGGCTCGCGGGCTGTACTTTGAGTATCCAGGCTTTAACCTTTGTTCTGTTCAGTGGTTTTCTAAGTTTTTTTAAATGTAAAACAAGATATAATTACAATTCCTAACTATAAAGTCCCTTCAATATATATATATACATATATATATAACTAGAAAAGTCTCCAAGGAAGAAGATACATGCGCTCTCAACATTGATAATATTTATTACAAAACGTTCCAGCCCCTGCAAAGCATTTTCGGCACTAAGCCTTGTTCATGCACGGGGTGGATGTGTAGCTAAACTATTGAAATACCAGTTGGTGAACGAACATAAACGTCAAAGAAGGACAATACAATACATTTATTTCATGTATAAAATGCAGTGCCATCTTAGACTTTGGTAATTGTATTGGTAAATCCACGTGAGTCAGTGTCAAGCATTTAAGAAATAAGCGAAATGTTTTTTTCTGTCTTCATTGTTATGCTACATATACTCAAGCGTTACATTTAAGATAATAATGACCCTCAGCATAGTCCACTTTCATGCGTACATTCTGTTATCTTGTATCAGGTGCCTGAGTCAACAAAGATATATCAAAGTTTCTCCGTATATCTAATTGGCTTGATTGCCCAAGTGGGTGATGTGGCTAATAATCCTGCAGAATAGGAATAGGCATCAACATAGAGAGCAATGTATCCATATGAATCAAAATCTTACGTTTAAGAGCGGAGCAAAGTAAAACTGTAATGTTCCAATTGACATATACACCAATCATTCTGCAATGTGTGTAAGTGGTATCAAATGTCATATATACAATACCTAGGTAGCAACACATGTAATTGACTATGATGCCCAAGTGGTTTACTGTTGACCCTGCAGGCTTAAAAAGCCTTGACACAGTGAACAGAATACAAACTATTGATGTTTGTGGCTGAAAATGTTAAACGAAAGTTTCAGAAATGTGTTGTGTTTTTTTTTAATAAGCTCAACATGTCTATGAGTCTTTCTTTTAACACTTTTCAGCCCACGAAATGCAATCATAAAACAACCACCAGAGGGCTCTGTACTCCAGTTAAAGAGCATAGAACTCCAGCTAGGAGTACTTAAAAAAAATATGGTAAGTTCTCCTCAGGCATGGATTTAATGACCCAAAAGACTTATTTTTTTTTGTAATCTTGCAAAGGGGCTGCTCTCCCTGCAGCCCTCCCCCCCCCCCACACAATATTAAATAAAGGCTTGGTAATGCCCCTCCTTATTTTAGGGGCACCACGAAGCTCAAAAATATATAAACAAAAACACTTGCAGGGCATTTTGGGCTGCTCCTTCAAATAGCAGTGAGTAATAATTGAGCAGCTCCTGCTGCTCATTTGTTATTCATTTAGGTGTTGCAGAGTCTACCTGGGAACCCTTTTCTTATAAATAATATGGAGGGGCATGCAGCCCCCCTCCTGAGCATTAACAGTTTCTGGGGACTCCATCCCTCAGAGCCGCATTATTTATAAAGGGGAGGAGAATGCACAGCCCCCCGTCTCCAGCACTTTATGGGCTCCAGGGACCCCTTCACCTAGGGGCCTTTTTTTTCTTTTAAGGTGAGGGTGTGTGAGACCCCCTTCCCAAGTCTTTAGGGACCCGTGGACCACATCCTCCTAGGCATTTCTTTTTTTCTTGGAGGGAGGGGACGTGTGTTGCCCCCATCCCCTAGCCACTAAAGGCCCCTGGAACCCCATTCCATGGGATCTTACATTTTTTAAGAAGGAGGGGGCAGTCAGCCGCCTTTTCCAATGCAAGGAGCGTGGCTTTCACCTGGCAGGAGCAGCTGATTTTTATGCCCCTGCCAGGCTGGAATCATCTGAGTTTCCCTGCCTGGAAACAAATGTCTTCTCCCACACTGCAAGAGCATTTTTAAAGCTCCTGCCTGGTAAGAGAAGACAAGTGTTCTGAGCTGGTGCTCTCACGGTCAGGGAAATGACCATGTCTCTGAGTAGACTCCCTGGGACACAATGAGTGAGCTCGGAGATGGGGTCGCTGGGGCCTTTTACACTCAGGGAGGGGGTATAGTTATACCTTAAATTTATAATTTCCAAACCACATTCAAATAACTATAAATCATGCCTTCTACATGCACTGCTTTTACCCTTTCATATTACATCACTTATAACATGTTAAATCATAGCATTCCTGACAAGACTCATGGCGAGTAATGCAGTAATTTATTAAACACTGAGGGCCAGATTCACAAAGGGCCTCCACACTCATAGCAGAGGCCCTGAAGTCGAGGTGGAGAGCCTGCACTCCTAGGGGGACCTCTGTAATGCAGTTACCCTTTGCAGAAGATCCACCACGACTGTTGGTCCCCACGACAACTGTGGGGCCTCTGCCATAAGTGCATGGGCACTTTGAATCGCCCCCACTTCTTGGTAGAGTGGTGAGTTATAGTTAATATAACATGGCTAGCGAGCTGCCAACAGAGTGTACATAGGTGATGAGTTATAGAGTACAGAGCAGTAAAGTGTCATAGTGTGTAGTGTTGTACGGCGGAGTGTCAAAGAATGGAGTAGAGTGAAGTGGTATAGAGTGGTGTGGTGTGGAGTGGAATAGAGTGGAATAATGTAGAGTCATGTATAGTGGAGTAGTGTACAGTGGAATAGCCTTGAGAGGAGTGGCATGGAGTGGTGTAGAGTACACTTGCATACAGTAGAATGGTATAGAGTGGAGTGGCATAATCGTATACTGTAGACTGAAATGACATAGAACAGAGTAGCCTAGAGTGGAATACTGTGGAGTGGCATAGAGTGACATATAGTGGAGTGGTATAGAGTGGAGTAGCGTAAAGTCAAATAGCATAGAATGGAGTAGCCTAGAGTGGAATACTGTGGCGAGGCGTAGAGTGACATTTAGTGGAGTGGTGTAGAGGGGTGTAGCATAGACTCAAATAGCATAGAGTGGAATACGATAGAGCGGAACATCATAGAGTGGTGTAGAGTTGAGTAGTGGAGTATCAAACATTGGAGAGGCATGGAATGGGGGAAGGTGTGTTCTTTGTCAGCCAGGCACCAGCTGGCAGTACTCAAGACTGGCGGTGATCCTCCACCTCTTCCTCCACAGTTCACATCATGGGAGGAGAATGTCTTGACCATTCTGCATCCTGAGGGCTTGACAGGAAAACTGGGGGAGTCGAATCGGGTAAGTCACTACACCAATAAAGCCACTAAAATGTTTTGTCATGCATAATCACTGATCACATTTTGCCACCTTCACAGCCAACCCACTCACCACCCTGTGTCCAACTGTTCAAATACTCCTGTTTGGTATCGCACATGTGAACGTAACTCACCTGGGGGCACAGTATCTGTGTATGGCATAGGTAGTACAGGGACTGACATCACTACAACTACAGGCACTATTCTACCATTAAGAAAACCAGAACAGTGTACCAAATTGAAAATTGCCTTGCATGTAAACTAAACAATGGAGTATACTCACCTTAATGTTCCTCAGTTCTACAGTCTGTGGGAATGACAACAATGCTATGGACATCTGCTATTACAAGAACACCAACAAACAGCTACAACTGTGTCCTCTATTAAACCATTCCTTCTACTTCTCATCACCTATAGAACTGTACTCACCTAGGGGGATAACATCAGTGTACTCTGTTGCCACTGGACAGCAATTGACAGGAATGCCAGGGATAGCTACCACTGATACCCCCCCCCACACACAGCTACAACTGTGTCCTCTGCTACTCTCTCCGTCCTATCTCCCATCACCTATTGGACTCTACTCACCTGAAGGAATCTCACATATTTGCAGTGTGCTGTACTAGGTGTAACCCATCACATATGGCCATGTAGAATGGTAACTCCAATTCTGATGGCCAGGTTAGTGTCCATGTAAGAGGATTTCTAGGGAGGTTCCTATTTACAAAATGGTGGTTTTAGAAATGTTTAGGCCAAATGACAAACATGGATGGGGTGACAATGATATTTATTGTAGTGATTCATTATCTTGTCTCTAATGGTTCACACTTTTAGTTTAGTCTGTTACTCTGTTCTCCTTCTTGTCCCTTTTCCCAGGTGGTTCCAGTCTTTGGGGAAAAATCAGCGCTCAGTTGTGTGGAAAATAAGAAAGGAGAGAGAGAGGACCAATGACAGGTAAGTCTATTGATCGGTAGGTGACGTGTTTCTTATATGGAAAACAAGACAAAACTAATGATAGAAAATAATAATAATAATAATAATAATAATAATAATGTGGGGTGGATATCTAGTGAGGAGGGTGGATACTAGTGCACAAAGAAACAAAGGTGACTGCATGCACTGTGATTCATACTGTGCACCAGCATGTATCCCCAGTGAGGTTTTCGGGCTCTTACAATTGCCCCTCCCTATTCTCAAGCCTCCGTAATATGTGTAGGTATCCCCCTTGCCTTCTCTGTCACTACCCACTTCCTTTTTCCCATTCCTCGTATTGATGATGCCGAACCCTGCAATCGGGGACGTACCTGGGATAGCCACGTCCCTCCTGGGACGTGTTGGGCTTCTGGGTTCTGACTCTTGGAACCGCTCGTTCCTCCGTTTGGCTGGTTTGTCCGGCGTCTCCTATTCTCCCTCCTCAACTGCTTTGTTGGTCAGCTCCCCTCCTCCCCTGTTTTCCTTTTCCTCCTTTCTGGACGCTCTATCCTCCTCCTTTCGGGCCGTACTCTACTCCTGCTCTCTGGTCGCGTTCTCCCGACCCTGTCGACGGGGTCTATTTCCCCGTCACATGTGCTTCTCCCTGTGAATGGCTGATGTAGCCCCCAATCAACGGGATGTTGTGGAAGATAGTTGGCATTGGTTAGATGGGAACCCGGGGTGTGTTGGATCTGAAACACAAAAGGTTGGAGGGCCATGAACCATCGTAACACTCTAGGGTTCGTGTCTTTATGAAGGGCTAACCAAGTCAATGGGGTATGGTCTGTGATCAAAGTAAAGGGACGCCCAAGTTAATAATAATGTAAGGCCTCAATAGCCCACTTTATGGCCAAGCACTCCTTCTCCAAGGTGGGGTAGTATTTCTCTCTCTGCAATAGCTTTCTACTGATGTAAACCACGGAGTGTGCAAGCCCTTTTCCGTCTTCCTGTGAAAGAATGGCACCCAGTCATAGGTCCGAGGCGTCCGTTTGTAACCAGAAAGGCCTCTTGAAATCAGGGCATTGTAGAACAGGGTTTGTTACCAGAAACTCTTTGAGTCTTTGATAACTGTCAATTTGTGGACCTGTCAACTCGACTACTTTATTTGGTTGTCCTTTTCCTAGTAAGTCAGTTGAGGGAGCTGCATGGGTTGTATAGTGTGGAATGAAGCAGCAGTAATATCCTACCATTCCCAGGAAGGATTTTACCTCCTGTTTTGTTTTACGGGGTGGTATTTTATTGATTGCGGCAGCTTTGTCTAATTGGGGTCGTATGTGTCCCTTTTCTAGGTTGTATCCTAGATAAGCAATGGAATTCCTAGCTATATTGCATTTTTTCCGGATTGGCCGTCAAGCCTGAATCTCTCAGGGACTGAAATATCATAGACAAGTGATATAGATGTTGTTCCCAGGTGTAGCTATAAATGACAACGTCATCAAGATATGCTGCAGCATATCCTATATGTGGCCTTAGTATATGATCCATAAGGCATTGAAATGTGGCCGGGCCCCATGTAGACCAAACGGTAACACTGTAAACTGGTATAACCCCAATGGAGTAGAAAAGGCTGTTTTTTCTTTATCCCTAGGATTCAGGAGAATTTGCCAATAGCCCTTTGTGAGATCTAAAGTGGATAGATACTTGGCCTGTCCTAGTTGTTCTATTAACTCATCTACCCTGGGTATGGGATATGTATCAAAGTTCAAAATGGTGTTGAGTTGTCGGCAGTCAAAACAAAAATGGATCGGGCTGTTTAGTTTTGGTACCAAAACAACCGGAGAACACAAAGGACTCTTGGATGGTTCTATTATACCAGTTTTTAGTATATTTTGGACTTCTTGTTCTACGACCTATCAATGGGCCACTGGGATACATTATGATTTTAATCAGACTATTTTCCCTTCTTCCGTGATGATATCTTGTTGGACCAAAGGGGTTTTCCCGGGTTTTGTTAAAAAAAGATCCATATTTTGTCTCATAAGTGCTATTAGTTGAGTTTTTCTCTCTTCTGAAAGGTCTGGTTCTGTGTTGGGCATAAACTCAACTGTTTCTTTTGGTTGGGGACATAGGGTAATCTCCAGAGGTTTTGTCTTATTTATAAGGAGGACGGTACCCTCGGTTGGGGTTTGTAACTCCTCGTCTTCCCATCCTTTAAGTAGGCTGACGTGATATATCTGGCTTTTCTTTGGAGTATGCAACGTTTCCAGACGGTATGTAACCGGGGTAACTTTTTTAATGATTTTATATGGACCCTGCCATTTCGCTAGTAGTTTGTTCTCGGAGCTTGGTAAGAGAACCAGAACCTTGCTCCCTATAGGTAGATCTCTCAGTTTCTTTCCCATGTTATAGAACTTTCTTTGTTTCTCTTGAGCTTCCAAATGTACCCTTACGTCCTCCCATATTGAATGTATGTTTTCTTTTAACTAGTGGGTATGTTCAAGTATGCCTCACCATTTGTTCTTGTTTTCCTCCCATTGTTCCGCTGCCATGACCAGGAGGGTTCTAGGTTGTCTACCACATACCAATTTGAAGGGGCTATGCCCGGTTGAAGCCTGGACGTGAGTTCTAATGGCATATAGAACCAGTGATCATTTTTTCTACCAATCCCTTCCTGAGTCAGAAGTTTTTTTTTTCAGGAGGGTCTTAATTGTTTGGTTGTACCTCTCTACCAAGCGGTCTGTTTTTGGATGAAATACAGACGTACAAATATGTTTTACTCCTAGAATGTGACATATTTGGGACATGAGGCGGGACATGAATGGCATGTGCTGATCTATCAGTAGTTCCCGTAGAAAACCCACCCAGGAGAAAAACCCGATCATAGCATGCTCTCGGGCAGTACACTCCTCCTGCTCTCTGGTCGTGTTCTCCTCCTGTTCTCTGAGGGCGCTCTCCTCCTGCTCTCCGGTCGCGTCCTCCTCCTGTTCTCTGTTCACACTCTCCTCCTGCTTGACTGCTTCTTGTTCTTTTTCTCTGCCGGTGTCTTCTTTCTCTTCCGGCTCTTTCATTGTCTGTTTGCCTGCGTGCCTCCCCCTATGTCGGCACGCATGATTCTGCGTAGTCCCCCTGGGGCACCATTCTGCCGGCCCCAGTCCTTCACCTTCGTGGACGGGGTCTATTTCCCCGCCACAGTCCACTTGACATTGTGCAGCCATCTGCTAACTCAATAATGAGGTATTGCAAACTGAAACATATACTGCTGCACTGCTGCCAATATATGAGTCAATGAACAGACATCAAAGTGCCAAGATACTCTGACATACTGTAGCAAGGTGACTTAAAAAGGATTTGTCTGTACCTCATATGTGAGGTCTACATAATTAAAAGCAGGTGTCACTGTCATATGAGGGGATCAAGCAAAGCCAATCTGCATATGGCAAAAATCTATCTACCTGTCACATTTGGGGCTACATGTCACATAACAACCTGTAACCGTCTGTTTCACATCTTCAACAGGTCTACTTGCATGCAACTGGGATCATCGAAAGCACTCCTCAGACAGCCACTTCCCCCCTGGATAAAGCCCTCAAGGAGGAGAGCACTCCTAGATGTGTGGATGTTGAGGACGACTCTGGCCCATTTGGGGAACCTGGTCAGGCAACAACTGTCAGCCTTACTCTGCCCACATCAACTCCTCCCAGCCCTGTTGCATCTATATCCCAAGCAACCTGTTGCCCCCAAACCTGTGTCCCAAAGACAGTAACAACCATCATGTGCCCCCCAGTCAAGGTACCAGAGTCACAACTTGAAATACCTGACAATGATGGACCCAGCACCAGTGGCAGTGGGCAAACTGTGCCAAGGGTACAGGTATCTGGGGGTAGTTTACATGGGAGGGAAGGCGTGGGCCAGCAGCATAAGGCTGCTAGGGATACTTCTGGCCAGGACACCATCTCCCAAGTCTTGGGAGTCTACCAACAGTCCCAAGGAAGGTGTGATGGGCCAGGTACTTGCCATGATTAGGGAGAACATGCAGCTGCAGAGGGACAAATACCAGAAATTCATGCAACGGTGGGAGGCCCAAAATTCCCAGCTGGCTGCCATAACAGGGATGCTGAGAGACATCAACTCCACCCTGAACAGGGAACGTCCACAACACCAGACCCCTTCTATTGGCCAATTCCCCTTTAACATCTGTGGCAGCCAGTGGGATGGAGGCTCTGCCAGGGCAGGACATGACTCAGACACCCCTGCCTCTGTAACTGAAGAACTCCCGTAAGCTTGGACATCCACCCAAACAAGCAGGAGGTGCAGATGGAAAGACAACAAACACTGCCAAGAAGTAACCCCTAACTGATAGATTTCCTTTTTTGTGCCTCAGATGTACCCTGTTGACTTTTCTACAAGCAATTACCAATGTACCAGGATAGTAGGACACTGGACTTGGGAATTAAAATGTTGTGACAGCTACTCTAATGATAACATCCACCATGACTGATCCCTTCACTGTTTGAACATTATTTCTTCGCTCACAATCATCCTAATCTCCTGTGCACATTTAAATAAACACAACTAATACACTATCTAAGCATTATAATCATTTTTCATCTATGTGAGTAGTTTAATCTGAAATATTTTTCATGCACATTATTGACTCATAAGAAGGAAATGTGAGGAGGGACATGTCACAGGTAGTGTCATGCTGGGGATCAATACCAATCACAGTGACACAAGTGGACAATCACCAATCTCTATTGATTACACTGTGTAGCACATAGGCTGACCAAATGTCAGGCATAGCATAGTTAAGTATGTCTAAACATGTATTGCTTCTGCCTAAGTGTCAGTAAGTAACATCCCACTGACCAATGAAGAAAGGGACATGACAGACTGTGTCCCTCCAAATTGGTGGAAATTGTCATCAGCTAAACCCTTATCACATACCTATACCATGCCTGCCAAATCAAGATACCCCTTAATACAGATAGAGGACAGTACAATAGTCCCTAGTCAGAGAACCTTCCACTTGCAATGGTCAGGCATCTGAAGGCATGCTATTCCCTTATGTCAGTGTTGACATACATGCACAGTGGCCTGTATAAGGAAACACAATGACAGCTACATACATGTCAAACAGGATCACTGTCAATACAATTTAAAGGTTTAGTGAATGGATTGTACAGACAAAGACACATGGTCACACACATGACCCTATCGGACCCACATGCCATGGCAAACAGGTCTATTGTGTAGAACAGATCTCTGGCATCCCACTGTCCTGACAGCCTGGGTATGGGACTCACACCCCTGAAAAATATATATTACAGGACCTGTATCATTCCATGCCCACTTCACATGTCAGACCAGCTTAAGCCACCTGCCGTTGACACAACTCAGAAATGTCCACATGAGGATGGCATTGTGAAGAGACCTGGAAGGAAAAAGTGGTTAACAAAGAGTTTAGGCAGGTAAAGGGTTACAAAACCTAGAAAAATCAGCAGCAAATATTGTAGTCTCTCAGATTGTGCATTTTGACTGCCACAAACAAAGGAAATCCTCACGAGAGTCATGACTCCAAGTCTAAACTTGCTTATATTCTGCAAAGTATCAAATGACTTATCTGATGGTCACACAGTGACCCTTCTCAAACAATGCTGGTAGTTGACTCCCACAGAGTCAGTGAAATTACAGACCATCACATACTTACACTCAGATGAAGTGCTGATTGATGAGATCTGCCTGCATGCCTCCACCTTCATCCTCATCACCATCATCCTCACTTGGCATTTCTGCATTCTCACCCAGCGGAACTGCTAGCTTCCCCTCATCTGGGATCTGTCGCCTCAGGGCAAGGTTGTGGAGCATGCAGCAGGCCACAATGATCTGACAAACTTTAGCGGGTGGGTAGAGGAGGGCTCCACCAGACTTAATGATGCTGAGGAATCTTTTCTTCAGGATCCCAAATGTCCGCTCCACTACATGCTGGGTCCTTCCATGGGCCTCGTTGAAGCAGACTTCCTGTGGCCTGGTTGGGTCCCTCACCGGTGTCAACAACCAGGGACTGTTTGGGTAGGCGGAGTCCCCTGTTAGGAATTGTGACATCATGCAAACATGAGTCCAGGGCATCATCACATTTGGCAGCAGACATAGCATACAAACACACATGACATATGTAACTACCAATCAGCCAGCCCCTCTCGGGGTACTGTTGTGTCATCAGCTGTGGGATAGCGCTGTTCCACATGATGCAGACAACATGGACCGAACCTGAGTACCGTTCACATACTTGGGAAATGTAGGTGTCTGCCATACAGACTACTTGGACATTTATGGAGTGGAAGTTCTTCCTGTTCCGATAGACCTGGTCATTGCCATGTGGGGGAACCAAGGCTACATGGGTACCATCAATGGCTTTCACTACATGTGGGATGTGTGCCAAACCATATAACTCTGCCTTCACATGCTGAAAATCCTCACGCTGTGGAAATTGAATGTAGCTGTCCAGGTGTTTCAACAATGCAGACAGTACAGCCTTCAAGACCAGACTGAACTTAGGCTGGGACATCCCTGTAGTGAGTGCCACTGTATTTTGGAATGAGCCTGTGGCCAGGAAGTGCATCACTGACATGACATGTGCAATGAGTGGTGTGCTGTCTGGATGATGAATGGCAGGCATCAGATCTGGCTCCAACTGATGACAGAGATCCTTGATTGTCTGCCTATCCAAGTGGTAGATCTGAATGACATGTCTTTCCTCCATGGTCTGGAAGTCTGCTATTGTATGGTACACAGGAGATTGTCTGACCCATCTCATTCTAGGGTAACTATGTGAGAGAAAATAAGAAGGTATGTCTATCATTCATTGTGCCCCTTGTAAGTGACACTATATATGTCACATAAAAATGCGACATGGCACTTGATACAGTGAAAATATGATGCACAGCACATACCAATGGTAAAAGTGGCACATTACTGACATGTCATCCCCTTGCATCAATGAAGATATCTATATATAAATGGATGCCTCGGTGAGACTATGTGATACTGAATCAAACAATACCTGTGATTAAAAGTCCATTTTTGCCCTTGGCTGAGAGGGTGGTGACTGTGCCACCAAAGATTTCTGAAACCTAGCAGGACAATATGACAACATGTTCCTTCCCTCTGGACAAATATACATCTTTGGACAATGCGAGCACGGAAGATTTTCCAGTAGATGTTTTCCACATTGTGATGCATCATAAATTTAACTTTTCCGATCATCAAAAGGCTTTAAAATGGCGACTGTCTGACCTACTATACTGGACAATAAGAAATTACTGTGATCGCCAGCGGAAGTGGTCATGGTGTTAGGCGGATGCTGCCACAGCAGACATTGGCAATGGAACACATTGTTGCCTGTGGTGGTCTTTGGCCAATGGCAGTGTCCTCTGGCGGTAATGGCCATGTGCGTGGCACACCTGACTACCATCTCCTGATGAATCTCTCACTTGACTCCTGACACTGCTGCCTGAAAGACCTCCGCAACATGAGCTGCTGTGTACTGCCTCTGGGCATCATATGTATTTTGAAGTCAAGGTTCATGCCTCACTGTTGGAATTTATTCTGTGTATTTGCTGTAGCTATGAGGGTTATGACAAATGAGGCCAGGGTGTTTGGGAACTTCATGTTTGACTATAAACTTAGTGGTGCAGTTGTGGTAGTTCATAAGCACCTCTGTGTAGGTTGGTAAGTGTGACTTAACTGTAAGATTGCACCATGGTTATTGTACCAGTTATGTTAGCATCACTTATGCTTTGCTTCTGGGAATCCACCACAGACAGATGCCAGGCTTGCCATGTCTGATGTGTGCGTAGTGAATGTTGCTTCTCATTCTGTGACAGATTGGTTTACTCATGTTAGTGTTAGCATGGTCTGTTTCCCTCCTCCTTGCACAGTACCGTAGTCTATTTGACACATACACATTTTAGTAAATTGATAATTGTGTGTACAAAATTGGTGTGAGATTACTTGGTCCTTACATGACTATTATTGTTTGTCCTCTGGAGGCATTTTTCATAGATAGCTTCAACCTCAGTCTATTGTCACTCCTTGCTATATCATAATTGGAGTATTGGAGTATGTGTGTGTGACATGTCTACTACCTGCTTGATTAACATTTGGCAGGTGTGACATGTTGATATGTCATATGATCATATGTGTCCATAGTGATATGGTTGAATCTATGTCACTTGATGAAGGTATGGCTTGTATGTACCAGGGGTGCTTGCGTTTACTTGGCAACATATGTTATTGCCTGGTATATGACATCAGGGTAATGTATTTGTGTGTTAAGGATTGGGTCTGTGTATTTGTTAAGCTACCTTACAATAGGAATCCATTGCTTGTCTACTGATTGACTATGTTGTTGTGATTAGGGCACCTGTATTAAGTGGAATAGTCATCTAGTCATGGCATGGTTAGAGTGGTTTGTCTACGTCATTCATGGTACTGTAGTTTTCTGTTAGCTTGCTTTGCTGGTGTGTGACAGTTGTAAAATTGAGAGACATGCATAGTATTGTGTTGTTACATGCTGTTTGAATTTTACTGGAACTTCCTGCGGGGGGGAGTGGTCAGTTGACATTATGGTATATGATTTCTGTCTGATTTGTGATGGAAGTGTTATCATGTGTATGTGATGAACCTACTTCGTTGTCTATTTTCAGCATCAGCCCCGGCAGGTGAAGGAGACAGGACACAGCCGAATTGGGAAGTTTCTGGCCACGGGACCTCCAGTCCCAACACTACAGACACCAAGAGACCCAGTGGCCCGGAGGGTGAAGGGAGTGCCACAGGGGAGACCTGATCTGCTACATCTGTGATGGCGGACCCATCAGGGACCACTCGAATACCATCTCTATCCTTCACCCCCCATTCTATTGCCACCCTCCCGGTTGCTCCCCACCCAGTTGCCCCTGCCCACTCAACCAGGAGGGTGGGCGTCTCCTTTTCCACAGGCACCTCTGCCCAGTGCTGTTCCCCCTGTTGCCCTCAGTGAGGAGGGTATTGACCTCCTGAGAAGCATCTCTGTGGGTCAGTCCACCACCGTGAATGCCATCCAGGGACTGGCAAAGCAGGTCCAACAAAGCAATGTGTTCCTGGATGGCACTCCCGGTGCAATGGCTGGCTTACAGAGATCTTTTCAGGCTCTGGCCTCCACACTGATGGCAGTTGGTCACCCCTTGTCTATCGTCCCCCATCCACCTTCCTCTTCCCAGTCCAAATCCCCCCTTCCCTGACAGCCAAAGCGCACAAACAGACTCACATGCATCCACCTCAACAGACACACACAAACATAAGCCATAAAATACACCACCGGCATACACACAAACAACATCCACCTGCAGACAGAGCAACATTCACGACTTGCCCTGATACTCCGACCACCCCCAGCATTACTGACACAACACCTATCACACCTGCAGACACCACACCAACATTCACTGATCCAGCCACCACACCTATCCTACCCACAGACACCACCCCAGCAGACCCTCAGAAATTTACCCCAGTCATACACCCGCAGACACCACAACCACTGACACGCCTACATGCAGCACATCCAACATACCTGCAGTCACCACCCCAACACAGCCACCCGTCCGCCACAGCATCCCCCAGCACCTCTACCCCCACAGCCCAAGACAGATAAACACCCTAACTCACCCACCCAACAGACACCCAACAGACACCCACCACACACAAGCACACTTCCCACATACATGCACCCAAGACATCCACCCCTAAATATCAGACAACCACTCCCTCATTCTCAACACCCAATCCCCCTTCTGATGACCGTCCCCATGTGTCTAAAACATGTTCCTTTGTAACCTTGACCTTTTCCCTACTCTTCCCCCGTGACACCCCCAAAAGGTCTGTTTCCCTCCCCAAGGCAATCCCTTCCACCACCAAGGCCACCCCTACCCCATGCCAGCACCCATGCTCCTCCCCCTGCCAAGAGGAGGTCCACCCCTCCCAAGAAAGGTCTGCCCACTCCCAAACCAAAGCCAAAACCCACCTCTCCAAAGCCCTAGCCCAAGCCCTTCCTTCCCCACCACCCCAAATACTCCACGATGTGCCTGCCTGCCCCCTTGATGTCCCTACCTGTGGAGGTTACATGGCAGCCAGGAGTCAAGTTGGTGCACCATTTTGTGCCTTTGGTGCAAAACATTTTGGTCATATGGACTTGTCAATGTGCTTGAACTTTCACATGATTGCACTGGCTAAATAAGAAAGCAAACCAGTTGTTGGTTTTCTGGTTATGTCTTTATCCTGCATTTCCTTTTCAAGTTTTGAGTTGTTCCTGGCTGACATTGGGTGTGTATCAGTATTTTGTTGTGTGTGCTGCTTGCTGCTTCATTTATTGTTTTTGCAGTATGTTAGGTTTTGTGCAGTGCTCTTGTCCCTCAGGGGTAGGGTGTGTGTTGTGTTATAGGTATGTGCATGTAGCTGAAATGATGGTGTCATGGTATTGTATTGTGTTTGTTGTGATCTGTGTTTGTTGTAGTGATGTGCGATGTGGTCCTATATTGTGTATGCCTTGTCCCCTGATGTGGCTATTGTGTACATGTGGTGTGTGTTGTAGAGTTCGGTCAGTGCAGACATGGAGTGTATTGAGTTGTGCAAGTGTGCTTTGCTTTTGAGTGGATGTGACTATTTATGTGTGTGTCCCTCAGAGCTGATTGGTGTCTTGTATGATGTTTGGGGTAGTGTATGCTTTGTAGGCTTGCGCTTCACCCATATGCGTGACTGTGCATTACATTTGTTGTTGGTATTGCTTGTCCATGAGATCTGAATGCGGCCTGTTCATGCAAACATGTTATTGTGGGCCTTGTTCAACATGAGCTGTGGCCTGGTACGGCCTCCTTCAAAGTATTGTTTTGCTGCTCCCATCGCAGCTGTGCCGGTCTTGTGATGACACACTTTGGCTGTTTGTGTCTGTGTATATTTTGCATGGCATGAAAGGTTCGATGTGCTGTGTGTGTGTGTGTGTTGATTGCTGAGTTGTATGATGGTGTTGTGTGTGTTCTATTACACATCGATGTACATGTGTGTTGTACGTGTGTCCAGTCTCTGGCCAGTGTTGGGTGTGAGTATGTGCCATGTTTTAGTAGTTGTACAGTTGTTATGGTGTTATGAGTTTGTATGTTGTATGATAATCTGTGAGCCTGGGCCCGTGCTGTGTTGCCATGCGTAAATGTGTGGTATTGACGTCTGGTGTGTGTGTGTGTGCGTGTGTGTGCTGGCTGAAGTGTGTGAGATGTGCATGTGTGGGTGTCCTTGATGCAGTATGTGAGTGTGTCACTATGCTGTTATGTGTGTGTGCAGCCCTCCTCACCCCCCTCTCAATGGTATGTTATTTAACTGTACAAATGTATACATTTCACATATGTAACAGGTGAGTGTGTGTACTTACAGTTGTTGTCGTCCTCGTCGGCGATTATTACATTGTCTTTCAGCAAGCAGGAGCAGTGGATGACGTCTAGCTCTGGTTCCATGGTGGCTCTGGACATTTCTGGCTTCCTGGAGGTGAGTGTCTCCTTTTATACTGTTCGTATTCGCCTGGTGGTCCGTGGTGGTTAGACCGTGGCAGTCACATTGGTGGTGTGCAACCTCCTAATTGGTATGGTGAAAATATGGTCTCCGCCGAACTGTTTGTGCCTCCAACTGACCGCCGCGGTCTGTCCTGCCTGGCGGTGCCGGCGGACTGCTGGCTGCCTTCTGTGTGCACCACCGCCAAACTCATAATTTGACGGTCCTCTCCACCAGCCTGTTGGCGGTCAGACCGCCACTGCCAATATGGCGGTACAGGACCGCCAAACTCGTAATGAGGCCCTAAGTGTAAAATAAAAAAATAAAAAAATTTAAATATTTTGAAAAAGACTACTACACTATATTTCTTCTTAAAATAATGTAGTAGTGTTTTCTTTAATTTTTTTCATTTTTTTTTATGTTATCAATTCTATGGTACTTCCTAGGTAGTATGGCAGTTTTCCATTTCCTTTTAAAAAATATATAGAAGAATATTTATAATTTTTTCTACCTACTACCACTTGAATAAAGTTGTAATAGGTAAGGAGCAACAATAAAACCTACTACTTGCCTACATCGAAGGCATTAATCCAGAACAGAGCCAAAATGTTGTTTAAACAAGATGGCTGCCTCTAACTTTTGTGAAGGTAGTTATTAGCCAATGATATATTGCCTTGCCTTCTGCAAGTACTGTGGTATACTGCAAAATTAACGTAGTGTACCGCAGCCTCAGATACCGCTATGTTTCTGTGCCTTATAACTACAAAACTACTGAACAGAATTTCAGGAAAAAGGATTCTTTCCAGACCGTAATCTATATTCCTGCCAAATTTCATGAAAATCCATTCAGATGTATTGCTGCTACATCCCTGTAAAAAGTCTATGAAAAACGCACTGGTGGAAAAATGTGTTTTGGGTCCTTGCATTTTTCTTTGCACCCCCTTAACTAATCACCACAAAACATTGCATCATCTGCCAATGTAGAAAAAAGGAACATTTTGTGGGGATTCGTCAAACAGGGGCAAATTGATTACTATCAAAAATCAGAGGAATTTCTATTGTTACTATAACCACAGAGTGGCTACTGCTACCACCACTTAAAAAAACAAAGGTTATAGGGACGTTTTAGTTAGGCTCACATTTTAACCATACAAAACAATAGAAATTCACCCTTTATGGTTAGAGTTATCTCAAGTAACTATAACTTGCGCCCCCGCAATTCACAGTTTTTTTGTTAAGCATTTTCTGCAAATACAATATTTTCAAAGAACTTATCAAAGATGTCATAAATGCCGTAATTTGTGGGGTTATTAGCAGTGCACAGCGAGGCCGCAAGTTATAGTTACCTTAGGGCACGAGTTATAGTTACTTGAGATGACTCTACCTAGAACAGGTGAATTTCTATGATTTTATACGTTTAAAATGTGATCCTCACTATAACATCCCTATAACCTTTGTTTTTTTTAGTGAATTTCTATCTTTTTATAAATTGTATTTCTTAACTATAACTTCCATGTAATCTTTGTTTTTTAACATAAAGTAATTTTCATTACTATACATTAATCCAACCACTGCTGCGCATGGCCTTTGGCCGTGCGTAGCAGCAGCTGGCCACAGGGTTTGACCGCAGGGCCAGGCCCTGCAGCCAACCCCTATAACAACTCAACCCCATGCCTCACACAGCCTTTGGCTGTGTGTAATGGGGGTTGGCCGACAGGCCTGGCCTGCGATTAGATGCTGCAGCCAAACCCCTAACCACCAAACCCCATGCTGTGCACAGCCTTTGGCGGCCTGTCCCTCTGGGTGTGAGGATAGGTGTGACATGTTGTTTCTGGGTGTGAGAGTTGCTGTGAGTGTGTCTGTCTGGGTGTGAGAGTGGGTATGTCAGTGTCTTAGTGGGTCTGTGAGTGGGTGCGTGAAGCTCTGAATGAGGCTGTGAGTGCATGCATGAGGATCTGAGTTGATCTGTGATTGGGTGCGTAAGGGTATGAGTGGGTGTGTCCGTGGGAGAAAGAGATTGAAAGAGAGAGAGATAAAAAGAGAGTGAGAGAGGTAGAGAGTGTTAGGCTTTGAAGGATTAAATACATCGAAAGAGATATTTATGGTTAACTTGAAAACAAAAATGCATTTGTCGATTAAAAAGAGTGAGATCCCCTTTCAGTATGAACCTTAAACTTTTAAAAGAAATTAAAGAAGGAAAATGACAACGGACACAACAGGAGTAGAACAATAACTTTCAGTTTGAGGGTCTGTGGCATTAACCTTTAGGCCATAGGTGACTTCTTACTGTGATGCTTGCAGACATACCTATGACAGTCAACCCACGCATATGATTGGAATAACAACTTGAATGTTCCATCACTAGGTAGGTTTAACAGGTAAAACACTAGTAAATAAACAAACACACTGCCAAGGATACTAGAATTGGAAACTCCAGCCTCCTGATTGACATCACAAGACTGTGAACATTAGGCCAGAAGTGACGCTGTTCTACTCTGCATCGAAAAGTAACTATAAAATTCATACCAAACATCTTGCCAGTTTGAAGCTTTGAAGTCATTGAATGGAGAGACCATTGCAATGGCAATCACTCTCTCTCTCTCTTACATCCAACTATGGGATGGAAGAAAGAGTGATAGAGTGACAGGACCACAGGGTTAGCCTTAATGCCCCGCGGTGCTAGTCAGCTCCCCATGTCCTCCGGGAGCAAGCACAGCTACCCCAAGCATGGGGCTGATTTTAATAGTAGTTCCCTGCTTGCAGGAGCAATGTTTTCATCTGTCTTCCCTGCATGCATATTTGGGTACAGGTAAGACAGATGAAAACTCCTCTTTCTGCAAGCGAGAGCTGTTTGACAGCTCTCACTTGCAGAAAGCGGACTTTGCTTTTGCTTTTTGAGAGCTGCCAGCTCCCACCAAGCAAAAGCAAACAGCTCTATCCTTGGGTGGGCACCCCGTGACATAGCAGGTGCCGGTCCTGGGGGTTGGCACTCCCCAGGGCAATCAATGGCTCCTCGAGGGGGGCCGCATGGCCCCCCTCCACTTAGGAATTTGCCCCAGGGAGCTGGTGGTCCCCAAATATAAGCCCTGGAGGGGGATACTGTGTGCTCCCCTTCTTATATTTTCAATGCCCCCAGGACCTGGTCTACTTGATGGGTTTAAAAAAACATGTGTGGGAGACCATTAATTTTTTTAATTGTTACTGTGAATTTGCAATGACGTTGCGGATCTGCAGTAAAAAAATCTTTGATAAAGCTTTTTTTTTGTTGCTCAGGTGGGGTCCCTTTGGGACCCCAGCACCATAGCTAAGGGGTCAGGGTATCTCTACCCTGACCCTTTTCCTTTTTTTAAACATTTTTTTGGTGGGACTTGGATGAAGCTGAGTCCCAAGATGGCTGCCAGCACTTTCTAGTTGAAGTGTTGGCAGCCAATCAGAGCTCTGCATTTCCCTGCATAAGCTGGTCATTATTTGTGAAGTTGTCGCGGTGTCAGGCTCAATGTAACGCTCTTACTGGAGAAGAGAAGCTATTCCTTTTGGGTTGCGGGGACAATAGGGTCTCACCTCTTATCTCCTTGTTCTTTAGTTGGCCCTGTATCCAGCTGAAGATTTTCTTGTAGGGGGCGTGATGTAATCTTGATGGATTTTTTGGGAGGGATAGGAAGAGTTATGCTGGTAGTTGTGAGGATGAGTTGTTTCTAGGACAGATACAGAATTCTGTTTTAGTACAAAAACGTATTATTCAAAGCGTGCCTCAGAAAACTGACTATGCATACGAGAACATTTTTGCACTACTAACTTACTGATCCGCTATGAAAAGAATCTCACTTTTTGGCTTGAAGTGCCTCCTTATTTAACATGTATATGTAAATTGTAGCAGAATACATCTGGTCGTGGTATATTGTAGGCAAAATAGTTGACTTTCTCAAATTGGTTCCTTTCTGGAAGGCTCAGAGCATCCAATGCTGCCCTGATACTTGTGCAATCCAACAAGGGAGGGAGGGGCGTGCTTATGCTGATTTCTGTATCTTATCAATGCATGCTGCTCAGCGTGCGCTTAGTGTTTACCTTTTAATTTTGTCTTTTCTTATTTCCTACAGGTGTCGAACTGTCCAGGAGTCAAAGAAGAAGAGTCCGGTCTTTGGAAGAAGCTACTCACAGGAAGTAGATGCTCTGAACTTAGGCTTGACAAGACTCTGGATTCCCAACATGAAGCGCTGGTTCAAGGGTGGAGCGGTTTAAAATAGTTTATGTCTTTGGTCTGTGATGAGTCATTTAGAAAGTTCATGATTACTAAATATGTTTACCATCTGGTGATGAGTCATTTAAAACTACAGGGCTGATTGCTTTTATCACCTTACGATGAGTCATTCAGGATGCAGTGACACATGATTTGTGTTTACTTCAATATGTTGAGTCATTTTGGAACACTCGTCGGGGAGCTCATGGTGCCAGCTTGATTGGTTCTGCATATGTTTCTTTCATGAGTCCTCAGCATGCTGTGAAACTGATCTAGCAGGTGCACTTTAATCAGGAAACTAGGAAATAACACGTCAAGGCAGAATTATGTTTTGGAAACAAACTCCAAGTGTCAAACAGAGTTCAAACAGGGGTGCCATGTGAGACTGTATTGTGGTTATTACTGCGCACCATTACCTTTCGAGAAAATGTTCAAGCATTATTCCCAACAGTACCCCACCTCCTAGAAGCATCTCTATTACTTTGTCAATGGGGTTGAGTTTTTCAGGATGATTAAGAGGAAACTGTTGAATTAAACAGGAGGCATGCGTCATGTGAAAGAGGCTCCCATGACCTTTTTGGAGGCCAAAACCTACCCAATGTACTAAATAATACAATTTCCCACAATTGTGTTTGGAATCAAGCATTTTCTGGACTTCATATTCATCATGACCTTCTATTAAAAGAAGTGGTGGAGTGGTGTTTGTTTGTTCTAGTCGTGGGATTCCAAGGCTTGAGGTTGGATTTAATGTCAACTTCATTGCTATGGGATTAATGACCTGACTAATGGTAAATGGACCAACATAGATAATAGTCATTTCATCCATGTTAATGGCAGTTTTTTTGTGGACAACCACACTTTATCTCCTGTTTTGTATGTTGGTGCCTTTCTGCGGTGTTTATCTCTATGGGGTTTGCTTGGCTTGTACTAGTTGCTGTTGGGCAGTGTGTTCCTTCATGCAGTGTATTCCTTCATCATACTCAGCAAGTGCTGGCACTGTACTGTTTGTTGTGTACAATAATAGAATCATGTGTGGATGTTCTCCAGTCAAGCAATAGAATGGTGACATGCCTGTGGAACTATGATCGGAATTATTGTAGGCAAATTTTACTACCCATAAAAGGTCCGATCAATCCTGATCGCTAGTGAGTAGAAGGCAACATGCAAATTGCTCCATGGTCTGGTTCAGGCACTCAGCCTGACTCAGGCTGTGGGTGATAGCTTGATGATAGTCATGTTCTATGCCTAGTGATGTACACATTGCTGACCAAAGTTTAGGTATGAACTGGGAACCCGGATCGGTAAAAATGACCAAAGGTAGACTGTGTAACTGTACTACATTTTGCATGAAGATGTGTGTGCGCACACTCCTGAGCTGTGGGGAGTTTTTTCAAAGGTAGTAGGTGTGCGGCCTAGGAGAGGTAGTCTATAATGGTTCAAATAGTAGTATGACCTGAGGACGTCTTTGGGAATTCTACAACGAAATCCATGGATATGGTGTGCCAACATTTGAGAGGGACTGGAATAGGGTGTAATAGCCCACTAGGGGGACCAGTTGTCCTCTTTCTTTGGGCGCAGGTCCCGCAGGCATCTATATATTGATGTATGTCATTGGGCAAGGTTGGCCATCAGAGTTGTCTTCTAATTAGTTGTAGAGTTTTCTGTTTCCCTGGATGCCATGCTCATGTGGAGTCATGAAATAAATGGAGAGCCTGTTCTTGTAAACTTTTGTTTGGTACAAATATCTTGTCCTCGTAGAACAGTAACCTCTCTTCCAACACTAACTTGGGCTCTAATGTAATCCATTCCTGTGTTGGCTTTGTTTTGATCACTTGTTTAATGTCTTTCAATTACTTAGTTACTTGAAAATGTTCTGCAGAAATTATGGGTTTACTTTCTTCTTGTACTGGAGAGTGTTCCTCGTCTCCAAGTCATGACAAGGCATCTTCCTTGGCGTTTTCTTTACCTGGCCGGTACGTTATTATGAAATCATAATGATTAAAGAATACAGTCCACCTTAACCGTCTAGCTGTGAGGGCCCGGACGGCGCACAAAAATGGTAGGTTTCTATGATCTGTGTATCGGGCTCCTAATAAATATTGACGGCAATCCTCAAAAACCACCTTTATTGCCAACATTTCTCTATCTGCAATGAAATAGTATTGCTCAGTAGGCAACATTTTTCTAGAGTAGTAAGCTATCGGTGCATTTGGCCTGTGATATTATTTCTTTATGACAATATTCTCCCTGTGGCATTTTGAGAAGCATCTGCTTCCACTATAAAAGGCTGGCTACTATCAGGGTGGCTTAAAATAGGAGCCTCTGTGAATTTCTTTATTACCTGCTGAAAGTCTTCTTCAGCATCTTTGTTCCAGTGGAATGTTGGATTGTTATATGAAAAGACGCGTGATGGGGTAGACTATCTCTGTGAAATTGTGGATGGAGCAATGATAAAAGTTTGCAAATCCTAGGAAGCCTTGGACCTGTTTTAGGTTAGTTGAAGCTGGCCAATTTAGTATAGCTTCCACCTTCTTGCCATCCATTTTTACGCCTTCTGATCCTAGAATGTACCCTAAGAAGGTCACCTCTGTCTTACAAAACTCACTCTTTTCTAGCTTGATATATAATTGATGTTTTAGTAGTTGCTGGAGAATGGTGCCTACTTTTTTTATGCTCTGCCTCACTCTTGGAGTAAGTGAGAATATCGTCAATATAGACAATGCAGCAAATGTCTATGAATTCTCGTAGGACCTCCTCTATAAAGAATTGCAAAGCATCCAAGCCATTACAAAGCCCAAAGGACATTACTTGATATTCAAATAATCCACATTTTGTCAAGAAGGCTGTTTTCCATTCGTCTCCTTGCCTGACTCGCATCAAATGGTAAGCCCTCCTGAGGTCCAATTTGGTATATATTACCGCATCCTTGACCTTGTCCAGTAATTCTGGAATTAGTGGAAGGGGGTACCTGTCCTTAATAGTAATGTCATTCAATGCACGGTAGTCAATGCATGGTCTCAACTCTTCTCCCTGTTTATGGGACAAAGAAGAGAGGAAAAGACACTGGTGACTTAGACTGGTGGATAAAACCATTAGGGAGGTCGTCATCCAGATATTGGAGCAAATGCTCGTTCTATCCAGATATTGGCGCAGATGCTCGTTCTCTCATTCTGTGAGGGCATATATTCTGCTGCATGGCAGTTTGGCTCCCAGGACAAGATCAATTCTACAGTCAAATTCCAAATGGGGAGGTAAGGTGCTCACCTTCTTTTTGTAGGATGCATCTGCCAGATCAGCATAAATTGCGGGCAGGCTGTCTATTATGGAAATGTTTGGTTCTGCTCTCAGATTTTTCTTAGCCTGCAGGCTAGGAAATAGCTGCTCCATTAAAGTATAGCAGTTCCTAATACAGTAGGGGGCTCTAGCATATCACTTGTGGGTTGTGTTTTACTAACCAAGGTAATCCTAAAATGAGTCTGAACTGCGGCGCATCAATCATATTGAAGCATATCTGTTCTTCATGTTTATTGTTGCACTTCATAGTGAGTTCCTCTGCTTGGAACTGTACTGAGCCTGAGGTGAATTACTTACCATCTACCAGCCGCACAATCTCTGGTTGGGGCATTGATAGTACTTTTATACCTAAACGTTTTGTAAATTGGGTATGAAGTTTCCAGTGGCACCAAAAACTATGAGTTTGGGTTAGCTTGCCAAAGAAGTTCCCGCAGTGAACGTGGGATTTTGGGGAAATATTCCTTAACAAAATGGCCAGTCTTCCTGCAATATAAACACTGATTTAGTTTCCTATGTTTCTCTTTCTCTTCTTTGGATAAAGTGCCCCTAGTTGTTCCTACTTGCATAGGTTCCCCCAGATCAGGAGGTGGATTTGATAGGGTTTCATTTTTATGTTTGTTCTGGAAAATGATTACTCTGTGGTCTAAAGTCTTGACTTTCTCTGATTTCCTTTCTTAGAGCCTATGGTTGAGCTTAACTATGAGATCTATGAAGTCTGACCATTCTTCTGGAAGTTCTACTAATTGTGACAGCAGATCTTTAATTAATCTTTTCAACCCCAGTAGAAAAGGGACGCTCTTTTGTCTTCAGGCCAATTTTTTTGATAACTAATTGGTTAAAGGTAGTTATGTAATGCAATAGATCGGCCGACCCTTGTTTAAGGCTTAACAATTATTTATATATATATACATATTCACTTAAAAACTCAAAGGTTACAGGGCCATCAAATTAGGTTTTAAATGTACTCACACAAAGCCATAGAAATTCAGCAGTTATAGTTCTCTCAAGTAACTATAACGTGTGCTTTAAGATAACAATTACTTGCAGCCCGTGCACATTTTTCTCATCAATAATTGTATTGCAAAAGTTGTGGTGATAGTCTCAATGTTGTCATAGAATATGTTTTGACTGATGTTATATGTGGGATAATTAGCAGTGCATGGCAAAGGCACGAGTTATAGTTACCTTAAGCCATGAGTTATAGTTACTTGAGGTAACCATAACTATAACCACTGAATTTCTATGGTTTTCTGCGCGTACATTCAGAACTTAATTATAACGCCCCTGTAACCTTTCATTTTTTAAGTGAATTTCTATGTTTTTTTAAATTCCATTTCTAACTATAATGTCCCTGTAACCTTTGTTTTTTCAGTGAATTTCTTTTTTTTTTTTTACGTAAAGTAATTTGAATTACTTTATGTTAATCCAACCACTGCTGCACACAACCGTATGCGTTCGGTGTTGGCCGCAAGGCCTACAACCTATTCCCTGTAACTACCCAACCCCATGCCACACATGGCCTTCAGCCATGCGCAGCAGAAGTTGGCCGCAGGGCCTGACCTGTCCCTGTGGCCTACCCTATTATTTCCACTCAGCCCCACGTCACTCATGAAGTGCTTCCTATTTGGTGGAGATATGATTATGTTCCTGTGCATCAAAAATGAGTCTCCAAAATCTATGGGAAACACGTTTGGGGTCCTTTTAGTAAGCTATCCATCATGTTGGGGAAAATGGCAGGAAGACATTTCATACCACTAATGTATTTGGTGTGGGGACAAACAGGACTTCAAGCCCATTTTACATACTTGTAGTTTTTAAAAGGGAGAACAGGATCTCTGGTTTCAGCAGCACACATCAAGAAAGAACCCACTCATCACAGTCACTACATAAGATATTGTGCCCAAAAACAGAAAGGATGCAAACACCTCCATCAAGGAATACAGATAACTCTTCAAGTTAGAAATGCAGAGAAAACACTTACTTTGCCTTGACCATATGCAAGAAATGAAGGTAATTACTACTTTACTGAACTGGAGCATTAACTTGGGCACCTGCTTTGATTATATCTGTAAATGCTTCTTGTTGAGGTTGAATTCCTGTGAAACATGCCTCTTGTCAGAATGAATCCTACCCTACATATTTTCCCTGAAAGAGGCCCTGTTTAATTTTTTTAATGTCTCTGGGACCCCGGGGGAGCCTCAAGGCCCAGAGGTTCTAGCTCACTTCCTTCCTCCTGCTGTAACCAGGATTACTCCTGCATGTGGGGAGCTGTTGGAAATGCAGCTCCCTGTGTGAGGGAGCAATACTTTCATCTCTTTCCCTGCCTGCATGTCTACGGGCAGGGAAAGAGATAAAAACTCTGCTTCCAGAACACAGGAGCATTTTGACAGCTCCCGCTTGCTGGAAGCAGCATGTTTGCTTTTGCTTGGCAGGAGTTGTCACAGCTCCTGCTAAGCAAAAATAAGCAGCTATCTGCTGAGGGAGGGCACCTTGGTAGATAGAAGGAGCCAGCCCTGAGTTGTGGTTATCCCCAGGGTCATTAATGGCTCTAGGACGGGGGTCATATGGCCCCCCTCCTCTCTTTTTCTCGGACCGGCCCTGGGGAGGTGGTGGTCCCCACGGCTGCTATATGGCCCGGGACGGGGCCGCGTTGCCCCCCTACCTTCTGTAAAAATATAAATGGCCAATTGAAGTGGTAGTCCCTGGGTTGTAGGGGCTCTGTGGGCCCCCCAGCAATAATTTTCTAATTGCCCCAGCGAAGTGATGGGCCCTGGGGCATCATACAGCCCCAGGAGGAGAGTCCTTGCAGTCTCCCTCCTTTGTAAAAATAAAGGGCCAGATGTAGGTAGCCTTGTGCGCCTCGCAAACGTCGAAAAACGCCGTTTGCGAGGCGCAAAAGGCATCACGCGATGCAGAAACACATTTTGCGAGTCAGTACCGACTCGCAAAATGTGTTTCCGACTCGCAAATAGGAAGGGGTGTGCCCTTCCTATTTGCGACCGCATCGCGATGTAGAGTTGATTTGTGACCGCGAAAGCGGTCGCAAATCAACTCGCAGTTACCATCCACTTGAAGTGGATGGTAACTCATTCGCAAACGGGAAGGGGTCCCCATGGGACCCCTTCCCCTTTGTGAATTCAAACAAAAATATTTTTTCAGAGCAGGCAGTGGTCCTATGGACCACTGCCACTCTGAAAAAAAACGAAACAAAAAGGTTTCAGTATTTTTTCTATTTGCAGCTCGTTTTCCTTTAACCCCTTCTGTGCCCAGGACGTAATGGTTACGTCCTGAGGCACAGTGCTGCTGTGCCCAGGACGTAACCATTACGTCCTGTGCACAGAGCCCAGAGGGAGCGCTCTCGCTCCCTCTGTGGGGTTCCCCCCCACCCCCCCAAGTCAGGGATGGAAGGGGAAGCCCTTCCCCTCCCACCCCCGACCCCCCCAACCCCCCCTGTGACGTCAGCGCGCGAGCGCACGCTGATTAGTCACAGGGTCTCCCCCATTGCGCTGGAAGCAGAGCTTCCAGCGCGATTGAAAAAGAAATGCTTTTGCATTTCTTTTTCAATCCCATGGGGGAGGCCCCGAGAGGCTTCAAAGGGAAGGAAATGTATTTCCTTCCCTTTGAAGTCTCTCACAGGTTTCAAAAGCCGGATTGCTTGCAATCCGGCTTTTGAAACCCCACTAGACACCAGGGATTTTTTTTTTTTTCAGTGAAATTGGCAAAAGGGAGCGACCCCTTGGGCAAGGGTCGCTCCCGTGGGAGCATTTTTTTAGGAAGGCCTTTTCTGCCCCCCCTGGTGGCAGATTGGCCTATTATTAGGCCGATCTGCCCCCAGGGGGGGCAGAAACCTCTAGGCACCAGGGATCTTTTTTTTTTTTTTTCTTTTTGTTATGTTTTCTTTTTTTTTTAGGTGGGGAGCGACCCCTTAGGCAAGGGTCGCTCCCGGGGGGGGGATTATTTTAGGCCATTTTTGCCTCCCTGCGGGGGGTAGATCAGCCTATTTTGATTCAGTTGATCTGCCCCCAAGGGGGGCAGAAACCACTAGGCACCAGGGATTTTTTTGTTTTTCTGTTTTACAGATGGGGAGCGACCCCCTTGGACAAGGGTCGCTCCCCTGGAGGGGCAAAATGCATTTAGGCCATTTCTGCCCGCTTTGGGGGCAGATCAGCCGATTTTAGGTCAATCTGCCCCCAAGGGGGGCAGAAACCACTAGGCACCAGGAATCTTTTTTTTGCGCCGTCACACAAGGGGAGAGACCTTGTAGTCAAGGGTCGCTCCCCGGGGGTGTGGGGGGTGGGGGGGGCCAAATTATTTTAGGCCATCTCTGCCCCCCCTGGGGGCAGATCGCCCTATTGGTATTAGGCCGATCTACCCCCAGGGGGGGCAGAAACCTCTAGGCGCCAGGGCAAATTTTTTTTTTGTGTTTTTTTTTGTGTTTGGTTTTTTTTTTAGAGATGGGCAGCGACCCATCAGGCAAGAGTCGCTCCCCTGGGGGGCAAATTGTATTTAGACCATTTCTGCCCCCCTTGGGGGCAGATTGGTCGATTTTAGGTCAATCTGCCCCAAGGGGGCAGAAACCACTAGGCACCGGGATTTGTTTTTTGGCGCCAATGTCACGCAAGGGGAGCGACCCCGTAGGCAAGGGTCGCTCCTGGGCAGGGGTGGTTTGGGGGGGTGGGGGGTCAAATTTATTTTAGGGCATTCCCCCCCCCCTGGGGCCGGCTGAGCTAGAGGCCAAAATCCACATGTAGGCACTTTGCAAAAAACACCTCTGTTTTCTGTGAAAAAATATGTTGTGTCCACGTTGTGTTTTGGGCCATTTCCTTTCGTGGGCGCTAGGCCTACCCACACAAGTGAGGTACCATTTTTATGGAGAGACTTAGGGGAACGCTGGGTGGAAGGAAATTTGTGGCTCCTCTTAGATTCCAGAACTTTCTGTCACCGAAATGAGAGGAAAAAGTGTTTTTTGGCCCGATTTTGATGTTTGCAAAGGATTCTGGGTAACAGAACCTGGTCAGAGCCCCGCAAATCACCCCATCTTGGATTCCCCTAGGTCTCTAGTTTTCAAAAATGCGCTGGTTTGCTAGGTTTCCCCAGGTGCCGGCTGAGCTAGAGGCCAAAATCCACACGTAGGCACTGTTTTCTATGAAAAAATGTGATGTGTCCACATTGTGTTTTGGGCCATTTCCTGTCGCGAGCGCTAGGCCTACCCACACAAGTGAGGTATCATTTTTATCGGGAGACGTGGGGGAACGCTGGGTGGAAGGAAATTTGTGGCTCCTCTCAGATTCCAGAACTTTCTGCCACAGAAATGTGAGGAACATGTGTTTTTTTAGCCACATTTTGAGGTTTGCAAAGGATTCTGGGTAACAGAACCTGGTCCCAGCCACACAAGTCACCCCATCTTGGATTCCCCCAGGTCTCTAGTTTTCAGAAATGCACAGGTTTGGTAGGTTTCCCTAGGTGGCGGCTGAGCTACTGGCCAAAATCTACAGGTAGGCACTTTGCAAAAAACACCTCTGTTTTCCTTCAAAGATTTGGTTGTGTCCATGTTGCGCTTTGGGGCGTTTCCTGTCGTGGGCGCTAGGCCTACCCACACAAGTGAGGTATCATTTTTATCGGGAGACGTGGGGGAACGCTGGGTGGAAGGAAATTTGTGGCTCCTCTCAGATTCCAGAACTTTCTGCCACAGAAATGTGAGGAACATGTGTTTTTTTAGCCAAATATTGAGGTTTGCAAAGGATTCTGGGTAACAGAACCTGGTCCCAGCCACACAAGTCACCCCATCTTGGATTCCCCCAGGTCTCTAGTTTTCAGAAATGCACAGGTTTGGTAGGTTTCCCTAGGTGGCGGCTGAGCTACAGGCCAAAATCCACAGGTAGGCACTTTGCTAAAAACAGGTCTGTTTTCTGTGATGTGTCCACGTTGCGCTTTGGGGCGTTTCCTGTCGCGGGCGCTAGGCCTACCCACACAAGTGAGGTATCATTTTTATCGGGAGACGTGGGGGAACGCTGGGTGGAAGGAGATTTGTGGCTCCTCTCAGATTCCAGAACTTTCTGCCACAGAAATGTGAGGAACATGTGTTTTTTTAGCCACATTTTGAGGTTTGCAAAGGATTCTGGGTAACAGAACCTGGTCCCAGACACACAAGTCACCCCATCTTGGATTCCCCCAGGTCTCTAGTTTTCAGAAATGCACAGGTTTGGTAGGTTTCCCTAGGTGGCGGCTGAGCTACAGGCCAAAATCTACAGGTAGGCACTTTGCAAAAAACACCTCTGTTTTCCTTCAAAAATTTGGTTGTGTCCACGTTGCGCTTTGGGGCGTTTCCTGTCGCGGGCGCTAGGCCTACCCACACAAGTGAGGTATCATTTTTATCAGGAGACGTGGGGGAACGCTGGGTGGAAGGAAATTTGTGGCTCCTCTCAGATTCCAGAACTTTCTGCCACAGAAATGTGAGGAACATGTGTTTTTTTAGCCAAATTTTGAGGTTTGCAAAGGATTCTGGGTAACAGAACCTGGTCCCAGCCACACAAGTCACCCCATCTTGGATTCCCCTAGGTCTCTAGTTTTCAGAAATGCACAGGTTTGGTAGGTTTCCCTAGGTGGCGGCTGAGCTACAGGCCAAAATCCACAGGTAGGCACTTTGCTAAAAACAGGTCTGTTTTCTGTGATGTGTCCACGTTGCGCTTTGGGGCATTTCCTGTCGCGGGCGCTAGGCCTACCCACACAAGTGAGATATCATTTTTATCGGGAGACGTGGGGGAACGCTGGGTGGAAGGAAATTTGTGGCTCCTCTCAGATTCCAGAACTTTCTGCCACAGAAATGTGAGGAACATGTGTTTTTTTAGCCACATTTTGAGGTTTGCAAAGGATTCTGGGTAACAGAACCTGGTCCCAGCCACACAAGTCACCCCTTCTTGGATTCCCCTAGGTCTCTAGTTTTCAGAAATGCACAGGTTTGGTAGGTTTCCCTAGGTGGCGGCTGAGCTACAGGCCAAAATCTACAGGTAGGCACTTTGCTAAAAACAGGTCTGTTTTCTGTGATGTGTCCACGTTGTGTTTTGGGGCGTATCCTGTCGCGGGTGCTAGGCCTACCCACACAAGTGAGGTATCATTTTTATCGGGAGACTTGGGGGAACATAGAATAGCAAAACAAGTGTTATTGCCCCTTGTCTTTCTCTACATTTTTCCCTTCCAAATGTAAGACAGTGTGTAAAAAAGACATCTATTTGAGAAATGCCCTGTAATTCACATGCTAGTATGGGCACCCTGGAATTCAGAGATGTGCAAATAACCACTGCTTCTCAACACCTTATCTTGTGCCCATTTTGGAAATACAAAGGTTTTCTTGATAGCTATTTTTTACTCTTTATATTTCAGCAAATGAATTGCTGTATACCCGGCATAGAATGAAAACCCACTGCAGGGTGCAGGTCATTTATTGGCTCTGGGTACCTAGAGTTCTTGATGAACCTACAAGCCCTATATATCCCCGCAACCAGAAGAGTCCAGCAGACGTAACGGTATATTGCTTTCGAAAATCTGACATTGCAGGAAAAAATTACAGAGTAAAACTTAGAGAAAAATGGATGTTTTTTTCACCTCAATTTCAATATTTTTCTTTTTCAGTTGTTATTTTCTGTATGAAACCCTTGTAGGATCTACACAAATTTCCCCTTGCTGAATTCAGAATTTTGTCTACTTTTCAGAAATGTTGCGGTTTCTGGGATCCAGCATTGGTTTCATGCCCATTTCTGTCACTGACTGGAAGGAGGCTGAAAGCACAAAAAATCGTAAAAATGGGGTATGTCCCAGTAAAATGCCAAAATTGTGTTGAAAAATTGGGTTTTCTGATTCAAGTCTGCCTGTTCCTGAAAGCTGGGAAGCTGGTGATTTTATCACCGCAAACCCTTTGTTGATGCCCTTTTCAGGGAAAAAACCACAAGCCTTCTTCTGCAGCCCATTTTTCCAATTTTTTTAAAAAAAACGAAATTTTCACTGTTTTTTGGCTAATTTCTTGGCCTCCTTCTGGGGAACCCACAAAGTCTGGGTACCTCTAGAATCCCTAGGATGTTGGAAAAAAAGGACGCAAATTTGGCGTGGGTAGCTTACGTGAACAAAAAGTTATGAGGGCCTAAGCGTGAACTGCTCCAAATAGCCAAAAAAAGGCTCGGCACAGGAGGGGGAAAAGGCCTGGCAGCGAAGGGGTTAAGGAAAACGGGCTGCAAAAAGAAAAAAAAAACTGCTTTATTCAAAAGCAGTCACGGACATGGTGGTTTGCTGTCTCCAGCATGCCACCATCCCCGTGAGTGCCTAGACTCGCTATGGGGTCGCAAACTGCGACCCACCTCATAAATATTTTGCGACCCCATAGCGAGTCGCAGAAGATGTCTGAGACACCTTTCTGCATAACATTTTGCGAGGTGAAAATTGCGAGTCGCTGGTACTCGCAATTTGCACCTCGCAAAATGTTTTCTTCCTACATCTGGCCCAAAGTACCTGGAGTGGGGGGTCCATGCAACCCCGCAATTTATTTATTTTAATCTACTGCTGGGGAAGTGGTTGTCCTCAAGGCATAAAACAGCCCTTTTTTAAATTTGCAAGCCATCTGGACCTTGCCCACCTGGGGGCTACATTAAAAACAGGCGCAGGAGATCGTGCTTCTTTTTTTCTTAATTCACAGCCAAATTTGTGAATATTTGTAACTTTCGCAGAGAATTTAAAAGAAACACTTTTTTGCCCTGGCGGGGTCCCAGGGAGACCTCAGGACCAAGACTAGGTGGGTAGGGTATTTGAGCCCTGCCTCCTTTTCTTTTTTTTTTACTTTTATTTTTGGGACTCGACTGAAGTTAAGTCCCAAAATGGCTTCCAGCACTACCCGGTTGAAGATCTCTACACAAATCGGGGGTATTAGTGAATTTGTCGTTAACCTAGATAATCAAATTTGGATTTTCTTTAATTTTTCAAAAACTACTGAACTGATTTACACCAAATAACAAAAAGGTGGCTTTCTGGACTAAGAGCTACATTTCTGCCAAATTTGGTGTAATTCCATACAGCGGTTTGGGCTATAGTTGTGTCTAAAATCTCTATGTGAATTAACACTGGAAAAACACTTTTTTGACCCTCCCTTTTTCTCGGCCCTCACTTGACAGATCCCCCGAACCTTTCCATGCACAACAAAAAAACCTAGAGGTCACTTTTTTTTGAAAATTTAATGAAGATTCGTCAAATGGCCCTAAAGATAAAGCCAAGTCAAAAAACACTTTTTCTATGGAAACTAGGTCCTAACTATAACTTCCTACTGGCAACAGCCAGTAGGTGATATATTATTATTTAGATATATATATATATATATATATATATATATATATATATATATACACAAAGTGGTCCCATTGCTGTGTGCTCAAAAGCTGGTGCCGACGTTAGGGATGGACCTTCCCTCGCTTAAACAAAAATTTCTCAAACATCGCACTCCAGGGAAGTTCCAGAGATTTTTTTTGCAGTTTAATTCATCACTTATATCACCACTGACGTGTTTTGACTACCAAGTCTTACTCACAGTTCATGAGTGCATTTTCTATGTCTCTTATTTATATAGTCCCATCTGTACCCACAATGAGGCATCATGGGAGTTGTAGTACTCTTAAATCTAAAAACGTTCTTACATCAGTTGAAGTTGTGAACTACATGCAATGTTAATATGTACATTCTTTCACCCTTGTTCATAGACATGTCTATAGATCTTCTATGATTTTATAGTTGACAAAAATGATGCCTTGGCACTAGTATATACGCAGAACATGCAAGAAACACTGTGACAAGCTCAATCACATCATGGACGTACTACTACTCCAGCTCAGAGCACAAATATGAAGACAGGCACCACCACCTCCACCACCACAGACGCAGTGCAGAAAAAGGGAGTAGATCTACAGGCAAAGGACTACCCTCATTGACCGTAAGGAGCAGGAGGTCATCACCTTTTATAGGCTCAAGAGGGAGTCCATTGTCCAGCTCCTGCACCAGATTGCACCAAGACTGCAGACAACATCACAGAGGTGCACTAACAACCTTCTGCAGGCCAAACTGATGGCTGTATTGCACATGCTGGCCTCTGGCTTATTCCAAAGCACCACAGCCAGAGTGGCAGGAATATCGCAGCCATTATTTTCTACATTTCTCCCCTCCATCTTTGATGTCATCATCAGCCTAACTCCACAGTACCTCATGTTCCCCAAGACCTACCAGAAACAACTAGAAAACAAGCAGGGCTTCTACGCCATTGTTGGTTTTGCACATTATGCTGGGAGCAATGGATTGCACACATGTGCAACTGGTGCCTCCTGCAGCTAAAGCCCACATGTACCGCAATCGCAAGCACACATATTTGATCAATGTGCAGGCAATCATGGACCATCTGGGGATGTTCATCACTGTGCTGGCAAAGTACTCGGGTAGCACTCATGATGCCTACATCTTCAGGCACTCCACCATCAATGATCGCTTCGAGAATGGGACATATGGTAATGGCCTACTGGTTGGTAAGGACATCTCAAGCACAATACCGAAATCATAACAAAGCGTAATGGTGCTCAATTTATACATATTTGGGTTGTATGAATGAGGCAGAGCATATGTAGCAGGTGTGTGCCTCATACTTGCAAACTCACACATGGTGCATGTGCAATATAACCCTGTAACTCACATGTGCAGACCTTGAAAACTAATATGGCCCTCATGTACAAGAAGCCAGTAATGCTGGGGTGTCCATTTCCATCATGCCCTGCTGAGACACAGTATTCCAATCATACATATGAGGCCATGCAAAGTCACCCTATATGCCTTGGCATGGTCTTATATATATGAACAAAAGCACAGTGGTGTAACAATAGCCCCTGCATCCCATGTGGTGCTCGGGGGGGTCAAGCTCCAGTGTGCTCCCCAGGAACTGTGCATGGGCCCATGGTCTAATAGCCCAATAGCCCATGACTGGTTGCGAGGGTGGGGGCAGAGCTTGTGCAACTAGTGCACTGACTTTGGTGTGGGAGCTGTGTTTAAAAAAAAAAAATGAGTTTAGAGGCACTGATCTTGGTTGTGTATCCATCAGTTCCCAGCCAACAATAAAAATGTCAAGTTAACTCTGATAATAAATGTTAGTGCTTATGAGAGCTCTGAATTTCTGTAGTGGCAGTTTATATTTAACATAACGTAGAGCAGAAGGTCAATGTGCCTGCTGCAAATAAGGTGTACCACACAGATCACAAAACTGTGAGTGAACTATGAGTATGGTTTCACAAAAAAAAGAAATGTATGTCAGAGAGGTGCTATGTAGAGTTGGGGGCACTGTTGGAGAGTAGTATTGAGGGAAGTTGTGTAGAAGGAGGAGGGGGGTTTAAAAAAAGAATTCAGCACGAGGTGCCAACATAACTAAAGCCGGCTCTGTGTGGGTGCCCCTTTCATGTATTTTGAAGGGGGCCCCCGCAAGTTTTGATACAACACTGTAAATGCAAAGTAGTACAAAGTGTATCACATGGGCCTCATGTTGAGGTTAACCATGCAAAAACTAATGTTTCTGTTACATTTCCAGATGTGCTAGGACATGATGATCTGCACAACATCACTTATCACAAAAAGTGTGATCGCACACTATACAATACAGGTTGTTGCCTACATTAGGTCAATGCTGTTGGGCGTTTTGAGACGGGCTGAGCCATTATTCCAGCAGTACTATCCTTCTTTTTTTAGTCATACCTGTGGACACCACCATTAAAGGTCAATATACAGGTAGTCCTCAAGATATGTTTACTATATCTTATCCCCTTTGCTGTCCAGTAGTTTTTAAACTAAGAATTCCCTTGCCTAGCTTCACTAAGAGGTCAAGTCCGCCCTGGTGGCATAGTTCTACCAAGATGAGGAGAGGAGGCCGATGATGAAGCATGACATTTCTAAGTGTGCGAGACCTCCTCTTCCATAAGGACTAGCTTCCCTTCCCACTGCAACTAGCTTTCCTATTTCTTCCCAACTTGGGAATTGAGTGTGTGTGGACCTAATTTAGGCAACAACCTTTATTGTATAGTGTGATAAGTGATTCATAAACTGGGAGAACATGTGGTGGTACATAACCTCACCCTCTTCCTTTTGGTTTAAAGAGATCTGCATCAACATCCCCATATGTTTGTCTCCCCAGGGGAGGTATAACAAGTACAACCTTTTTTAGATTTGTATCTTAAGTTACTCTTCAGAAGTGTGTTGCATTCTATAGCACACATTCAAGTGTCATGAACCTACTTTGTTTTTCGATATGCAGGAAGGTTTCTCTATGCAAGTGAGTCCAAAATGCAGATACACCTGCACCATGATGCAAGGGGGCATGTGTTCAAGCCATTCACCAATCTGTAATAATGTGCATGCAGAAGAAACACAAATGTGCTGTATTTCATTCACATGACACTTTTTTGAAATTTTCAGTTAATGCAGTGCAGTGCAGCTAAGTGACTCCCTGTGTTGCCCTAAGGCACAACCTGGGCATGACGCCCTGTGTGTGCTTCCAAATGTTGGAAAGATCCTCAGCAATGTAACTACATATAAAATGCTGTATAACAATACTTTATGCAAGGAAGTCCCTACATTTTTGCTACCTGTGTGTCCACTAGTAACTTCCATGGCCATGAGCCATGTTATGTATCCAATACCATGGACAAATTATGAGGAAAAATAAATATATCCTAGCCAGCCCATATGCACCCTGGCAAAGTAGCTCATACGTCATTTTGACTCACCTGCCATCCTGTGCTGATTAATATTATCATCCAAATACCAAATATAAATGTCAAACAAGTCTTCCCAATGTGAAGCAAGGTGGTCCCTTTTGGACAAAGTTTATTTCATACACCAGGCAGCCATGCATTCACCATGTCTACAATTTGCATGTCTAGATGCAATGCTGGCCATTATTTCCAAGTTTCGATGGCAAAGACACAACAATGCATTGTGCAAAAAAAAAGCAACACTGTCCTCAATAAGTGTGGTAGGGTAGTGTTGAGAGTCTCACAGTTGCATTGCATAGTGCAAAACTCTAAACAATCCCTCATGTTTGGAAATGCCAACACAGTAGGCACAGTGCAGTGCCATGTGTAGACTCATGTAGCATGATGGCATGCACGTTGAAAACCTCCATGGCATTAGTAAATGTATAACAGTGAGTACTTCTGCACATCCAAAAATATTAACATGAATGGGACAACAACATTAGCATTTGTCAAACTTTTATCCTTAATACATGTCAGAGGTCATGATATGCCAACATATCTTTAAACAGAAAAAAATAAATTGAAGTGTGCTAGAAGTGTCAGCTCTTTTGCAAAATTGACAACCATAAGAGAATAGACTTGCCATCAGAATGGCAATAGCACTCACAATTTAGAGAAATAGTAAGTGTAACATCAAGGCCACTACACGCTTATGTGCAGTACAGTGTCATACCAAAATTCTAAGTGCATGTGTGTCAACCAAGAGCAAACAAGGTAAATGATGGACAGAATGCAGAACAAATCAAACATTCACCCCCAGTCACAGATCTGAGTTTAGTCCATCAATTCTATTGCTCACTATGCCACCCCAGTTTGGACCCAGCCATGTGCAAATCATTCTTGACCCTGTTCCCATGGGAACAGTCCAGTTCAAACTGTTAGGCCAGGTCCTCCCTGGACCGTAAAAAAAGCACTGTGGGACCGGTTCCGGGGTATCACCCCTCATCAGCCAAGCTAGCTTAAATCTAGTGGCGTAGTGAGCCTTCAGACCAATGTCTGGGCACACCTGGCGCACTTAGGGTAGGAAAAGCAAACAAACCAAATGACGGAAGGAATGCAGAACAAATCAAACATTCAGTCCCGGTCATAGATCTGGATTCCATCCATCATTTGTTGTTTTTCTATGTCACTCAATGTCATTACACCTCCATTACTGTGTGAAAAGTTCATTTGTTCATCAGAAACTAAAGCAGTATGTTAAAGAGTTTGGGCATAGCATACATCATGAACATCACCTTATTGTTCCTCTCCTGTCTTTACAGCTAACCAAGGATATGGGCTGTAGCTATGGGTCTTGACTCCTGATACACATCCCCAGCTAGAGGCACAACTACAACAATGCCCTCAGCAGGACCTGGTCCATTATAGAGAGGACATTTGGTATCCTGAAAGCTTGTTTCCGGTGCCTCGACTTGTCTGGAGGAAGAATGCTGTACTCTCCCCAGATGGTCTGCAAAATCAACATGGTCTGCAGCAATCTGCATACTATCTGTGTGCAGGCCAATGTGCTCTGGGATGATGACAGTGTTCAGCAGGAAGACCCAGATGATGTTAAAGGGAAAGAAGAGGGCCAATAGCCAAATGTGACAGAAGAGAGCAGATTGTAAATAATTTCTTCACAGAAGCCTGAGAAAAATCAAGCAACAAAGAAAAAGTATGTGAACCACAGTACAGGTCAACAAACATGTTTTTTGGACAATTTGCAATGTGTAAGCATTCTTAATTCAGAGGTACTGTAAAGCCTAAAAACTGCTAATCTTAAGTCATACTCATTGGCACATAACAAAGGAATGTAGCAATGTGTAACAAATAGGGCTCAAATACATCATGTAATTTTCAAATTGAGAGTTATGGCTACTGCAGCTCTGTTGATAAATCAGAACACTAAAATTATCCTGTAATATGTCGAAGTCAGGACTGGTCTCCATAATGTGGTAATTAGCATTGCAAATAATGTCAGACAACATAACTCTATCACAAATTGGCTGAAAGATAATTATTCTCCTAATGTGATGTGTATGTTGGTAAGCAACCCATATTTACTGCCACATACTTGGTAGGGCCAATAGAGTGAACTCATAGTCTGATGGATGTAATTTGAGACACTTAGAGACATATTTACGGACTGTGTACACAGGGATGGGCAGGGCCGCTATCTTTCTATCCACAATAAATAGTGCATTCTGTGTCCTTGTCTCCTGCACTGGTGGAAAATGTGCTACAATACTCCAACACAGGCAGCCTTGCACCAAGCTGCAAGGGTGTATGAATTGCAGGGATGATTGCTGTTGTGCAGGAAAGGTATTTCTCTAGTAGTGCCTAACTAACGCCTCACCAGGGGAGGCAAATGCTTTTTACATATTTTGAGGAGTGAAAAACCATAGGAATTTGGGAATGTGTCAAATGCCATGGGTGTCCATGTAAACACCCACCGTAACACCCATGGAGCACCTCCCTATTGCAGGGTCTGCCAATGCAGTCACTTAAGCTGCGTTGACTTAGTCCATATCTACAAGGCCATGACAAGGCATGCAGGGTGGCTTTACATGGCCTTGTAAATATGGGCCATCAGTGTGTGCCACCAGACTGTCACTAAAAGCAGCAGAACTTCTATTAATACATGTTCAAGGTGTATTCATGACCTCTCCAGCACACCAAACGGAGGCCATCAACTTCCTTAGCTACACTGCATAGTGTCAAGCCTACATGGGGATCTATGGTTGCGCAGGAAATGTAAGATTGTTGTGCCATGTTGTCAGGAACATTGTTGCAGGAACAAGGATTCACCTGTACAGAAGTTCAACACGCCAAAGGCTGACAAGAGCCCAATAATATCCCCAGTGGAGGCGCGGAATGCCATCAGCAAGACTTCTTTTGACAGCCATTCTTCTCGTGTTCGTAACACGCTGCAACTTCAGAAATTCCAAGATGGCAGATGCGTCAAGGAAATCAGCAGTCTAGTGTTTTGATCACCAGCTGGAATTAGCTTGTGATCCGAGTGCTCGCCTTGGAAGGTGACACACTTCAACTGATCCTTTGGAAAAGCTGGTAGCATCTCTTCAGTGTGCGTGTGTTTCCTCACGAATCAAAACGTCCATCAGTCGAAGCACCTCTGGGGTGTCCTGGCTTGTAGTGCTAGACTTCAGAAGCAGTGTCTCAGAACTTCGTATCGCAAGTATTGTCTGTATCTCAATGCTCACAGTTTATGGAGAACTTGAGTCTCAGTCAGTAAATTAGAAGGTCATGGCATAATTTCCTTTTTTTTTGCAAAAGACATTCAATTGAAGTTAACAATCACCAGCAGCATCAATATTTTTCACAGAAAATACTTTGCAGACTGTTTATCCTGGCGAATATTCGATTACTCAAACAAACTAAAATATTATTCAACATTGTATTGCAATACAGAAGAGAAGGATCTAAGTGAATCCTCATATCAGACATACCACTGACTCAAATAATACAATCTATAATATCATTCTGTCACAGGGTTGTTACCCTCTTCATGGTAACTGTGCTATTTAATTTATTAGGTGACGGAACGCTACTTGAAAGAGAGGAGCGCTAGTCTTGCCAAATAGGGGTACGAGTTATTGAAGTATACCAAATAAGAAAAGCGTTTTCCATGACACTAGCATAACTGTTTAAAATGTAAATGGTAACACTTCCGAATGCACATCAGATGCCCAATTGTTGACGTAGTTGATGACATTGCATTCTCTGACTAACTTTTTTGGCACGCCCACACAGAAGGTGATAAATGACAGAACAGTAAGGAGAGGAATAATAGGGCCTATCTTTGGCAGAACATGGAAAGGCAAACATGGTGTCCTAATGTGTGTAATGAAAGAAGGAACTGCTCTGTGTGTCACAGGCCTGTGCCAAAATGTGAAGTCCTGGCGTGACAGAGGAACTTTACAATAATCCCCTTAGTGTATCAAACATAGCAAGGCATTTGAAGGCCTGCCCTCATGTTGTGTAATGTGGTATACTCCTTGGTGGCACATGAATATATTTTTGCCCTGTCTTCTTATCGTAAAGCCAAGGTGAATCTTATCAGGGACATGTCTGCACAGCATTCTAAGCCAACATACCATTGCCCTCTGAACCTTCAGAATGTGTTGCACGTGATGCTCTTCATTATTTATATCAATCAGGATCACACTTTGGCCAGCAATAGCTATGTAAATCACAGGATAAAGGGCAGGCAGATGAGATGTAGAGCATGCATGCACACAAACATCACATGGACGTGCTGAGTGCTGATGTGCAGCAAGACAAAAGTAACATCTGTCATGTAGGGACAGACACTAGACTGTGTAGTGAGCACATGCATTTACATTGGCTGCACGTTTTGAGCTGTGACACACTCCACCATGGGATTTGATGGATGAATATGTCCAGACGTGTTGTTGCAATATCAGGTACCCAATGTCGTCTCACAATGATGTACTTTGCAGACAGTGCTCATCTTACTTTTGCTGATGTCAATGGAATACAGGCCATTGCAGGATGCAGAAGAGACACTAACGATCAGTAAATAGGACATTTGCACAATGCCATGGTTACACAACAGCTTTTTCCCAAAGCCTACTCTGTATTCATGACACCATGCCTAGATGCACTAGGATAATGCAATTACATTCTACAAAATGTTTGTGTGGCAGGGTACTTTGACCTTAATACTTTTTTAGAAGGGAAATGTTATGTGGATGTATGCTCACTATTATCTTTGGGTCAATTGTTTTTACTAGGAAATTCAACATGTGATGTTTGCAGCAGAAATTTAATTTGATGTAGATCAACCCAGCTCCTAGTGACCCTTGGACTGACAGTATTTCATTTGCCTTTCACAAACAACATGTCCCCCAAGGAGAAAAGACAACACTACATCCGAGCAGAAGGCTTCAGCCACTTCCGGCTTGTTGGTAAAGCCTTTAAGGCAACGAAGGGGAGACATGCTGAGGAGGTTGCCTATAGAAAATGGTGCATCACCACTGAGGCACCCATGAAAAAAGACAAACCAATAAAATCAAGGGATGGCACTGCAGATCAGTGGAACCCATTTCCAGCACATCCATAGCCAGCCAAATGGACCAGCATTGCTACCAGCTAACACTTCCGGACAGATGAGTTAATTTTTAATGAATGATGCTGAAAGATATTTCAGACCTGAAATACAGGGTAGCTGGACTGGAATATAAGATGGACTCCTTACTCCAGCTATTGCAGGAAGTTAGGCAGAATGTTAAAAAAAACCTTTAAACCATGAAGAGCCCCATGATACACTTGTGCCCTTCCCCATGTAGCTAGTTGTTTTAAGTTAATAATGTTTGCATAGCTTAGTGTAGGTTTAGTTAGTGTAGATGTAGTGTATGCTTAGTTGTTCATATTTTATAGGTTTGGTGGGTACAATTTTAGCGGACAGGGGTGTGTTGGTATTTTGGGGGCAGGGGGTTGATGTGTTCTATATATGTATATATATTAAAAAAATTAAACAATCTTTAAGAAAAAAAATATATTTGTTTAGGCTTTTGGGTGTAGGTAGTTTTTGTATAGGTATAGTGCATGTTCTTTCTGTTTGTAGATGTGTTGTAAGGTGGGTGGGGGATTGATGTTCAGCCTGTCGTGTCATATGTTTAAAGTAAGATAAGTTAAGGTAATTTTAGATATTTTAGTATAAGTGAGTGCAGGTAACATAACTTAGTTTAAAATAGGTAGTGTAATTTCAGTAGGTTAAGGTAGTGGGGGAAGTTTTTAGCTCTTGTTTTTGGGGTAGACGTTAATGTATGTGCCTACGTGATGGTGAATATATGCCTTTGGTTTTGTTTGCCTTGTTGTTTAGACCTGTGTGACTTGGGAAAACGCATATAGACAGGAATCTGTCAGGTTCGGCATAAAATGACCGTTTGCTATCTAAGTGACACTGTTAATGTGAAAGGGTAGACAGGCCAAACCATGATTTGTGACTTCATTTCTGTGTCTGTGTCTCATGACACATGTATTGTAGTTTTGTTTGATTGCGAACCATTGTCAACTATCTGGGCACTCCATCGTCACACACTATTTGTCAGGACATTACTCACTGGTGCATCCCTCATTTGCTTGTCACAGCAGTGTAGAGTTAGCCTAGTGCCCATGGATAGGGCTCCCATGAGGTCTGAGGGTTATTTTTCCCTCTAAATTGACAACATGTGACAGGTTTCATTTTATGCTTGGGAGCATGGGTGACTACAAACTATTCTACAGAAACACAGGGTTAACCTCACCAAATTCCCTAAGATAGTGGTGCTTTATCCATGGCACCATCAGACCTGTGTCCCTTTGGAGAGTTAGTTTAATTTTGTACTCACACAATACCCCAGGTTCTATGTACTACATACGCCTAAAGACATATAACACACCAATTTGTTTATGTACATTTATTTACATGTGCCACGTTGTTTAAATTACAGGCACAGTTTTTGCTGCAACTCCCACAAACTATTTTTTTGCCATTGAATGTCATTCAATGTCCAGACAGACAGACTCCATGGGTGTACTCCTGCAAATGTCATGGGTGGTTGAGGAGTGTTTCAGTGATGAAGAGAGTTAACAATTTGCCATTAGGGAAGACCACTTTAGCAGGGCAGTTGTTCATGCCTCGGCCTCATAACACCAGCAATATCAGCCAGGAACTGTTGTAGTTCACAGAGCGGAGTGCAGGTGGCTCGTATAGCAGACGAGGTTTCCTTATTTGAACTGAGGCACCTATGGACTGCCTCTAGGGTGTCTGCCATGGTCTCCATCCCCACCCGCATCACATGTAGCATCTCCCGCTGGACTCCTACCTCCCGATCTTGGAAAACTACTTTGGGGTCCTCAGAATCCAGGGCTAGGGCTGGTGTAGCAAGTTGTGGTTGTGTGCCCGGTGGATCTTCTGGAGACCCCACAACACTGTTGTGTTATGGGAGCCCAGGAGTTCCCAGACGGTGTCTTGATGAAAGGTGTGCATGCTGTCATCCTCAGCCAGGTCGTCAACCTGGACATTCAGATGCTTAGGAGGTGTAGACACATCCTCTGCAATGAGACAGTGCAATGTTAAGGGTATCCTTTGTCAGGTGTTGACATAGCTAAACATGTTTAACTATGTGACTTGGTATTCTTTGGCTTTATAGACAACATTTTTGTCTAGGATGTAGATTAAACAGAGTCTTGGAGTACAAGTTGCTCTATATTTGGATTTTAAATCACAGTAAGTCTGCATTATCAGTACAACCACTTTGTGACCACACCGTATTTTATGCTCATGCCACATATTGCAACATTGTTACACAGGCCAATGGGCCTAACATTCAAGAACATATGTAAGGACATCTTGTCCACATCTGTCAAGTTCCTTTGCATTGGTTGACAGGATGCCTAGAGTGATTGTGTTCACACATGTTGAACCCACTGCTGTTCTGATTACAACTAGTCCCCAGGTTGGCTGCATACCCTATGGCAGTATTCATCCCACTACTCCTCAGAATGTGATGTGGCGCTGCTAATGATGTTGTTATGATGCAGCAATCTGGGTTTCATGATGTACACTATGAGACTTGGCGTGGTTGTACTGGCTACCATGCACATCATAGCCCATATTTACAAGCGGCCTGCCCTGCCGGTGCGTCACTGTTTGTGACACACCGGTGACGCAGGCTGCTAACCCAGATCTACAAGGCTACACAAAGCCACTTTGCGTGGCTTTTCATAACCTTGTAGATATGCAGTAATGTAACTCAGCATCTTGTATCAGGGAGGCATTTCCATGGTTGTTGCGTGGGTGTTCCCATGCAACATCCATGCATTTTGATCCATTCCCAGATTTACAATGTTATGTAAGCCTGGGAATGCTTCAAAAGCCTACGCCGCCTCAGGGATGGCTTAAGAGTGATGCAAAAAGGAGAAATATCTTTTCCCTAAAGAATTAATGTTTTGAAGCGGCTAGGGGCTACAGCCCAGTTGAAATTCCCTGCTTTCTTGAGGGTGATGGCAAATAATAAAATGTATACATTTAGTGATACTAGAGAGGTAGATGGTCTGATTAAGACAGTGGACAAGGATTATCAGCCGTTGGGTTAAGGAGCACGTTATTCTTCTAGTTGATTTTAGACCGGGAGGAGCCTCCTACGGTGATCTTGCCGCATAGGAGACAGGATGGGTTCTCTCAAGGTAATGGTGGTGGGGTTAAGGGATCATAGAGGGGAGTGGGAGATCAGGAGGAGGTGGAGGTGCACAGGGTGGGGAGCATGGGGAAAAAAGGAAAACAAATTGTTCTTATTCTGGTGTATTTGTTATGAAATGGTTGTCTTTGTTAATCTCTAGGGGTGTGGGTAGATCGTGTGGGAAAGCAGGCAAAGAGGATGAAAGATAATGAATTAAGGCTTCTGTCTTGGAATGTTAATGGTTTAAGGGTAAGGGGCAGGCAAAAGAGGTTAATCCAATATTGTAGGGATGTCCAAGCCATGGTGATAATTTTGCAAGAAACGCACCTACCTAGTGAGGAGTGCAGTAACTTATTTAAGCCACTTGGGTGGGTCCAGTACATCTTATGTTCTACTCAGGTGGGGCAGTAAAGGGGTGGCTATATTAGTTAAAAACCATCCTGAGATCTCTTTTCATGGAGGACTAGTGGATAAAGCTGGTAGGTGGGTAATAGGGAGGTTGCTGGCTGTCAATCAGGCTTTGACTTTGGTTGGTTATTACGGTCCAAATAGGGATGATGTTCAGCCCCTGCGAGAGCTGTATCAGCACCTGCTACAGCATAAAGACCCAATAATATGGACAGGACATTATAACATAGTGTTGGATTATGACCTTGATAGGTCAAAGGGGAATAGGGTGAAAATGAATGAGAAGATGCGATCCCAGGTGATCAACATGATGTCCCATTTTGGGCTACATGATATTTGGATGGAGGTGATGGGAACAAGGCGGGGGTACACCTTTAATAATAAGAAGTATAAACGTCATTCTAGGATTGATTACGTATTAGTTGACGGGAGGATGAGAGAGAGTGTTGAAAAGATATTGCATGTTGGAGCACACTTATCAGATCATTCAGCAGTGAGCGTGAACTTTAAGCTCAGAGGGAATAATGTACGGACCACATGGACGTTAGATAGAACTCTCCTCCCAGATGAAGATATCGTGGCATATTTGAAAAAGGATACAGAAGAATTTTTTAAGTTAAATGCAGGATCAGCATCACCAGAGGTGGTTTGAGATGCTTATAAAGCCTTTTTGAGAGGTAGACTGATGAGAGTGGCTTCCTTTAAAAGGAAAACATATAAGAATAAGATTAGCGTCTTGGAAGAACATATGCAATCAGTAGAAAAAGAGCTGATAGATAAAATGGGCCAGGAAGAAGAAAAGGAACTAGCCAAGGTACTCCAAGAATCCCGAAAGATAAGACAATCAAGGAAAGATGTGAAGCTATTAGGATGACCTTTTTCGAATACGGGAAAATCGCAGGAAAATACTAGCTTGGCAAAATCAAAACAGATGAGGAATAAAGTGGTGGAGATTCAGGGGGAAAACACAAGGGGTCCCTGTAAAGGGAATAAGGAAATAGAAGAGGCGTTTCAGGATTATTTTAAGGATCTTTATACAGAGAGGTTAGAGGTACCTTTAGGCTTGGTTCAGACCTGGCTACAAGGTGTAGATCTCATTGCCCTGGGAGATGAGGATGAGGATAGAGATATTTTGAATGAAGGAATTAATCGGGCCAAAGTAGAAGATGTGATCTGTTCCGGGAAATTAGGGTAGGCGCCAGGCCCAGATGGGTTACCCCTTGAAATCTATAAAAGCTTAGGGGATGGCATAACTAAGGTTTTTGTAGAATTGTGTGATAGTATTTCATAGGAGGGGGCAGCGCTCCCCACCTCCTGGAGGGAGGCAACGACTACCCTCATATTAAAGCCAGGGAAAGACCCCACACACTGTGAGTCATACAGACCAATCTCCCTATTGAATTCCGATTATAAAATGTTTGCAAAAAGTTTAGCGAGAAGATTGGGTACAGTGGTGGGGAAAATGACCCAAGTAGATCAAAAGGGGTTCATAAAGTGTAGATATCTACATGAGCTAACACATGGTTTGATAGGGGCTATAGATTTAGCAAGTACATGTAAGGTACCACTAGCGGTGATGATGATTGATGTGGCTAAGGCTTTTGACATGGATAATTGGGCTTACTTAACTATTCTTTGTGAGTCTCTCAACTTGGGTAGTAGGTTTATAAGGGTATTAAGTTTAATATATCATAACCCTGTAACTAGAATTTTAGTTAATGGCTCCTTCACTCATCCCTTCAGGATTGAAAGGGGAACAAGACAGGGATGTCCTCTATCCCACCCATTATTTAACCTATATATAGAACCCCTGGCTTGTAAATCATCCGATGATACTCCCATTTCAGTGTGGGGACTGGAATACGAAAGTAGCCCTATATGCCAGGAGTACAGACAACAGAGTTGTGGCAAGTATCTATAGCTTTGTTGTATTCTACAGTTAAACCAGCTTGTTTAAGAAGGATCCATCTATTTACAATTCACAGGGTTTTTTGGACCCCCGAAAAACTGTCAGGACTGAAGTCGGGTAGTAAGGTTTGCTGCAGGAAATGTGGTGTCGAATCTGTAGGTGACTTGCATATGTATGTGGAATGCCCCCGTCTCCTCCGATTATGGACAGAGGTTGGTGAATCTATTAATCAGATTCTATCCTTGAAGTGTAAGGTAAGCCCCTCTCTGATTATTTTTGGTTGTATATAGGGAGATAGTAGGATAAAAAAAGACAGTGCCAAGTTGCTGTTCTATATGATACTGTTGGCTAGAAGAGAGATATGTAAGAAATGGATTAGCCCGTTGCCCCCAACAATGGTGGAATGGAAAGACTCATTATTGTACAATCTAGTATGTGACACTAAAGGGAGAGGAATAAGTGAGAAGAGTTCTGAGTTCTGGAAGCCGTTAATAAATTGGTTTGCTAAGTAGTTAAATTGGTCCGATAATTACACATTCAAGAGTCCAAAGGAACGAGATGTTCAGCGTTCCAGAGGGCTACCCTGCCCAGAGATGGACTGTTCCCTGGTCTGAAAGTCTTATTTGTTGATCAATATAGAAGGAATCCATCTTGGTTTTATTTTGTTAGTTGTCTCAGACCATGGGATTCAGAGAATGAGGACAAAAAAAAAGGAGACACATCTTGATTTCTCCCAATTTTTTCCTACTTCTCCCTGTTTTTTCCTCTTTCTGTGTGCTGAAAAATGCAGCACACATAGAAGAAGGAAATCACCTCCATTGATTATTTTTGTGCACAAAGGTGTCCCTTCCTGTGGAAAAACAAATCATCCCCACAACTCAGGCACCCTTGCCCTGTGGTACAAGAGTACCTGCGTTGGTGCATAGCAGACATTTGTGCATCAGCACAGGGGGAGGACCCTTTCACGTTGGTGCAGGACAGCGCAGCAAAGCTCTTGCAGCACCATCCTGTGCCACAGGCCTTGCAAATATGTCCCTAGGAATTTTGGTAGCACTGACAGTCATCCAAGTTGATACTTTATTTGAATTTCAGCATAGCGTGACACATCCTTCATCTAAATGCATCAACTTGGATATTTACATGCCTCCTCAGCAACTAATCTTTTTGGGACAGATATGATACATGCTACCACACAGTGATGTCCCCCAGGTCAATCATTTACTCTCATGTGCCTACAACACCGGCAATATGTGTGACCATTTGGTGAACCTTGACATGTCTGTCTTCAATTAAGTACTGTAGTCCAATCTGTACCCCACATGGTGGAAATGATGACATGTATCTAAGTGTTTTTGAAACATGACTGATGGCATCCACCTCAGTATCCAAACATCACTGACTCGTGCCCATTCTGTTGGTGGACTACCTTTAAATGTCCCCTGACAGATCCATGTTTCACATGATACAACTGGGAAATGTCTGGCAATTTAAAACAATTTATATTCAGAATCCCTCCTGCCTAATGCTATTTCTTCACCCAGGACAACATCACATGTAGGCTGTTGTACCACAATGGCCTATTCTGTGTCATCCTTTCACAGCTGAAACAAAAGTGTGACACTTTCAGACACAGCAGTGCATGTGTATTGTTTAGCTTACCTTTCAGGACACATCTCCATTTAGTTATACTTGCTATCCACTGTCTCACCTTTCAAACACAGTAGCAGTTTCACCTACACAGACATCACTGATAAGATTTTGGGACATATTTACCTGCCCCCAGCACCACCAGAACATCACTATTTTTAAAACTCCGCTGATGCACACTGCTGGCCCATGTTTACAAGGCCAAGCAAAGCCACCTTGCATGTCTTTTCATGTCCTTGTAATAATGGCCCACTTTTGCACATTACTCTGGGCCTCATTTATGAGGCCCTAGAGGCTCATTGCACCACAAGAGTGTAATTTTTTGTTTTACGCTCCAGTGGCACAGAGTTCCAGCCCACATTTACAAGGCCACACAAATCACCTTTTTTTCATAGCCTTGTAAATATGTGTCCCTTTCACGCATGACACTGCATGAAAGGGTTGTTCCATGGCTGTTACTCGGAGTGTCCCCACGCAGCACCCATGGAACCTGGATGAATCTGACACATTCCCAGAATGACCAAGTCTAGGAATGCGTCCGATCCCTATGACACACCAGGGGTGGCATAAGTATTTCTCCCCGTGTTTTCCTCTTTCTTATTCTGCAGCACACATAGAAAGAGGCAAAACACCTCTTGTGACTGTTTTTGTGCAGGAAGGTGTCCCTTCCTGCACATAAACAATCATCCCCACATTTCAGGTACAAGGGTGCCTGTGTTGGCACATGGCAGCAATTTGTGCGCCAGCACAGGGCGAGGGGACAGAACTGCGCTGTATCTTGTATATACAGTGCATTGCTGCCCTTTTGTTTGGAGACAGGGAATAACAGCAAGAATGCTTGCAGCAATGCCATGTGTCAGTAATTTGTAAATATGGCCCTCATTTTGGGCATTACACCACATGTCTCACAATGCACAGGTTAGGATGGCATATTGCTGCACATTCAAATTGTTATGAGTACACGTGACAGAGCCTGTCTGACCTGTGCAACATACTACTGGGCAGTGAGAGTGACCTTTTAGTGGCATTTGACAGGACATAAGCCAGATTCCTGTATTATACCCTGCAGACAGCACAGCATAGCCTTGGAACCTAGCATGCCGTGCATTTGTGGCACCCATTGATCCTTACTGTTTCTCACCCTGTGCTGGTGGTAATTCATTGTGTGCTGCACTGTCTTGTCTGCGTACTCCAACCACCAACTCATCTGAGATGACAGCTATCACATGCTCCTCAAAGGCTACCAGCTCCTCCTGGGGAGCAGGGCTCCCTCCTCCGGTCTGCATTGCTGCCTTTAAGTTATTTGCAAGATTCCTCCTTTGTACGGAGCTTATAACCATACCAGCACTTTTTGCAATTGGTGAAGGTGCTTCTCACTTGTCCCAAGCTATTGACTTTCTCCACGAATTGACTGCCAAATTATCTCTTTCCTCCCTAATGGCAATTTGGAGTTGACAAATAGCTGGTGTTGGTGCTCGGTCACCTCTGTGATCAAGACATAATTCTCCTCATCACTGAAGTTACACTTCTTCTTCCTCTTCCCATAAGAGTCTGTCAGGAGCTCCTGGCTGGTGCTGGGATGGTTGTCTCTGCTGCTACTGTCTGATTCCTGCACCATCTTGAAATGTGTCTTTTTTGTAAACTTTTTGATGTATTCTGCACTCAAAAGTGACTCAGGGTCGGTTTTCATCACTTTCCGTGCTGCAAGTCGACCCTGTGCTACTTTTGCAGCAAACACCAGAATTCTATACAACATGGCGCACAGGGATAAGTCATTTATTTTGGCTCAGACAGGATCCTTCTGCCATGGTGCGCCGTATTGTAAATACGACGCATCCATGCTGTAAAATTCTGTTGTACTGGGACGCATGCTTACTTGACTCATCGCTGATGCAATGCAGCATTGCATCATTTCTTGTAAATATGGGGCTGAGTTCAACTGGAAATATTTACAACAGGATCCTGGTCATTTCATTCTTTCCACCTCTGGAGATTGTAGACCCTCTTTTGTGGTATCCCGGGATAGATTGCATATCAAACCTCAACTTTCATACATTCTGCTTTGCTTGAGTCCACTATCCTAAACTTCAAAACTCTAATGCCTTTTCCATATTAAGCATCCAGCTCCTCCTGTAGAGATTATGGATGGATCATCATCATCTGTTTGGAGGGCTGTCATTCCTTCAAATCCATTGATCCTGACAGCAACATATTACCTGAAGGGTTAAGGGGTGACCCTGGTGTAGGAGTCAAGTCACGGTCTTTGGTGCAAAAAAAGATACACCACCGTCTTTGAAAGTTGAATGAGCTCTCTGCCATCCCATGGGCTCTTTTCACTTTGGATCCTTTCTGCAGGTCCTTGGGGTTCTAGTATGGATCTAGAATTAGATGGCAGAATGTTAAGTGAATTATCAGAGCGGGGTTCAGTCTAATTCTCCTGTCACGGTTGCACCCAACATCTCTATGAGAGGCAGAGATTCGCCTGCAAGCTCTTCGATCCCCTTTAGCTAGTTACATTTTGGTGGTGCAGTATCTAGCAGCAGAAGCTAAAACATTATACATGATGTTTAGATTGGAACATTATTACTCAACTGCTTTACCTGCAAGTGGGAGCATGTGTTGACTAACAATGGGCTGTATAAGGAATGTGGTAAATGGAAAGGAGAATACTGAGCATGCCCCACATATACACCACCAAGAAGAAAATGGAAGCCCCCCTTTGCAGTAACCTGGACTTTCATCATCACAAGCCAACCTTCTGAGTACTTAAGTTTGACACAAGTACTGTAATCGGGTTCAGCCTGAGCAAATGGCTACTCTCTGCATGGTTATGTCAAAAACGCTTGGGGCTAACCTTTTAATAGCCAAGTTGTAATTTAAGGTTTTATAGCTGACTTTGCATATATTGCACACTGTACATATTATTGTATATAATGGTAACATTTTAATGCATTGTCATTTTTTATGTTCTATGAGGTATCACCGAAATAAACATTCACTACTACTAACAGCAGATACTCTGAATCAATTTTTTCCATGTCCAAGGGAATTTTTTGATGAGAGTTGATTTGTTGAAGGGAAATCTTATTTAATTTGGAATCCACTTGTGGATCTCTTTGCAACCTCCTTCAACACTCAGCTACATCTACTCTTCTACAGTGGGAGGGATCCAGGTGCTACCAGAGCGGAGGCTCTGTCCTCCCCATGGCCACAGGGTCTTCTATTTGCCATCCATACTTTTTTCTCTTGTTCAGAGACTTCTAACAGTCTAGAGGGAATGTGATCCTAGCAGCTCAAGCTTAGTAAAGGAAGTCATAGTTACCCATTCTCACATACAATGTACGTGCTCAAGTACAATGTATGTGCTCAAGAATAGATGCTTCTGGGTGTCCCATCCCCTCTCTTTTGGCCATACCTTTCTCCTCTAGCTCTACTCCACATGAAAGGGACAGTCTGGCTTCTGAGAGGCTAGACTTGTGTGCCCACGCTTTATCTCCTAAATTGCCTCTGGCGAGTCATCTGTCACACACACCCAAAAATCCATATCTCCCACAATAAGCATTGGTGTTCATTTGGTAAGTGGTGATGTAGTAGGAATATAGGGATTGATTTAAGAGTTTGACATAGGGGGTACTCCACCTCAAAGGCCAAACTCAGGGTCTGCCCACCCAGTTTAGAGGTGGGCGGACCTGAAGTAAGTTGATGTCAGAGTCTACTCCGGCTCCATTGCCAACATACTGCTTCAATGGCACAATGGATTACAGGGTGTAAGAGGTAAGCCATCTGACCGTCTATCCCACCCGCTTTAGACTGGGCAATTAGATGGCTCTTTTTTCTGTCTGTCATCTCCAGGTAAAAGCTGGTGGTGATGGACAGTAAACAAATATAATAGTCCTCATTCAATGGGAGAAAACTCCCATGGTTTGGGGGTCTTCGGATTTTCATTTTTTAATATGGTTCCTGCCAATATTTAGAGTTGTCCGCAGGGATGGCGGACAACTATAAATATGACAAGTGGAGGACCCTCTGGATGGTGAGGGCAATGTCCTCCACCATCCTGATGGAAACCCTTTAAAAGGTCACACTGTAAATCGACTCAATAGCACCTACATCATGTAATTCCTGTACCTTTTGAGATTTTTTAAGGAATGGATCGCTTTTGGGTTTGACAGTAGCTATTCTGAGATGTCAGTTGGTTGCCTTTAGAGCTTTTTGTCTTTAGAGGACTAACCTAGGACACATGACTGAACTTGCTAGCAGTTTCTTTGAAGTTTTGACTTGTTGCATCCTATGATTCACTCTCCAATGCATGCTTGAGACCTTTCTCTTGTCCTTAAAGCTCCTCAGTTGTTTATTTTTTAACTTTTACATGAGGTTTCATCTATGATTCTTTCTACAAAGGGTTTGTTTTTGGTAGCTGTTAGCTCAACATATCATCTGGATGAGATTCAGACTTTATTTCCATCTAAGCCATACCTCAGATTTCTTCCTGATTGCTTAGAATGTCTTTCTCCAGCTTTTCAGCCTACGGTTTTCTTCAGACTTTCATTTAAATCAGGATATTGATGTTCGTTATCCGTGTCCTCCACCCTGACCAGATGCGAGATATGCTTTAGATTATATGTTGACAGGAATGTACGTATTTATTTATTTACAGTGCACATCTGAATTTCGTAAGTCTGACTCACTGTATGTTTTTGAGGTCACTACAATTAGTAGATGGGTTCATAGTGCAGTTGTCACTGCATATGGAACCACTACTGCGGTTTCTTTGCTAGTCCTAGTGCTGTGTCACAGTACTAGAGGTATGGCTGCTTCTTGGGTAGTTGCTCGAGTTGTCTCCATTGTCGATATCTGCTGGGCTGCCACTTGGGTTCTCCAACTACATTCATTAACAAGTTCTACTTTTCGTTGTGCCACTGCTACTTCTTCTCTCCCTCCTTGGGAGTGGATGGTGTTGTATCTAATTTCTAACTGGCTTATTATTTGATGGGGGGTTGTTGATTGGCATATGAAGTATGACTCTTGGAGAATGCATATTGTTGGTTGTTTTTATTTAAAAAAAAAAAGATTATTCAGGCATGATTCTTCATCTTCTCTTTTAGTTTGCCCGGAGGTCCCAGTGCCCCGGCACCCTTGACAGAAAGGAGAGAGTTCAGGTAAGTTTATCGCCCAAGTAACGTAATGATAAACTTTTTTTTCTAGGTGGTGTAGGTACCTGTTATCCCACTCCCCTGGCTTTCAGCATAAACGGGGGTTGATAAAGAAATAACACAGTATCAGCAAAACCCAAAAGTTCTTCCATCTAAGCGGGTACGATTGGCAACACAAAATAACAACACAAAACAAAACAACTGTGCCTGGAATTAAAGAGAATTGAAACAGAACATCTTAGGGAAGTTCTTTAGTTATTGAGAACTTTCCTGTACTATAGAAAGATCCAATTGATGTCCAAGCTTTTCTCTATTGATTTAGAATGAGCTCTCCAACCCGCGGCGTGTGCTGCGGTAGTCTCCATTATGGTCTCTGACCCCGGTCTACTTACCCCCTTGCTTCTCTCCCACTTCCCTGACCTGAATAGGAGCCAATTTCACAACTGGCTAAGCTACGCTCCTCCAGGAGCATGGCAGGAAGAAGCTTCCGGCGGGCGGCTCTCGGGTGCAGTTGACAAATCTCTGTAGCGTTTGTGTCTCCCAGTAGGTTCCCGTCTTCACTCCTGTCACTGCTCTCTTTGCACTGGGCTTGCACTATTTCTTTTCCTCCGCCTCCATCATTTGGCCACAACTCCCAAAAAGGCACCTTCCTGCTCCAGTCACAGTGCATGTCCTCATTGCGGCTTGTCCCCGTCCTGTGTTTTTATGCATGGGGCAGGATTCACTTCTGGGTTATATGACAGGAATAACAATAGGAGGCTTCCGTTTGTTTCCTTTGTTCCCGCTGTGCTATCAGACACTGGAAAACAATCTAGTAGGTGGTCCTTGTCCTGACAGGGTTCTATGAGAGGCTGAGCATAGAGGTCCCGCGGGGGGATTGCCGAGTTACAAGGGTTTTCCCCCCCCGGGGTGTTTGGGGAAGTGGATTAGCCCAGGGCGCCGTTTGGGCGCTTTTGGCTATGGGGGGAGGTATTTGTAGGTGGCCATTTTGTGCCCCCGTCACCATTTGGTGTAAGCCCCAGGTAGGTTGGGAGCATTTTTCCAGTGGCGAGTTGCAGGTAGTTGTGGAGTTGGTTTGGCGTTGGTAGTCGTAGGTGAGAGTAGTGGTTAAGTGCTGATAGCCTAATATTGTAGAATAAATAAATTTAAAAAAAGAAAGAAAATTGAAGAGGAACGGAGCGACGCCGTTGGTCGTACCTCGTTCGGAAGCGTCGCAAAGGGCCTGTGGTGAAGAACAGGGCGGAGCGTGCGTTTTTTTCCGTTATTCCTAGTTTTATTAGTGCAGAGTTACGGCAGCGGAAGCGAAGGAGCAACAAGCGCTCCGCTTGTTGGAAGAGGCCGGCCGGCTGGATTTGCTGCGGTTGGAAGCGGCGGAGGCCGCCCATCCCGTGAGGAGGGTGGCGAGTGGTGTGGCGGCAGCAGTTCTTGCATACTCGCCTCCGTGCCGCGTGTCATCCCGAAGAGAGAGGTGAGTTCTTCTTTGAAGGAGAAGGCGAGGGCGCTCGGTGGGTGGGATCGTCGGCGGGGTGCAGGGAAGCTTCAGCAGCCACGTCAGGCGCTAATAAAAAAGTCGGAAGTGTGGCTGGGGAGAAGCAAGCCCCTCTCCGAAGAACGAAAAGGGCTTAGTGGCAGGCAAGGGACAGCCCCATGGAAGGTACCAGCGCGGGTGGTGGGAGGGTGGAGAGAGCGGTGGGGTCCCGTTTGGCTGAAGGATTTCTAGAAGAATTGTACTCACCAGGCAGCAGCGCTGAAGGTGCTTTGGCAGGCTTGGGGGATTCTGAGGTGCACTGGCAGGACTCGGATGAGGAGATGCAAGGGTGGGGATCTGGGTCCAGCTCCAGGGAAGGGTAGGAGGGGGCAGGAGATGATTTAAGTTTTTCTGGCAATCACCCATTTCTGTGGGAATGGAGTGATGAGGATTCACAAGGGGAGGTAGAGGAGGACGGCATTACCTTAAAGGTGCGTCCTCCTCGGCGTACTTATGGGAAAGGTAAGGTTCCCAAGAAACAGTTAGACAGGGAAGTGGTTTCAATGAAGTCAGAGGAAGTTAGAGAGGTCAGGGCTCAAGCAGGTATGGGGCACAGGGCGATGGACGACTGGGGAATAACCGGTACAACTGGCATTTTATGGCAGGGCAGCAAGACGGGACAGCAGGACCTGGGACGGGCAGGGGTGGCTCGTAAACCCCAGGAGGAAGAGAAGGGGGGGGGGGGCCGAGCAGCTAGCCGGATGGCAGTGAAGAGGACAGTGGAGGATGTGGTTGGTGGGTTTATGGGTGCTCCGCGGGGAGGGCGGAGCAGAGTGGGTTTTGCACCCCTGTTGGAGCAGCGACCTAACTCTGAACCACAGGTGCGGAGAGGAGCGTCATGGGTAAGAAGGTGGTGCACCCCGGAGGTAAGACGGGCGAGGCACAGGCAAGGGATCTGGGGGGCGCCCTGCCTGTGGAGGCGATGCCAAGGTTGGATGATTTGGACTACGATGAAGATAGCATGGAGGAAGGGGAGAGGAGGGAAGGTGCGGAAGATGAATGGTGGTGTGACCGTGGGGGGGTCTAATGTTGTTCAGTCATTGCAGGATACCACGGTGACAAAGGACAGTCGGAATCGGACAGGGCGAGTGACTCAGGAGCGGCACTGGCCCTTGTTGACAGGTAAGAGGCAGGCCACGGTGGTTTCAGTGGCAGTGGAAGCGAAAGTGGAGGTTGGACAAGAGCGCCTGCATAAAGGTGTTTATGTGGTGGATGTAGGTGTGGGGCCGGACGAGACGGGTTTTTGAGTGCACCTCACCGGGACAAGGAGGACAAAAAAGCGGAATCAGGTACTGGGACAGGGGGGAGAAGACAAAAAGCTTCCGTACATGGGTACTGCGAAGCCGTTGGGCTCGCATTTGATGTTGGCAACAAAAGAGAAGATTTGGTGCGGGGAATACGTTGAAATGCTGAAATTACTACATAGAGAGGTACGTTCTAAAGAAGGCTCTGAAGAGGAGGAATACGAGTTGGCTAAGCTACCAAAGGTCCCCATGACTGTTGAAAATTGGACGTCTGCTTTTTTGATCTATGCTAGTGTATATTGCGAGCGCTTCCCAGAGAGGGCGGTAGCGCTATTAAAATACATGGATGTGATTAGGAAGGCGCACTTGAATTATGGCGGTTACGCTTGGGTACAACACGACGAGGAGTTTCGGCCGCGTTTAGCGGTAGATAACTCAGTTTTGTGGGGTGAAATTGATGTAGACTTATGGCAGCATACCATGGGTCCTGCAAAATTCGGTAAGACGGTTTTTACAGCTAGCGGCCTGCCCATTACGTATCGGTCCTTTCGGGACCGCCCCACCCAGGGTGGGGCAGGGACAACAGCAAAGAGCAGGGCAGGAGCAACAGGGACTGTCAAGTCAGGTGCTTGCTGGGATTATAACAAAGGGCTGTGCACCCGGGAATATTGCAAGTTCCAGCACGAATGTTCGGGGTGTGCCAGGAAGCATGCAGTCCTTCATTGTAATGCCCCCGGCAATTTCGGAACGTTGGGACAAAGTCAGGGAGCAACAGCAGGTGGTGCCAGCTCAGGGACACAAGGAACCGGTAGGTACCAGGGTGGTCAGGGTGCTCTGGGAAAGAGCTCGTACGTCGGTTAAGATGGACAGATTGCGTTTTTGGCTTGCTCAATACGATCATGGGGATGTGGCGCGTCTGTTGTCCAGTGGTTTCTGTGAGGGATTTTGCTTGCAGTATACAGGCCCGCGGGTGCGTCGGTGGGCGGACAATCTAAAATCTATCGTCGGGCGGGAAGCGATTGTACAAAGAAAGTTGGACAAGGAGGATGCTGAGGGGAGGATGGAAGGGCCGTTTGATGATTGGCCTTTAGATAACCTCATTGTCTCTCCGATTGGGGCGGTACCCAAAAAAGAAGCCAGTCAATTTCGGCTTATTCATCACCTCTCGTGGCCTGAAGGGGGCTCGATCAATGATTTAATTCCGGAGAAGCTGACCAGAGTATCCTATGCATCGGTGGATGTCGCGATGGACTTGGTGGAGGCCTTTAGCGAGAAGGCCTTGATGGCTAAGACAGACATGAAGGGGGTCATTACAACATTGGCGGTAAAAGCCGCTTACCGCCGTGCAGAAGACCGCGAACACACCGCCGCAGCTGCGGAATTCTGCCACAGCTATTACGACCCACAGCTCGGAATCCGCCAAAATTTAGACACCCACACAAGTCTACCACACCAAAGGTCAGTGATAAACCGCGGTATTCCATTGGCGGTACACAGACCGCCGCGCTCCAAATACACACACATTTACAAAACACTACCCCATTGGATAATTCGAAATACACACCCCTGATACACATACACACACCACTTCCACACATCCAATACAATATAAAACACACACCTACATCACCCACAAACCCTTACGACCACAATTGCGACTAAAGGCCAGAGAGAGACCACCATCTACAAACTAGCATCCACAGGCACTCAACACCATCACTCACACAAAATCCATGCTCCTCACACAACACACCCCTAAATATCACCCGACACATCACAACACACACCACCCCACACATCACCCACCCCACCCCATAGCACCACAAAGACACCCCAGGTTTTCTGAGGAGGAGCTCAGGGTCATGGTGGAGGAAATCATCCGGGTAGAGCCACAGCTATTCGGATCACAGGTGCAGCACACCACCATAGCTAGGAAGATGGAGCTATGGCGCAGAATCGTGAACAGGGTCAACGCAGTGGGACAGCATCCAAGAACATGGGATGACATCAGGAAGAGGTGGAACGACCTACGGGGGAAGGTGAGTTCTGTGGTCTCAAGGCACCACATCGCGGTTCAGAGGACTGGCGGCGGACCCCCACCTCCTCCCCCAGAACTAACAACATGGGAGGAGCAGGTCTTGGCTAAACTGCATCCTGAGGGCCTCACAGGAGTAGCTGGAGGAATGGACTCATGTAAGTCAAACCGTAACTACTTCATCCCACACCCTACCGGCATGCTATCACATACCCCCACCCTCGCCCTCACCCCATCACCCCAACTCCTCACACATGTCCCACTATCAAAAACCACACATCCCAAAACCAAGCCCTACATGCAACACCAAAGCATGGACACCCATCACCAAAGCATGTCCACTGCACATACCCATACACCCCCCTAGACCATTATCACACAAGGTCCCACACAAGAATGGAAGCACTGGGGTACAGGGTGACCCACCCATTGCACACCATGGCACATACAGATGCAATAATCATGCCTTTACACCCCTGCAGGACTCCTACCAAACGTCACCGGACAGGAGGGTCCAGACATGTCCACTCCACCCACAGAAGAGGCCCGCAGTGATGACAGCAGCTCTGTCCAACTGGATCAAGATGACCAGCCCGGCCCATCTGGGACCTCGGGACAGTTGGTTCCCCTCACACTGGCACAGGCCACTACAGAGCTTCCCCCCTCTGGAAACACCAGCACAGCACCCACCCAGCGGGGCCATACCTCTGTCCCCAGGACACGTCAAGCAGCAGTGTGTCCACCACTGCGGGGAACCCAGGCTAACCCACCACCCCAACAACACCAGGGACCTGGGGGCAGTGGTAATGGGCACACGGTTCAGGGGACAGAGGCCCAGGAAAACAGGGGACCTGAGAGGGCTGCTGTGTGACAGGGGCAGGACAGGCCCAGGGAACCCACTCTCCACGAGGCCCTCTCCAACATCATGGGAGCCTACCACCATTCCCAGGAGACGATGGCAACAGTACTGGCCAAGTTTCAGGAGACCCAGCGGCTGCAGGAGGAACAGTATTTGGGGTTCAGGCAGGAACTCAAATCCATCAATTCCACCCTGGGCACCATTGTAGGGGTGCTGAAGGAACTCGTCAACACCAGGAGGGACACTGTGGCACAACAAGGGGCCCCTGACACTAGCCTGGACGATGAACTGCCCACCACCTCCGCCGGTGCTAGTGGACAGGAGGCACCGCCACAGGGCCACGACACCAGCACTCCACCCCCTGCAGATGGAGAACCACCCCGCAAGCGGTCCCTGAGATCCAGGACAAAGACAGAGAACAATGCCAAGACCCCGCCAAGAAATGAGACCACCCTGATTGTCATCCTTCTGTCCCACTTTGTCACCTTGTCCATACTTAAACTGCCCTAGCTCCACTTCCTATGCCCCTTTGGACAATGCACCTGTGAGACTAATAGACTGGACTCTGCCATGGACATTCCTCCACCATCACCCCTGACCAATTTACAACCCCCTCCACTATTTAGCACTTAAATAAACACCCTTAAATCACAAAACAATCTGGAGTCAGTCTGTGCTTTCGAAAATGTGTATTTGCAATGACTGTGGAAAAATGCTATATCCAATGTATTGTCAACATACCTATGTCACACAGCTCTTGTCCATGCGGAAACAAAGCAGTGGTCACACAGTGGGACCCACATCTGTGAAATTGAAAGGGAAAGTGACAAATCAGTGTCCATACACTGGATGAAAATGACAGACAGATGAGAGGTAGAAGAATTAAATCAGATGTAGCAGGCAGTGTTGTCTTCTTACCTGTGTCTCACTGGAAGTATTGCTGTATCACCGTGTTCCTGTTGTCTATGTCCTCTTCTTCTGCTTCCTCGTCTTCACCATCCACAGGCTCCACAGCTGCCACAACACCTCCATCTGGACCATCCTCCTGCAGAAAAGGCACCTGTCGTCGCAAAGCCAAGTTGTGTTGCATACAGCAGGCCACGATGATCTGGCACAACTTCTTTGGGGAGTAGAATAGAGGACCACCTGTCATATGGAGGCACCAGAACCTGGTCTTCAGGAGGCCGAAGGTCCTCTCTATAATCCTCCTAGTTCACCCATGGGCCTCATTGTAGCGTTCCTTTGCCCTTGTCCTGGGATTCCTCACTGGGGTCAGTAGCCTTGACAGGTTGGGGTAACCAGAGTCACCTGCAAATGGCGAGTGACAACTGTTAGACACACACTAATCCTTAGGGACATCCCCAGACCCAGACACCTAGTCACACTGTATTGGGTCCATGTCCTCACCTAATAGCCACACACAGTGCCTCTGGAGTTGCCCCATCACATAAGGAATGCTGCTATTCCACAGAATGTAAGCGTCATGCACTGAGCCAGGAAACTTGGCATTTACATGGGAGATGTACTGGTCGGCCAAACACACCATCTGCACATTCATAGAATGGTAACTCTTCCGGTTTCTGTACACCTGCTCACTCCTGCGGGGGGACCAAGGCCACATGTGTCCCATCAATGGCACCTATGATGTTGGGGATATGTCCCAGGGCATAGAAGTCACCTTTCACTGTAGGCAAATCCTCCACCTGAGGGAAAACAATGTAGCTGCGCATGTGTTTCAGCAGGGCAGACAACACTCTGGACAACACGTTGGAGAACATAGGCTGGGACATCCCTGATGCAATGGCCACTGTTGTTTGAAAAGACCCACTTGCCAGGAAATGGAGTACTGACAGGACCTGCACTAGAGGAGGGATTCCTGTGGGATGGCGGATAACTGGCATCAGATCTGGCTCCAACTGGGCACACAGTTCCAGGATTGTGGTACGATCAAGTCTGTATGTGACAATTTCATGTCTCTCCTCCATTGTCGACAGGTCCACCAGCGGTCTGTACACCGGAGGATGCCGCCATCTCCTCACCTGCCCCAGCAGACGTGCTCTATGGAGGAGAACAGCAAGCAGAGAGTCAACCAACACTGAGGTACATAAACACAACTTCATTGCAAAATGTTAGAAAATCGATATCTGGCTGTATTAGTGTTTAAGCAAGGCCTAGATATGTGTGACGCAGTCAAAATTAATGCCATGTGGCCCCCTGAAATGGCGGCTGCCTGACCTGTAATGTGGGACAAGGGAATATGAGGTAACTGCGCTGGCGTTCTACACCGTCGCAGTAGGCGGTCGAAGACCGCGGCGCAACCCTGCATTGGTTAACATTGGACCCTATGGGTCCCAGGAGCCAATGACGATGTACGCCGGCGGTGATGGTACGCACCGCCGCGGACGTGATCGCCATTTTCTCTCAGTTCACTCACTTGATACCAGATCTTCAACAGGAGAGGACCTACACTGCAAGTGCTGCTGTGGCCTCAGTCTGGAAGAGACAATGGCTCATGTGTCTGGGGAAAGGGCCCCTGCCTTTAGCACGGAGGAGTTGGAGAAACTAGTGGATGGGGTCCTCCCCCAGTGCCCGCTACTCTACGGTCCTCCTGACAAACAGGTAAGTACACTGTGAGCATGTTGTATGGGCAATGCCTGTGTGGAGTGGTGTTGATGAAAGATAGGGGGGGAGAATGAGGCGTGCATGATACGACGGTGAGTGCATGTGCGTCATGGCAAGGGTAGGGATGCGGTCCAATGACTGTGATGGTGCGGACGGTTATATTTTCTCCTTTTCCCCAGTACTATTCATGTAGGTCAGCGCCCACCAGAAGAAGGATATTTGGCGTACCATCGCCAAAGAAGTCCGGACCCTGGGGGTCCACCACAGACGGAGCACCCACTGCCGGAAAAGATGGGAGGACATTCGCTGCTGGAGCAAGAAGACGGCGGAGGCCCAGCTGGGGATGGCCTCCCAACGTCGGAGGGGTGGCTGTCACACCATGACCCCCCTGATGTTCCGGATCCTGGCGGTGGCCTATCCGGAGTTGGATGGGAGCTTGAGGGCATCACAGCAGCCACAAGGGGGTGAGTACACTCTCATTCTGCTGATTCAGCACGCATTGTAGGTGTCTGGGTGGAGTAGGTGGGCTGTGGGTTCCCCTAGGCCAGGGCGAGTTTAGTAGGCAGGGTCCCTTCTTAAGGCAGGCCCTGTGGCACCCCACCCCACCTCTGTTCAGAGCCAACTACACCTAGTCAGGCTCCTGTGATTTCCATGTATGCAGCAATCGGGCATAGGCCTTGTACCCCATGTCCCTGGGATTAATTAAGGAACTCTAAGTGCACGGCGTAGTGCAGGGGGCTTCTGTGTCTGTAGTGTCCGCCAACGGTAGCGGTATTGCATGCACTGAACATGTCCTTCTTCTGTCTCCCCCCACTTTTTGTGGTCTCCCTGTTCTTGTGTTTATTAGCATCATCAGGCGGAGGAGCAGTTCCACCAAAGCAGGAGGGAGCTGCATCCCACATGGCCCTGGAGGGCGACACAACAGAGTCAGAAGTCACCAGTGGGACGGAGGGCGAGGCGAGCTCCATGGCGGGGACAGGAGCTGAGACCAGCGACACGGACTCCTCCTCTGATGGGAGCTCCCTTGCGGTGGCGGGCCCTTCTGTGCCACCCACATCTAGAGGTATAGCCGCCACCCACCCCCACCAGCACCCCCCTCCCAGCAGCCACTCAGTGTGTGCCCCGTGGCCGCTCACCCATGAGGGTGGGCATCTCCTTCGCCCCAGGCACCTCAGCCCCTGCCCCAGTTAGCCCTGCTGCCCTCAGTGAGGAGGCCATTGACCTCCTCAGGTCCCTCACTGTTGGGCAGTCTACCATTTTGAATGCCATCCAAGGTGTAGAGAGGCAGTTGCAACAGACAAATGCATACCTGGAGGGCATTCATTCTGGTCAGGCAGCCCAACAGTGAGCTTTTCAGACTTTGGCCTCAGCAGTGATGGCAGCCATTGTCCCTGTCTCTAGCCTCTCCCCTCCAACTTCCTCCACCCAGACCCAAACAAAGGGAAGCTCAGGCAAACATAAGCACCACACATCCCACAGGCACTCATGCAAGCATCATACACATGCACACAATCCAACATCCACTGCCTCCACTGTGTCCCCCTCCTCCTCGTCTCCCTCCTCCTCCCAGTCTCGTCTCCACTCACACCTGCATGCACTACATCTTCAGCCACTACCTCCATCACCAGCACACCCACCACCACACCCTGCTCACATGCAGTCACCACCCCCACTACCAGAGAGAGGCAAAACATCAACCACCAAAGCCTCTCCCAGGGGTACAGTTGGGAGTGGGAAGACAGCTGCGCCACCATCCAAGGTGGGAAAGTGGCACAGAAAAACAGGCAAGTCGGCGAAAACCTGCACAGCGGACAAGACCGCCACCAGCACCGCTTCACAGGAAACCGCCGCCACCAGCACCACTGAACAGGACACCGCCGCCACCAGCACTGCTGCCAAGGACACTGCCGCCACAAGCACCGCTGCCAAGGACACCGCCGCCACAAGCACCGCTTCACAGGACACCGCCGCCACCAGCACTGCTGCCAAGGACACCGCCGCCACCAGCATCGCAGGCCAATGAGCGCCAAAGCCTCCGACGCTACTGTGGCCGCCACGAGCAGGATGAAGCACTCTGGGCACAAAGCCCTCTCCAGAACCAGTGGAGACTGTTATCCACTACCTCAGTCCTTGGCAGGATGAAGCACTCTGGGCACAAAGCCCCCTCCAGAACCAGTGGAGTAAGGCATCCACTTGTGAGACTGTTGCTTTGCACTCCCCAGGATGGAGCAGTGGGCAAACCACCCACTGTAAAGACTTGTGAGACTGTGGCTTGGCACTCCCCAGGATGGAGCAGTGGGTAACCCACCCACTGGAAAGACTTGTGAGACTGTGGCTTTGCACTCCCCAGGATAAAGCAGTGGGCAACCCACCCACTGAAAAGACTTGAGAGACTGTGGCTTTGCACTCCCCAGGATAAGGCAGTGGGCAACCCACCCACTGGAAAGACTTGAGAGACTGTGGTTTTGCACTCCCCAGGATACAGCAGTGGGCAAACCACCCACTGGAAAGACTTGAGAGACTGCGGCTTTGCACTCCCCAGGATACAGCAGTGGGCATGGAGCCCCCTCGTGGATCTGGTGTTGTGCACTCATCCGGCTGAGGTGACCCCCTTCCCTTCCCCCTGAGGTGCCTGTTGTATTTCTATCTGATGCCCCAGCAGTGTTCTCTCCGTTTTGATCAGGTATTGAGTGTGGGCCTCGCCCATGCATTTTGGGCCCCGTGGTCCACGGACTATGATGGTGGAATACCTTGGACTTGTATTCTTGGTGTATGTTAGACCTGACAGCCTTAGGGTAGTCACCCCTAACTTTTTGCCTACCTCCCTCCACTTTTTGGACACTGTTTTTGCTGGTTTATAGACTCTGCGCACTTTACCCCTGCTAACCAGGGCTAAAGTGCATATGCTCTCTCCCCTAAAACATGGCAACCTGGAATCATACCTGATTGGACTATTAATTTACTTATAAGTCCCTAGTAAGGTGCACTTTATGTGCATAGGGCTGGTAAATTAAATGCTACTAGTGGGCCAGCAGCACTGGTTGTGCCACCCACTTAAGTAGCCCCTTTTTCTTGTCTCAGGCCTGCCATTGCAAGGCCTGTGTGTGCAGTTTCACTGCCACATCGACTTGGCATTTAAAAGTTCTTGCCAAGCCTAGAACTCCCCTTTTTCTACATATAAGTCACCCTTAAGGTGTGCCCTAGGTAACCCCTAAGGCAGGGTGCTGTGAAGGTAAAAGGCAGGACATGTACCTATGTAGTTATATGTCCTGGTAGTGTAAAACTCCTAAATTCGTTTTCACACTACTGTGAGGCCTGCTCCCTTCATAGGCTAACATTGGGGCTGCCCTCATACACTGTTGAAGTGGCAGCTGCTGATCTGAAAGGAGCAGGAAGGTCATATTTAGTATGGCCAGAATGGTAATACAAAGTCCTACTGACTGGTGAAGTCGGCTTTCATATTACTATTCTAGAAATGCCACTTTTAGAAAGTGAGCATTTCTTTGCACTTAAATGCTTCTGTACCTTACAATCCACGTCTGGCTGGGCTTGGTTGACAGCCCCTTGTGCATTCACTCAGACACACCCCAAACACAGGGTACTCAGCCTCACTTGCATACATCTGCATTTTGAATGGGTCTTCCTGGGCTGGGAGGGTGGAGGGCCTGCCCTCACACAAAGGACTGCCACACCCCCTACTGGGACCCTGGCAGACAGGATTGAACTGAAAGGGGACCTGGTGCACTTCTTAGCCACTCTTTGAAGTCTCCCCCACTTCAAAGGCACATTTGGGTATAAAACAGGGCCTCTGCCCTACCTCATCAGACACTTGCTGGAGAAGAAACCTGAACCAGAAACTACATCCTGCCAAGAAGAACTGCCTGGCTGCTCAAAGGACTCACCTGTCTGCTTTCTACAAAGGACTGCTGCCTTGCTGTTGCCCTGCTGCCTTGCTGAACTCTTATCTGGCTGTGAAAGTGCTCTCCAAGGGCTTGGATAGAGCTTGCCTCCTGTTCCTTGAAGTCTCAGGACCAAAAAGACTTCTCTCTTTTACTTGGATGCTCCGTGCGCCGAAAATTTCGACGCACAGCTTGTTTCGCGGCGAGAAAAACGCTGCACTCCGACGCTGATCGACGCGACGCTCTTGGGACGATCGAAGATCCGACGCACGGCCTCGCAAGGACAACGCCGCCCGACCTCTAGAGGAGAAATCGACGCGACGCCTGCCGTGAGATCGTAATTTCAACGCGCAGCCCCACAGATCGAAGTCTAGAGGAAAAATCGACGCGACGCCTGCCGTGAGATCGTAATTTCGACGCGCAGCCCCGCAGATCGAAGTCTAGAGGAGAAATCGACGCGACGCCTGCCGTGAGATAGTAATTTCGACGCGCAGCCCCGCAGACCGACGCGCAGCCGGAGAACAAGCAGGAAAATCCACGCACAGACCCGGGACATCTGGTAATCCCCGCGATCCACAGAAAGAGACTGTCCGCGCGCCGGAAAACGACGCCCGACTTCCCCGCGTGGAAAATAACGACGCAAGTCCGTGTGTGCTGGGGAGAAATCGACACACACACCCTTTTTCCATGCACCTCTTCTCTTGTGGCCCTCTGAGGAGATTTTTCCACTCCCAACCAGGTACTTGTGCTTGAAAGAGACTTTGTTTATATTCTAGACTTTAAGACACTTTATATCACTTTTCCGTGATATTTCTACAATTTTCCATTGCAACTTTATTCTTTTTGACCTACAATTATCCTGATAAATATTATATATTTTTCTCAACACTGTGTGGTGTATTTTTGTGGTGCTATATGGTGGTATTGTATGATTTATTGCACAAATACTTTACACATTGCCTTCTAAGTTAAGCCTGACTGCTCGTGCCAAGCTACCAGAGGGTGGGCACAGGATAATCTTGGATTGTGTTTGACTTACCCTGACTAGAGTGAGGGCTTTTGCTTGGACAGGGGGTAACCTGACTGCCAACCAAAAACCCCATTTCTAACATTGGTGATCAGCGGTGAGGATAGGACTTGTATTTGTGCAGTGACATACAGAAGCTAAGTATTTCACTACCTACCCACAGTTGAAGGTCAACTTGGTTTTTATCTCTTTTTGAAAACCCGATTTTTTTCCTGACAATTTTCAAAAACTAAATCCTCACTCAACATGTCTCTGACTGGGTCTCAGACAGGGGACTTTGACCTAGTCCAGTTGGATGCATATACGGTCAAACAACTAAGAGGATTCTGCAGGGCATTGAGGGTACCCACCCAAGGGGCCTCCAGAAAGGAGGACTTTCAAGTGGCGCTGAGGGCCTGGGCAGAAGCCCATTTAGAGGATGATGAGGAAGAGGAGCCAGAACATGGCCCCTCAGAGGAATTTTCACTATCGGTGGATGGTGTTACCACTGCAATTGTGCCCCCTTCCAGACCAGGGAGCAGTGTCTCTATGCAAAGCATGACCGCAGAGGAAAGGAGAGAGGAAAGGGAGTTCCAATTGCAAATGGCAAAACTGAAAATTGAGGCTCAACAGAAGGAGAGGAGGGCAGAGAGAGAAGCCAAACAAGCTGAGGCTGAAAGAGCAGCCAAACAGATTGAAGCTGAAAGAACAGCCAAACAGATTCAAGCAGAAGCTGAAAGGGCAGCCAAACAAGCGGAAGCTGAAAGAGCAGCCAAACAGGTGGAAGCTGAAAGAGCTTTGGCTGAAAAGAAACTATTGTTGGCTCATGAACTGAGTCTCAAGGAGCTGGAGATCAAGGCAAGACAGTCTGAATCCAGCAATAATGGTGGCAGCATACAGACAGGACCTGCTGGAGAAAAGAAGGTTCGTATACCCAAAAATGTGGTGCCCAGTTTTGTGGTGGGAGATGACATAGATAAATGGTTAGCTGCTTATGAAGTTGCACTAAGGGCTCATGAGGTTCCTGAAGGGCAATGGGGGGTAGCTATGTGGGGTTATGTGCCGCCATTGGGGAGGGACACACTTCTCACATTGGATCAACCTGATCAAAACACATACCCACTTCAGAAAGCCACTTTACTTGCCAAGTTTGGGCTGACCCCTGAGGGATACCGTCAGAGGTTCAGGGACAGCACCAAACAAACCACAGAAACATGGGTAGATTTCTTTGATTTCTCCAGTAAGGCACTGAATGGATGGGTGCGGGGCAACAAAGTAGCAGATTATAAAGGTTTATATGACTTGATTCTGAGAGAGCATATGCTTAATACTACTTCTACAGAGTTGCGCTAGCACCTAGTGGATAGTAAGCTGACTGATCCCAGGAAGCTTGCTGAGGAGGCGAACCTCTGGGTTAGCACCAGAGTGTCCAAGAAGGTACCTGGGGGGGACTCCCACAAAGGTGGTGAGGGTTCCCAACAGAAGAAAGAGGGGGGAGATAAACTTGCAGATAAGGAACTCTCCAAAGGCCCCCAAAAGAATTCCCAGGGAGGGGGTGGCAACCCTTCCTTTTCCAAATTTGGGAAAAAGCCAGGGACATATGACAAGTCAGGGAGATCTAGCCACAAATGCATGGAGTGTTACCAGTATGGTCACTACAAAGGCGATCCACAGTGCCCCAAGAGGGCACCGTCCACTACCGGACAGGCACCTGGGTTGACTAGTGTAGCGCTCGGGGGGAGATGGACCCAAGTAGCTTTGGGGAGCAGGTAGAGATTTCCCTAGTGTCCCTGGGAGAAGGAGAAATGGTGCCCAAGGCCCACATGCCCAAAAATACTTCCAAGTACCGGCAGTGGGTCACCATTGATGGGCAGAAGGTGGAGGCTCTGCGTGACACAGGAGCCAGTATGACTACTATCAAGAGTCAGCTGGTGTCAACAGAGCAGATAGTCCCTAATACATTCCACCAGGTCATAGTCGCTGTCAATCGCGAGAGTCACCTACCAGTGGCTCTGGTTCCGTTTGAGTGGGGGGTGGGTCTCTGGTACTCTGAAAGTAGCTGTGAGTCCTGCCATGCCTGTAGATTGTCTGTTAGGCAATGATCTTGAGCACACTGCTTGGAAAGAAGTGGAGCTCAGGTCTCACCTGGAGATGTTAGGGTTACCTGAGTGGGTCTGCATGACCACACGGTCCATGGCTGACCGAGAGGGAAGTCAAGGGCATCTGGAGCCTGGAACGATGGCCCAGGGAGCTGCCAGGAGGAGGGACCAGGGGCGCGGAAAACCGGCCCCAGAAGTTCCCGCAGTGGCTGACGGGGCTCCTGAGGAGGAGGCTCCCGAGCCAACTGGGGAAGACATTGCCACCCTAGGTGACTTACCTGAGCTTGCTGGCTGGCAAGTTGAGGGTAGACCCACCAGGGAGGAATTCTGCAAGGCGCAGAAAGAATGTCCCACTCTGGAAGGTTTGAGAAAACAAGCCTCAAACCAGGCAGCAGGTGACGCCTCTGGCAATCACCACCTATATTGGGAGAATGATCTCCTCTACAGTGAGCCTAAGGTTCCGGCCTTTGGGGCAGCACGTATGCTGGTGGTCCCCCAATGTTACCGAACCTTCCTACTGGGTCTGGCTCACGACATTCCCCTGGCAGGACATTTGGGGCAGGGCAAGACCTTTAACAGGCTTGTCACCCACTTTTATTGGCCCAAAATGAGGACACACTCAGATAAGTTCTGCAGATCTTGTCCTACCTGCCAGGCCAGTGGTAAAGCAGGAAAAAGGGTTAAAACCCCCCTGATTCCACTTCCTGTCGTTGGCACCCCCTTTGAAAGGGTGGGCATCGACATTGTTGTTCCCTTGGACCCCAAAACTGCCTTAGGCAACAGGTTCATCCTGGTTTTGGTGGACCATGCCACCCGTTACTCAGAGGCAATCCCTCTGAGGACCGTAACCGCACCGGTGGTGACCAGAACTCTGATGGGGATATTTACTCGTGTGGGGTTCCCCAAGGAGATAGTGTCTGACAGAGGCACTAACTTCATGTCTGCATACATGAAGTCTCTATGGGATGCGTGTGGTGTAACCTACAAGTTCACCACACCCTATCACCCCCAGTCTAATGGTCTTGTGGAGAGATTCAACAAGACCCTGAAAGGCATGATTGGTGGCCTCCCTGAGGCCATGAGGCGTAGGTGGGCCGTCCTCTTACCATGCCTTCTCTTTGCCTACAGAGAGGTCCCCCAGAGGGGGGTAGGGTTCAGTCCCTTTGAGCTCCTCTACGGGTACCCTGTCAGGGGACCCTTAAGCATTGTCAAGGAGGGATTGGAGAAAGCTCCAAAGACACCCCCTCAGGATGTGGTCAGCTACATGTTGGCCCTCCGCAACCAGATGACCCGCTTCTGGAAAGAGGCCCAAAGTAACCTTGAGGCCAGTCAAGAGGTAATGAAACACTGGTATGACCAGAAGGCCACCCTGGTAGAGTTTCAACCTGGAGACAAAGTGTGGGTAATGGAGCCAGTAGAGCCCAGAGCTCTCCAGGACCGCTGGTCTGGCCCATTTGAAATAAAGGAGCGGAAAGGGGAGGCCACTTACCTAGTGGACCTCCAAACCCCTAGGAATCCCCTAAGGGTGCTCCATGTGAACCGACTAAAAGCTCATTTTGAGAGTTTGGAGATCAACATGCTTCTGGTCACAGATGAAGGAATGGAAGAGGAGAGTGAACCTCTCCCCGACCTCCTCTCTGCCCAAGAAGGTGATGGGTCAGTAAGCGGGGTCATTCTGTCTGACTCCCTGACTCTAAACCAGAAAGGAGACTGCTATGAGCTGTTGGAGCAGTTCTCCCCCTTGTTCTCCCTTACTCCTGGACTGACCCACCTCTGTGTTCATGATATTGACACTGGTGACAGTCTCCCTGTGAAGAACAAAATTTACAGGTTGTCGGATAAGGTGAAGGCCAGCATCAAGGAGGAGGTCTCCAAGATGTTGACTCTAGGGGTTATCGAGAAATCCAGTAGTCCCTGGGCCAGCCCAGTGGTGTTGGTCCCTAAGGCTACTGCCCCAGGTGCGAAGCCAGAACTCCGGTTCTGTGTGGACTACCGGGGTCTCAACTCAGTCACACGGACTGATGCTCACCCCATCCCCCGAGCTGATGAGCTCGTGGACAGGCTAGGCGCTGCCAAGTTCCTGAGTACGTTTGATCTTACTTCAGGGTACTGGCAGATCACCCTGACTGAAGGGGCTAAGGAAAGATCCGCATTTTCAACCCCTGATGGCCATTACCAGTTCCGGGTGATGCCGTTTGGGTTGAAAAATGCCCCTGCTACCTTCCAACGGTTGATTAACGGGGTCCTAGCTGGCAAGGATGCCTTCTGTGCAGCCTACCTGGATGACATAGCTGTCTACAGTTCCAGCTGGGAGGAACACCTGCTTCACCTCAAGGAGGTGCTTCAGGCCCTGCAACAGGCAGGCCTGACCATCAAGGCTAGTAAGTGCCAGATTGGACAGGGTTCCGTGGTGTACTTGGGACACCTAGTGGGTGGTGGCAAGGTGCAGCCACTCCAGGCCAAGATTGAAACTATCAAGGCCTGGCAACCACCGCAAACGCAGACTGAGGTGAGAGCCTTTCTAGGCCTCACAGGATACTACTGCAGATTTGTCAAGGGCTATGGTACCATTGTAACACCCTTGACAGAACTCACTTCCAAGAAACAACCTAGGTTGGTGAATTGGACAGAGGCTTGTCAGAAAGCCTTTGACGCCCTAAAGGAAGCCATGTGCGCGGCCCCCGTGCTCATGGCCCCTGACTACTCCCAGGAATTTATTGTGCAGACAGACGCTTCAGAGCATGGCATAGGGGCAGTCCTAGCACAGCTGAATGAGGAGGGCAGAGATCAACCGGTAGTCTTTATTAGCAGAAGGCTATTACCACGGGAACAGAGGTGGAGTGCTATTGAGAGAGAAGCCTTTGCTGTGGTCTGGGCACTGAAGAAGCTAAGACCCTACCTGTTTGGGACTCACTTCCGGGTTCAGACAGACCACAGGCCCCTCAGATGGCTCATGCAGATGAGGGGTGAGAATCCAAAACTCTTGAGGTGGTCCATTTCCCTACAGGGGATGGACTTTACGGTGGAACATCGCCCAGGGGTTGACCACGCCAATGCTGATGGTCTCTCGAGGTACGTCCGCCTTAGCGATGAGAGCTCCCCCCACTTTCAGCTGGGGGGGACACATGTTAGACCTGACAGCCTTAGGGTAGTCACCCCTAACTTTTTGCCTGCCTCCCTCCACTTTTTGGACACTGTTTTTGCTGGTTTATAGACTCTGCGCACTTTACCCCTGCTAACCAGGGCTAAAGTGCATATGCTCTCTCCCCTAAAACATGGTAACCTGGAATCATACCTGATTGGACTATTAATTTACTTATAAGTCCCTAGTAAGGTGCACTTTATGTGCATAGGGCTGGTAAATTAAATGCTACTAGTGTGCCAACAGCACTGGTTGTGCCACCCACTTAAGTAGCCCCTTTTTCTTGTCTCAGGTCTGCCATTGCAAGGCCTGTGTGTGCAGTTTCACTGCCACATCGACTTGGCATTTAAAAGTTCTTGCCAAGCCTAGAACTCCCCTTTTTCTACATATAAGTCACCCTTAAGGTGTGCCCTAGGTAACCCCTAAGGCAGGGTGCTGTGTAGGTAAAAGGCAGGACATGTACCTATGTAGTTATATGTCCTGGTAGTGTAAAACTTCTAAATTCGTTTTCACACTACTGTGAGGCCTGCTCCCTTCATAGGCTAACATTGGGGCTGCCCTCATACACTGTTGAAGTGGCAGCTGCTGATCTGAAAGGAGCAGGAAGGTCATATTTAGTATGGCCAGAATGGTAATACAAAGTCCTACTGACTGGTGAAGTCGGATTTAATATTACTATTCTAGAAATGCCACTTTTAGAAAGTGAGCATTTCTTTGCACTTAAATCCTTCTGTGCCTTACAATCCACGTCTGGCTGGGCTTGGTTGACAGCCCCTTGTGCATTCACTCAGACACACCCCAAACACAGGGTACTCAGCCTCACTTGCATACATCTGCATTTTGAATGGGTCTTCCTGGGCTGGGAGGGTGGAGGGCCTGCCCTCACACAAAGGACTGCCACACCCCCTACTGGGACCCTGGCAGACAGGATTGAACTGAAAGGGGACCTGGTGCACTTCTTAGCCACTCTTTGAAGTCTCCCTCCACTTCAAAGGCACATTTGGGTATAAAACAGGGCCTCTGCCCTACCTCATCAGACACTTGCTGGAGAAGAAACCTGAACCAGAAACTACATCCTGCCAAGAAGAACTGCCTGGGTTCTCAAAGGACTCACCTGTCTGCTTTCTACAAAGGACTGCTGCCTTGCTGTTGCCCTGCTGCCTTGCTGAACTCTTATCTGGCTGTGAAAGTGCTCTCCAAGGGCTTGGATAGAGCTTGCCTCCTGTTCCTTGAAGTCTCAGGACCAAAAAGACTTCTCTCTTTTACTTGGACGCTCCGTGCGCCGAAAATTTCGACGCACAGCTTGTTTCGCGGCGAGAAAAACGCCGCACTCCGACGCTGATCGACGCAACGCTCTTGGGACGATCGAAGATCCGACGCACGGCCTCGCAAGGACAACGCCGCCCGACCTCTAGAGGAGAAATCGACGCGACGCCTGCCATGAGATCGTAATTTCAACGCGCAGCCCCGCAGATCGAAGTCTAGAGGAGAAATCGATGCGACGCCTGCCGTGAGATCGTAATTTCGACGCGCAGCCCCGCAGACCGACGCGCAGCCGGAGAACAAGCAGGAAAATCCACGCACAGACCCGGGACATCTGGTAATCCCCGCGATCCACAGAAAGAGAATGTCCGCGCGCCGGAAAACGACGCCCGACTTCCCTGCGTGGAAAATAACGACGCAAGTCTGTGTGTGCTGGGGAGAAATCGACGCACACACCGTTTTTCCACGCACCTCTTCTCTTGTGGCCCTCTGAGGAGATTTTTCCACTCCCAACCAGGTACTTGTGCTTGAAAGAGACTTTGTTTATATTCTAAAGACTTTAAGACACTTTATATCACTTTTCCGTGATATTTCTACAATTTTCCATTGCAACTTTATTCTTTTTGACCTACAATTATCCTGATAAATATTATATATTTTTCTCAACACTGTGTGGTGTATTTTTGTGGTGCTATATGGTGGTATTGTATGATTTATTGCACAAATACTTTACACATTGCCTTCTAAGTTAAGCCTGACTGCTCGTGCCAAGCTACCAGAGGGTGGGCACAGGATAATCTTGGATTGTGTGTGACTTACCCTGACTAGAGTGAGGGCTTTTGCTTGGACAGGGGGTAACCTGACTGCCAACCAAAAACCCCATTTCTAACAGTGTATATATTTGTTTATAGTGTAAATATATATATATATTTTTGATTACTGTTTTTTAATAGATTACAATCGTTCAACTAATTTCCTTTTGTCCTTGCATTCTTCCAGGGAGGTTGGGGGTTGTAAATGTAATGTATCTACATGTACTTGTGTGTGTGTTGTAGTGGGTGAGGGTGTGGGTGGGAGTGTTGTGTGTTGTGTGTGTGTCACTCTTTTTTCCCTCCCCCCTCCCCTGTGTCATAGGTGCAGTACTCACCGTGGTCTTCGCCACCGTTGTTCCTGGTAGAGGAGCAGGAAGATAAAGGCTGGGAGTATCTGGAGCTCGGGTTCCATGGCATCCTGGTTCCTCGTGGGGTGTGTAGAGGTGAGCGTTTTCCCTTCCAAGTCCTGTTTCTGCCGTGTTTTTGTTCGCGGTGAATCCGTGGGCGGAACCTTGACTTCCGCCTGTCTGTTGGCGGTTACCGCCGCGGTGTTTGTTTGTACCGCCGTGGCGGTCAGAGTGTTAAAGTGGCTGTCTATGTTGGCGGTTTCCGCCACGGTCGTGATTCCATTTTTTTTACCCCCGGCCTGTTGGCGGTATTACCGCCGCTTTAACACCGACCGCCAGGGTTGTAATGACCCCCAAAGTCTGTTTTCGCTTGCTACCGGTGCACCCGGAAAAACTTCGAGTTGCTAGGCATTCAATTTCAGGTTCACTGGTATGTGGATAAGTCGTTGCCCATGGGTTGTTCCATTTCCTGCTCGTTATTCGAGCATTTCAGCACTTGTTTGCAGTGGATATTTTCTTGCGTCACAGTACACAAAGGGATGACGCATCACCTTGATGATTTCTTTTCGTGGCCCCACCAGATTCGGATCATTGCGCGGTCGTTCTGCTGCAATTTCAAGACCTTATGGGGGATCTGGGTGTGCCCCTGGCCCCCGAGAAAATGGTTGGACCGTCTACGGCATGGGTACTCGCAAACATTTTCCCAGGGGCCAAAAAGTTTGGTCGGTGATGTGACCGAGGGCCGCATCAATGCCAGCGGAATGGCTGTCGGGTGAGGGGATTGGGAGGACTGGTGGTTGAGTATTGGTAGGTGAAGCAAAGGGTATACATCTAGTGGCTGAAATGAGCAATATGAAACTAGAAAACCTGGGACTAATCTTAGCTTCCCCACTTTTCCAAATTGTGTGATCCTAGGCAATTGCTTAATTTTAGGTTCAGGGTCTGCACCGTACAAATCTGCTTCTGTGTTAGTTTTAATAAACTATAATGTTGTTCATCTCTCATAGGAGCCCAGGCCACTCAAAAAGTGCACATAACATCTGACTTGCTTGTTTAATTCACTATTGGGTATTTGTCAGGGTAGAAGTGAAAATTAATGTTTCTAAATTCTTGTTTGAAAACTATCACATTTAAATTAATACTCCTCATTGTACGGATACAATAAATTATACTTAGGTGAAATGGACTGCGTGTTAATTTAATACACTTTTTGAATTTTGAAGTAACTGTTCTATTTGTACACTTTTTCTGCAAGATGTCTTAAGAAATGAACTTGCTTCTAAAGTGAAGCTCAGGACTCCCTGGTTACTTCCTACCTTAACACCAGTTGACCTTGAAATAAAATATTGCCTCTATATTTACGATCGAGTGAAGAGGAACCCTGTACTCCTGTTGTCCCGGGGGCCGCATGTAAAGGTCAAGTGGGCCGCATGCGGCCCCCGGGCCGTACTTTGAGTATCCATGGTCTACGGTAATAACTAGATACCATTTTGATGGTGGCAAGGTTGCCCCTGGAAAAACAGAGGGGCATGATTGTGACGATTTCACATATGATACAAAAAAGCAAGGTAACTGTGAGGGAGGTACAGGTGTTGCTCAGGCATTTGAATTTCGCTTGCAGGGTGGTGAGAGCGGGTCAGACTTTTTGTAGGCGTTTGGCACTTTCCCTGGCAGGGAAGCAATTACCGCACCATCATGTTCGGCTTCGGGTGGGAGTGAAGGAAGATTTGCAGATGTAGCGCGTGTTTCTGAAGAAGTTCAATGGTATGCCATTGCGGTCTTGGCAGACAGTGGATTGGGATGTACAGATTTTTTCGGATGCGGTGGGGGCCTCTGGTTTTGGCCTGTAGTGGCAGGGGAAGTTTTGTGTGGAATCTTGGCCGGCGTCGTGGACGGGAGGGGGGAGGAGCATAGCATTCTTGGAATTGTTCCCATTGGTGGTCGCAGCAGTCATCTGGGGGCCATTGCTGGAGCATAAAAGAGTACTTTTCAGAGTGGACATACGAGCGGTGGTGCAAGTAGTAAACAGGCAGTCGGCTCGCGATGCGCAAGTGCTGCAGCTGCTGTGTGTTTTTGTGCTACATTGCCTGCGCCACGATATTCAATTTAAGGTGAGACACGTACCAGGAGTGAACAATGACATTGCTGATGCTTTGTCTCGTTCGCAATGGGAGCGATTCCATGGGCTCGTTGCGGGCGAGCCCTTGTCCAGGACGAGGATGCCAGTAGCTTTATGGTCGGTAGGAGAGAAAGGATGTTCAGGTTGTTTTTGAATTCTTTGGCTCCATCGACGAGACGGGCGTATGTGCAAGCCTGGCGGGAGTTCAGGCATTCGGGTGCACGGTGGCATGCAGACGAAAAAGGGAGTGGATGATGTTTTGCTTTTTATTATGGAGCTGGTGGAGAGACACCAGTAGGGATCACTATTTCAGGAAAGATGGCGGGCGTTGCATTCTGGGGAAAATTCTTCTGGGGGTATGCCCCATCCGCTGGTGAACTGGGACAGCGGATTCTTGATGGTTGGGGAAAGGAGGAAGGGAAAAGAGGGGATGGTAGACAGCCCATTTCATTGGCATTGCTAAAAAGAGTTTTGCAGAGTCTTGGGACTGTATGCTATGATACGAGGGAATCTACACTATTCAAGACGCTAATGTCTTGGATGTTTTTCGGGGCGTTCAGGGTGTCAGAGCTTTTGGGGTTGAGAAGCAAGCCAGGTTTACGTTGGGATGAAGTGAATTTTCAGGGGTCTTCTGTATTGCTGAGGATTCGGAGTTCAAAGATGGATCAGGCCGGTTTGGGTATGCATGTGGTGTTGCCGAGGTATCCGGTGCCAGATCTATGCCCGGTCAGATTGGGTAAGGCGTTGCAGCGGGTCGAGCACATGGGAGCAGAAGTGTTTCAGCATCGCAGCGGGAGTAAGGTAACGGCGCGCCAGCTTTTAGCAGTGCTGCGAGCGAGTTTGCGTTCTGTGGGGCAGGATGCATCCAGATTCGGTGCGCATTCTTTTCGCATCGGCATGGTGACAGAGGACGGTTTAAGGGGATGGCGGACAGGGCAAATTATGCGGTTGGGAAGGTGGAGATCAGATGCGTTTAGCGGTATGTGAGATATGGAGGTGCCGGATTGTGAATGAATATTAACATGTTTTTTTCCTGCTGCAGGTTCGGTGTCGGGGCCAGAGATGCAATTCCTCTCCATTTGCTTCTTCGGACATTCTTTTGTCAAGTGGGCACACCGACAAGCGGGGCGCACAGCTATTGAGGTTCATTTGGGTTTGGATACAGACCGATATAGGATGCGATGGTGTGGAAAAGGGGGAATGCAGTGGGACCAGTTGCTTGGGACATTGCAGGCAGAAAAGGGGTGGGGTTCTTGTCCGGATGTTTTACTAATACACTTGGGTGAGAACGACTTAGTGAAAAAGACAGGACTTGATGTGCTTAAAGCCATGAAAGCAGACTTGTTAGAGATCCGGAGACAATGGTACGGTTGTCATTTGATTTGGACAGCATTTGTCCCGTGTAGGATTTGGAGAGGTGCACGGAAACCAGGTGCGATCGAGAAGGCTTGGCATAAGATTAATAAGGAAATGAAGGTTTTTTGTAGGTCTAATGGCATTTCAGTGTTGGAACACGAGGATCTTCGTTTCGAGGATCGTGACTTTGTTAGGGGCGACGGAGTACACCTGTCCTTTATGGGCATGGAGTTGTACCTGCTCCAGGTTAAAGAAGTGTTGAAGGCGTTGTTAGGTGAAAGGTAAGGTGACATATCTTGCGGCGATACCCTCCTAATGGGGGGGGGGGCAGAAAATGGAGGGGCTCCTTTTTCTGGTGGCAGAAAATGAAACAGTGCACAGGGCTATGACAACAAGGGGGGAGGACGGCAGAACCAACAAGGCATTGACAGGTGGAAAAGGACTGGACGGCAGCAGGACAACTCAGACAACAAGAGGTGGGCATCCAGGGGTTTTTGCGGACTGGCACGCTCAGGGGGTGTACGAAGCAGCAGGAGACTATTAATATGACAATGAACTTTAGCAACTAATCAGTACAATGAAAAGGTTAATAAGAGGCCATGTGGTAAGGAATGGGAGGGGAGGGTGGGGGAGGTATGATAGGATAACTCGATGTATAGTGAGGTGTTAGTTTTGTGAAGCGCTTAGGCCAAGGGAAAAAATGTATGGTTGTAAGTGCACCTGTTTCCAATAAAGCGGCCTTTTACACACAATAAGGCGGTATGGCGTCCTTCTTCCCCAATTTACCCTTTCAACCTCCAGAATGTGGGAGCAGATTTTTTTAAAGAAAAATATTACGTTGTTTGGGCTTAAAAAAGCTTGTCTCCAAATCGGAGGAGGGAGCACTGTGTAGATTAGGACTGAGATAGGAAAGTGTAACTGTACAGTCCCCTTTAGTTTTGTGGGTGTTGGATGAGTGTTATTGTTTATAACTGTCTTGTTTGTGCAATTGTATATATTTTGTGTTGTATATATGTACGTATATTGGATGTCCAGTTTCCGAACAATGTTTCTTGAGATACACAGGATAATATTGATTCTTTTTCCCTTGCAGATGGAACTGGACTACCTCTGTATTGTATTTCATATATTCTGCTAAGAATAACAGATTTTGTAACTTCTCTATACATCGTAAAAGGTTTCAGACCCTCTGGCTAGTGGAGACTGTTTAATTCTTTTAGTACCAAAGAGAACAAATTTGGCTTGCCTCTACAGATCTATCTTGACATTGATTTATGGTTACATTAATTTAAAATGAATATTTTTCACCCACTTTTTTTTAAATTGCTTTTAAGTTTCTTATTCATGTTTCCGAGCGCATGATGCTTCTGCCTATCACTTGTGAGACTGTGACTACGCACTCCACTGCATGTCTTTCACTTATAACTTTCCAAAACATCCTGGCTGATTACACTGTATTGTGTACTAGGCAATATTTCTCAAGTAGGCATATGAGTTGAGGGTCAGTCTGCTGTGATGTCCTATTCATTTATTTTGCTTTTTATGATTTCGTTTTTAACGTTTGATGTTTCAATGCATTTAAAGTATTTTGCTGGTAAAAGGTCTTGGGGATAAACCTTTACCCTTTAACCTTTTCACCCCTGAATAAACTAGGTATTCCCTCTCTTAAGGCCCACACCACCCACAAAAGGCAGGGAAAAACGTGCAATGAAGTTATTACTACAAATGAGGCTGAGACAGAGACATACTGAGTTGCAATGCTTGGGTGTGTCTTTTCTATATGACCAAAAGGGAATAGCCTGTTTAAAATAAAAATGAGTATTGGGGTGTCGGTATTCATACCGTGTCACTTCTTTCTCCCAGCAATAACTGGCCAATAATGAGTACCATGAAACAGATGTCTATTTGTAAACAATATTCCTCCACCCCAACTCCTCATGTTACATAAAAAGGCAAGAATCGAGACAAACATTAGAGTAACAAGCAATTGCAATGCAATAGGTCTCGCATTTGCTTGAGTTAGAGCTATTGGCATTGTAAATTCATAACTGGACATTTCTTGCCACATAAATTAGTCAACTCTGCCACATAATTTCGTCTTTTTCATGCCATATAAATCCAGTGGCCCTGCATATAACTAAAGCACTTCCATTTACCTTCTTCCTCTAACTGCAGCAAAAAATGAAGATTGAATAGCTGCAAAGAAGGGAACATAGCAAAAGAAGTTGAAGGTGTTCAACTTCACAGCAAGGTGAATAAGACTATGAGAGGCTCCCCAGATCCCACTGCTCTTCCATATCAATAAACACATCTACCATAAAGGGTAAGCAGCAACATCAGCGGCATGGTGTGTGTTCACAGTGATGACGCATAAAAAGAGGGTCTAACATATATCCACGTATCATGTAACCAAAATCGGATAATGTAGTGTGATTTTAGTAAAGAAAATAATGTACGGGGGAAATTGTGCCCTCGGAGTAGTTCGCCAATATTATAAACGTGCTTTATTAATCATGAAGAATTGAAAAATGTAGTAATCCGTCATAATTGCAAATGTGTGCCATGATTTCTTATTGAAACTGTTTGTGCTTAGCTTAACTTTAGTAGAGGCTTTGGCCTAGTTGCCTGGTCTCAAATTCTAACTGCGTGGCTTTTCCTTGAACTAATGTAACATATATTCACGTTTAAAGTTGTATTTTTCCAGTGGAGATGACTAATACACTTATCTCCAAGGTTTCGTACTAGGCCAGTTTCATCCCCTTTGAAGCAATGTCAGTCTCTGCAGGTGCGGACAATAAGAGTACTGATATCGAAGTAATTGGCAAACCATGTTACAACTTGTGTTCCAAGTCCCCAAGGACAATGTATGCATAAATGAGTACTAGGAGAAAAACACTTTTCATTGGTCAATTTGAAGCCACCTTATGAACTCTCCAATGGAAGACCCTGCAGAATTTGGAATGTTTCTTATTTAAACCCACTAGACAAAGAGAAGTCAGCCATTTTCCTTGATGCCATCTTTGAAGCCGAATGCCAGACGCCATATTAGACGACATATTGATGCCCTTTTCTCTATTACTGAGAAAGAGACTTTGAGAATTCTCACCCTAGAGACTTTAACTTTAAATTGCCCCGTCCTGCCTATGCAGTAACTTTGCCCATTCTCCTTGCTGCTGCAAGGAAACTTGCCCTAACTTTGCCCCTTTGAAATTCTGCCCCATGCTGACCGAACCGGTACCTGAAGGACGAAGATATTCTTGAATGCTGATTGTAATTGGTAATTATGAAAGGATAATTGTATTATGCATTGTGTTTTTCCCTCTAGGTACCAACTGCTATTTTGATAGGGCCCAAGCTAGAAGTTTTCCAAATTTGTGTTGACTAAATTCGTTTTGCATGAAGCCCACACATGCTGATGCTAATTAGAGGTTAGTCGAGGTATGAACTTGATGCACCATGCTAAATTGAAATCTTGTCATGCTGACCGATGTATGAAATTAGTCAAATTCAGTTGCTTATATTAGTGATTTGTATTGCCATAACTGAATGTACCATTATTCAGATATTTCGTAGATTGCGTTTCTTTCGCCGCTATGGACAGCTAGTAATGTTTGTATACATATATAATTTGGTTTTGAGACTTATATACATTGTGCTAGCTTTGTTAATATAGGGAAATAAATTCACTAACTTTTAATAAACTGGTGTGGTTATTCATGACTGAAAGGTCATGGCGCGTCGAATTATCAACTGTTATTGATTCCTAATGAGTTATTTTGATTCATTTACTGAGTATTGACTACCGACTACAATAGTTATTGATTATTAATTTAAGTAACCCGACTATGAAAGGATGAGGAGAGCCCAACTCGGCTAAAAGGTTCACCGACCTCCAACGTGTCCAGGTACAGGTAATTTATAAGGGCTGGGCGCGTTATCAACAGCAAATCCCCAGGTGAGCACAGAAGTGCAATGGGTACATGTTGCTGCTGTGCACTTTCAGAAAAGAGTCTTAACACCAGTGGCATAGATTAACAAACCAGACATCTCCAAGAACCTGCTGGCAGAGAAATACTGTACATGAGGTCACGACTTCAGGCACAGCATCGCAGAACAGTCTGGTTACAAATCACCCCACAGAATTAGCCAGACAGAAGAATACAGTCCATAGCACCTATGCACACAACATGCACAGGGGGAAGTAACCGTTAGCTGCTAGAGTGAGAATATGTACTGGAATGCACTTTAGAAATGATATGTAGTTTCATGCCCTGATGGGACGGTGAAGCCCTTTGATAAGATTTGTGGTAGCCTTTTTAACAGTGTAATTCGGATACCAGAAGTGTTTACCAGGCTTACCTCACCTAAACGGGTGCCACCAGAATTAGTGTCATAGGAGACAGTGGAAGAGGAGGAAAGAATAAGCATTTATTCCCGACCAATTTACCATTGTGCAGTCCCAAGAAACAAAGAACTGGATGAAAGAAGGAGGAATATGTATTTTTCCTTTTTTTCATGGGAGGAACACACATCTATTGGAGCTGTTCCCTCGCCTAAGAAAGTGTCTTTGTAACAAGTCTTGGCCGTCTCAACTCAGGGAGAGCATGAAGAAGAAGAGGAAGAAAAGGCAGAGGAGGAGAGAAAGAAAAGGAAGAGAAGACGAAGAGACGAGAAGAAGAGAAAACAAGAAGAAGAGAAGACGAGAAAACGAGAAGAGAAAGAGGAGAAGAAGAAGAGAAGAGGAAGAGGAGGAGAGAAAGAGGGGAAGAAGAAGAGAAGGAAGAGAAGACAACGAAGAGAAGACGAGAAGAGGAAGAAAAAAGGAGAAGAAGACAAAGGGAAAGAAGTGGGAGAGGAGAAGAAGACGAAGAGAAGAGAGAGAGGAAAAGAAGACAAAGAGAAGAGGGAGAGGAGAAGAAGACGAAGAGAAGAGAGAGAGGATAAGAAGATGGAGAGAAGAGAGAGAGGAGAAGAAGATGAAGAGAAGAGGGAGAGGAGAAGAAGACGAAGAGAAGAGAGAGAGGAGAAGGGAACCCCACAACAGTGCCCAGTTTGGTGAATGTTCTGCATGCAAGTTTATCTGATATGTTTGCCCATTCCAGAATCTGTTCAGCTAGTTTGGACAGCTGTATGGAGTGTGCCCCACTCCTTCCCTACTTACACTGCAGTTAAGTTGTCTGAATCATCACTACCTTCCCTTCAAACTTCTGAAAGGATCCGAAGACTAGGAATATTGTTAACAAAAAAAGGCATCTATGCGAAGTTTTCACTCAAATACCAATTTCCTTAAACTCCCACGATCATTGTGCGGCCCAAACTCTGACCCCATTGCCTTTTGTTTCATTCCACTTTCCAGTGTTCACATGTCAAGAAAATACTTTCATTTATATTCCAGTAATGAAAAGATCGCAACTCGACCTGAACATGAGGGTGTGAAACTTAGTCACAATATTCACCAAAACGCCCAAATGTAACCTTCAATTAATTACACGCACCTATACAGGCGAGGGAATTTTAAGTTCATCGATATCTATGCAAACACTTGAATGTACTTCATGCAGTCGGTCCTATTAATGACCACATTACGTCACCAACTGTATATCGGAAATAAAAAGATGCAAGTTCATGAAAGAGTGGTACCTTGGTTTTCAGTGTATAAACGGATACTGAATTATGTGTTTAGTCCTGCCTCCTCTGCACAAACAGTCTCCCATGGCACTTAAGAGTTTTGCTCTACTAGTAAACCTGTGAAATATATACACACCTGACTTTAGGGGGCTGTTTCTTGCTCTCATTCCCTTACCCTGAGTTGAGTCAAGCCAAAGATCGCCCACAAACACAAGTTAAAGGCAAAGCGCGCAGAGCACAAAAAACAAAAACAAAATGTTAAACCGGCGCTAAACATACTGATCGCTACAGTGTGACTACAAATAGCAATTGTATGATTTGGTGTTGAGCTGCATCAGCACCAATAAAAGTGTTATTGAACATTTTCAATGAATATTTTTATGGTGGTTTTTTTCACATGCCAATTTTAATATAATGTTAATATGCATTATACAGAGGTGATGTGTGACAGACAAAAACTCTACGTAATTCTCAGTTTGCGCACGATGCTGCCGTTATCAATTACGTTCGTGCATCTCATACCCTTTACCCAATTGCCTGAAAGTCAGATGGTTACATGAGCACCAACAGAAGGATTCTTTCAGCGACTTTTACAAATTTACAATCCATTTGAAGGTTAAGACTGGAAAACATCTGATCTTAGAACAGCACAATGCACGTATCTTTGATGCAATGTGTGACTCAGCTGCAGCACCGCCAAAAGCACGTTACTCAGCCGTTTCCTAAGCATGACAAATAGACGCCTTAATCCCAACCCAAACATCACAGTGTGTCCTATCGCCGCCTCTTGAGAGCAAGCACGACCAGACCTCGCTGACCTTAGGCTTTCATCACCGCTAATGTTCTCCGAGTCAAATAAGCAGACGCCTTCGTGAGAACAATGAGGGCTCCTGCCATGAGCCAATGCTAAGCAGACCCGTCCGGATCTGACAAATGCAAGGCAATGAGGAAAGATTGTATCTTTCATGCGCAGCACTTCCGGGTCACCCACTGGACTGAACGAAAATATATCAAGCATTTGGAATGCAATATTTTTGTGTTTGCTCGAGTTAGAGCTCATAGCGTCGTAAATTACTGACTGGACTTTTATTGCCACACAGACTGAAAATAACAAAAGGAAGAGAGCGAGGGTGAGCTGGCCCTGGAAAAGCCCCCCTCTGCTGTTGGTTTATGTTTACAGAGGGAGCTGGTGGGGAGGAGTAACTGAACAAGCACCCACACGGTTGAGGTGAAACAGGGAAATACCAAAAAAAGTCCCTTACAGAAGAGATAAACAGGACATAGCGTAATTACACAGTACTTTGTACTGCTCCCAAAGTGAAAAAAGGCAGGACAAAGAGGCAGAACTGACCACTAGCAAGCAAGGATTTTTGAAGGACACTGCAACTAACATATCAGAACGGTGGAACTCACTCTATTGTATACTTTAGTATACAGCAGGCCGAACGCTAACGCTCAACCTAAAAAGGACTTAAACACAGATAAGGATTAAGGACAAAGTATGACACAAAAAGGCAAAGAAATTGATAGTTTGGCATTCTATTATTTGGAATTGTGGCCATGTGTATGCAGTGTTTGAAGGAAGAACTACAGTTGGTGCAAAGTGGGTGGGATTCATGAATAGTTATTGGAGAGGTAAATGTTTGTCTTTATCAGACAAAAAGCATTTTCAGGGTGGGCTTAAAATGCATGTGAACACCAAGGGGGTCATTATGAGTTCGGCCCACAGTTTTCACCGCCAAACTTATAATGACCCCATTGGCCCCATGCACCTTTTCCCCGCCAGTCTTTTCATGGTGGTGTTACCACCATGAAAAGGCTGGCGGAAAATGAGGTTGTAATCCCCAGGGCGGCAGATTAGGATCTCCACCACCTCCAGACTGATTGGATCCAAGATCCTGGTGGAGCTGGCACTTTCCTGGCTGTCCGTCCTCCAGGGTTTTAATTTGGCTGTCGGATTGCCGCATTGGCAGCAGTCCAGACCGCCGCTGCAAGCCTGGCGATCTACAGATCGCCACTCTTGTAATGACCCCTGAAGTGTGGAGTTGGTGCTAGAGTGAAATAAATGTAGCTTGTTGAACAAAATGCATGGTCAGGTGTGCAATTTCTTCTATTGTTAAGTTGTACGTAAATATGAGTGGCTTTCTCACTGTTGACACTGACTGCTATAACTGTTGCCATCTTCCTCTGGATCTTCACAATAAGACTGAAGGCCCATCTCCAGGCAGCTCCAACTCAGTATACTCTTGTAGCACTGAGACTTAGAGAGGCCAGGTGCGGGGACGGAGACTGCAGGACGAACATCTGAAAAGGAAACCTTACTCAACAACATAAATCAACAATAGACTTAATAGTCTTCTGAGTCAGACTCTATCTCAAGTTGTTTACCACTTAAGTTTTACATAGTCAAGCATAGTCCTTCTCATGTCCATGTATCTGTTTTACCAGTGCTTCTGGCAGATGAATAGCAGCTTCACAAACTCTCTGCAACAACTACTTATAGAGTTTGTAAAAAAAACAACACTGTATATCAATAAATATCCAAGTGAACTGTTCAATTAAATAAAGGCATTATTGTTAACTTCCTATGAGACTATCTTCAAAGACTGTGAGTGTCGAGCCCAAGAATGCTTCACATAATCTTACACCTAATATCAATGCATACAGCTGTGCGACTCTGTTTGAACAACAAAGAGCATGGCCCTTAACAAATAATATGCGAAAGAGAGCATTCCTCTTAATAGGGTTTACCACTCAGAGCATGGCCTGCTTTGATTCTCAAGGACTTGTTGCTACCAGAACAAAGGCAACAGAGATTGGCATCTTTGAAAATGCTGCTGCGCACTAGTGAGTTATCATAAAATGCTGCAGCGCACCAGCGCAATGTCAGGAAATTCTGTCATGCATTAGCTCAATGTCAGGAGCCGGCTTGAAGGGTGAAATGCTGCCGCGCACCAGTGCGTTTTCAGAAGCCACTCTCAGGATCTGGAACACAGGCGCTCAACGAGCATGAAGAAGAAATTCCCCAGGGCTGCTCAACCGCAGCCAGGAAATCTCAGAGCTTCAACTTCAACTGGGAACCAATGAACAGTGAGTAGTTCCCCAAGGACGGGGCTGCTTTGTAGACCTTGGCCACACCCAACATGGCTGCCAAAGGCATCTAGGAAATGTAGTTTTCTGTAAAAGAAAGACGCCATTGAGCACAAGAGCAATACCCTAGAAAATACTGTTGAGCAAAGGAACAAGCATTGGAATCTACAACACATCGAAAGTAAATAATGTCTACAGTAATGCTGGACATTGCAACCATCAACACGCTGAATAAAAAACATGTTTCTTCCCACAGCATGCAACCCCTCTACAAATGCAAGGAGCTACCCATAACATGGTGCACAACTTGAGTGGGGTAGGCCCTAGAATGCACGCTTTGCTGCGCTGACAACCGCGTAGGTTCTCATGTTATGCCCCACCAATCCTAAAACATTAATTTAATATTGCTGCCCAAAAGGGATGAGCTACAAATAGTAATCACTCAAATAATGTAATTGCGACAGTTCAACTGGGAACAATTAGCTACGCAAAGATTAATTGTAACTTGTTTTCCAAAAATGTACAATGTAAATGTTTACATATTTCCATGCAGATTTTTGAACAGAGGCACATCCAAAATGGTGAAACAGAATTACACCAAATTTGGCAGAAAGACAGATTGTTACCCAGAAAGTGTGCTTTTGTGATTTGGTGGAAATCTGTTCAGTCATGTTTGAGAAATTCAGGATCAAAATGTAAGTATATTTGGGCAGTTGAGTTTGCGAAACTCTTTTGGGGTGTGCATGAGTAAGAAGAAAGGAAGAGTCTGTATCACCTCAATCTGCATTTTTCCTCTTCTTTTGCTACCCCCCATGTTACGTGACAAAGAGGGCAGTTTCTCTGTTTTAGGTAAGTATAATCAGCTTTCCATTTGATATTGGTGGTCATTACAACCCTGGCGGTCGGTGTTAAAGCGGCGGTAAAACCGCCAACAGGCTGGCGGTAAAAAAAATTGGAATTATGACCGTGGCGGAAACCGCCAACAAAGACAGCCACTTTAACAGTCCGACCGCCACGGCGGTACAGACAAACAGCGCGGCGGTCACCGCCAACAGACAGGCGGAGGACAATGTACCGCCCACAGTATCACAACAGGCCAACCCGCCACCATTTCCGGGGCGGTTTCACCGCAGATAAAAACACGGCGGAAACAGCCATTTCAAAGGGAAAACGCTCACCTCTACACACCCCACGAGGAACGACGACACCATGGAGCCGGAACTCCATATTCTCCCTGCGATAGTCTTCCTGCTCCTATACGAGGATCAACAACGCCGGCGGCGAAGACCACAGTGAGTACTGCACCTACGACATAGGGGAGGGGGACGGAAAAACACAGGGACACACACAACCAACATCACAACCCCCACCCGACCCTCACCCACTACAACACACACACCAATGCATAACCAAACATTACAGTAACAACCGCCAACCCCCCCGGAAGAATGCAAAGACAAAAGGAAATTAATTGAACCATTGTAATTTATCAAAATACAGTAACCAAATATATACATATATATATATATATACACATTAAACAAAATATACACCACGATTAGTAGTGCAGGTAATGCACCATTCATTGTCCGTGGACCACTGGGCCCAAAATGCATGGGCGAGGCCCACACTAGATACCTGATCAAAACGGAGAGAACACTGCTGGGGCATCAGATAGAAATACAACAGGCACCTCAGGGGAAGGGAAGGGGGGCACCTCAGCCGGATGAGTGCACCACGCTAGATCCACGAGGGGGCTCCATGCCCATTGATGTATCCTGGGGAGTGCAAAGCCACAGTCTCTCAAATCTCTAAAGTGGGTGGTTTGCCCACTGTACCATCCTGGGGAGTGCAAAGCCACAGTCTCTCAAGTCTCTACAGTGGGTGGGTTGCCCACTGTACCATCCTGGGGAGTGCAAAGCCACAGTCTCTCAAGTCTCTACAGTGGGTGGTTTGCCCACTGTACCATCCTGGGGAGTGCAAAGCCACAGTCTCTCAAGTGGATAACAGTCTCCACTGGTTCTGGAGGGGGACTGGTGCCCAGAGTGCTTCATCCTATGCAGGACAGACGGAGTGGATGCATGTCTCCACTGGTTCTGGAGGGGGACTGGGGGACTGGTGCCCAGCGTGCTTCATCCTGTGCAGGACAGACGGAGTGGATGCATGTCTCCACTGGTTCTGGAGGGGGACTGGTGCCCAGAGTGCAGCACTCACCCGAACGATCCCAGTTGCGTCACTGCCCCTGCCGCTAATGGGCTAGCGGTGTTCGCCTTGGCAGTCTTTGCCGTGTTCGGCGGTCCTTGCCCTGTACAGCGCCGCTTGCCATGGCGGTCTTTGCCCTGTTCAGCGGTGCATTCCATTGCGATCTTTGCTTTGTTCAGCGGTGCTTGAGTTGGCAGTTTCTGACCTGTTCAGCTGTGCTTGCCCTGTTCAGCAGTGCCTTCCATGGCAGTCTTTGCCCTGTTCAGCGGTGCTTGAGTTGTCAGTTTCTGACCTGTTCAGCGGTGCTTGCTTTGTTCAGCGGTGACTTCCATGGCGGTCTTTGCCCTGTTCAGCGGTGCTTGAGTTGACAGTTTCTGACCTGTTCAGCGGTGCTTGCCCTGTTCAGCGGTGCCTTCCATGGCGGTCTTTGCCCTGTTCAGCGGTGCTTGAGTTGGCAGTTTCTGACCTGTTCAGCAGTGCTTGCCCTGTTCAGCGGTGCCTTCCATGGCGGTCTTTGCCTTGTTCAGCGGTCCCTGGCCTGTTCAGCAGTGCTTGCCAAGGCGGTCCTTCATTGCCCAGCAGGCCTGTGGCTGGCGGTCCTTCATGGGTCAGCTGGGCTGTGGCTTGCGGGGCCCTCGCGGCCAGTGTCTATTGGGCTGGCCTCCTGGGCAGTGACTCTGGCGGTGGCCTCCTGGCCAGTGATGATTGGGCTGGCCTCCTGGGCAGTGACTCAGGCAGTGGCCTCCTGGCCAGTGATGATTGGGCTGGCCTCCTGGGAAGTGACTCCGGCGGTGGCCTCCTGGCCAGTGACGATTGGGCTGGCCTCCTGGGCAGTGACTCCGGCGGTGGCCTCCTGGCCAGTGACGATTGGGCTGGTGGTGGCCTCCTGGGCAGCGGGGATGATGGCGGTCTTCTCCGCCGTGCTGCCCCTCCCAGACTTTGGAGATTTCTTCTGCCCCTTCCCCACCTTGGGAGGAGTCACAGCTGAGTCGACACTACCCCCGGGACCCTTGTGAGTGGCTTTGCTGGCTGGAGTCTTCCCCCTCTCCCGCCGGGCACTGTCCAACTTCTGGTGCTTCACGGGGGGAACTGGCTGTGCTGTGGCTCCATGCCACACTGGCTGGCCTGGTGGCCGGTGCACTCCACATACCTGTACCAGGCACCACTGGTCCCGGCGATTTTTTGGCTGAGGTGCTAGTACGGAACCTATGAGTTGGAGGGGGCGGATGGGAAAGAGGTCAAGGTTGGCCAGGAAAAGTTTCTTAGGAACACTGGGACGGGTAGCTGGAGGGGGTTTGGGAGTGGAGGAAGAGGTAGTGGTTGTAGGAGGTGTACGTTTGGTGACTTTCGGTGAAGGTGCATGCGCTGGAGGCTGTCGTGAGGTGGATGGCTGTTGGGTGGGTGTGTGCCTGGGTTTCTGTATCTTCGGAGGGGGCGTCACACACACACTGGGAGAGGACACAGGGGACGTGTAAATGGCAGTGGGGGTGGTGACTGCACGTGAGCGGGGTGTGGTGGTGGGTGTGCTGGTGCGGGACGTAGTGGCTGTAGAGGTAGTGCATGCAGGTGAGAGTGTAGACGAGACTGGGAGGGAGGAGGGAGACGACGAGGAGGGGGACACAGTGGAGGCAGTGGATGTTGGTGTGTCTGTATGTGTGTGATGCTTGCGTGAGTGCCTGTGGGATGTGTAGTGCTTATGTTTGCCTGAGCTTCCCTTGTGTGGTGAGGTGTGTGCAGGCTGGTCTGATGGTGTGCTTGGGATAGGCTGGGGTACAGGGGATTGGGTCTGGGTGGAGGAAGTTGGAGGCGGGAGGCTAGAGACAGGGACAATGGCTGCCATCAGTGCTGAGGCCAGAGTTTGCAGGGTTCGATGAAGGGCAGCCTGACCAGAATGAATGCCCTCCAGGAATGCATTTGTGTGTTGCAATTCCCTTTCTACACCCTGGATGGCATTCAAAATGGTAGACTGCCCAACAGTGAGGAACCTGAGGAGGTCAATGGCCTCCTCACTGAGGGCAGCAGAGGTGACAGGGGCAGGGGCTGAGGTGCCTGGGGCAAAGTTGATGCCCACCCTCCTGGGTGAGCGGGCACAGGGCGAAGGCTGAGGGGCTGCTGGGAGGGCGGTGCTGGTAGGGGGGGTGGTGGCTGTACCTGTAGAAGTGGGGGACACACATTTTGCCACCACCACAAGGGAGCTCCCATCAGAGGACGAGTCCGTGTCGCTGGTTGCTGATCCTGTCCCCGCCGTGAAGCTCCCCTCGCCCTCCGTCCCACTGGTGTCTTCCGAGTCCGTGGTGTGGCCCTCCATGGCCATGTGGGATGCAGCTCCCTCGTGCTCCGGTGCCACTGTACCTCCGCCTGATGATGCTGATGCACACAAGAACAGGGAGACCACAAAAAGGGGGGGACGACAGGAGAAAGACAGGTTGAGGGCATGGCTTACTGCTACCGTTGGCGGACAATACAGACACAGCAGCCCCAACCACTACGTCGCGCTGTTGGGCTCTACAGATGCAATTCCTGGGGTATGTCCTACATGGCTATGGTTGACATCTGCACACATAGATGACACAGGGGCATGTATACCTGTACTTGGCACTCTACAGAGGTGGGGTGGGGTGCCACATGGCCTGCATTACGGAGGGGCCTAGCCTACGGAACTCGCCCTGGCCTAGGGAAACCCACAGCCCTCCTCCCCCACCCAGACACCTTCACTGCGCGCAAAGTCCACTGAATGATAGTGTACTCACCCCCTTGTGTCTGCTGTGATGCCCTCAAGCGCCCATCCAACTCAGGGTCGGCCACCGCCAGGATCTGGAACACCAGGGGGGTCATCGTTCGACGGGCACCCCTCCCACGTTGGGAGGCCATCCCCAGCTGAGCCTCTGCCGTCTTCTTGCTCCAGCGGCAAATGTCCTCCCATCTTTTACGGCAGTGGGTGCTATGTCTGTGGTGGACCCCCAGGGTCCGGACGTCCTTGGCGATGGCACGCCAAATATCCTTCTTCTGGTGGGCGCTGACCTACATGACATGTACAGGGGAAGAAGAGAAGTCATTACCAAATGCACCGTCGAAGTGAGTGGCCCACATCCCTTCCCTTGCCATGTGGCACATGCATTCACAGTCCTTCATGTACGCAGAACTGTGCCCCCTTCATTCTTACAACCAGCCCTCTCCACACAGGCATAGCCCATACAACGTGCTCCCTGTGTACTTACCTGTTGGTCTGGAGGACCGTAGAGTAGCGTGTACTGGGGGAGGACCCCGTCCACGAGCGTCTCCAACTCCTCTGCAGTGAAGGCAGGGGCCCTTTCCCCAGACGCACGAGCCATTGTCTCTTCCAGACCGAGGTCACAGCAGCACTTGCAGTGTAGGTCCTCTCCTGTCGAAGATCAGGTATCGAGTGATTCAACAGATAGAAAATGGCGGTCACATCCGCGGCGGTCACGTCCGCGGCGGTGCGTACCATCACCGCCGGCGTACATCGTCATTGGCTCCTGGGACCCATAGGGTCCAATGTTAACCAATGCAGCATTGCGCCGCTGTCTTCGACCGCCTACCGCGACGGTGTACAACGCCAGCGCAGTTACCTCACATCCCATTGTCCCACTTTAGAGGTCAGGCAGCCGCCATTTCAGGGGCCCACATGGCCTAATTACCAACTGCGTCGCACAGACCTAGGCCTTGTCGCGCAACACATATACATGCCAGATTTTGTGTATGAATGGTGTTCTGTGTAGACTGTGGGTACATACCTCTGAGTTGTTTGACTCTGTGGTCACTGTTGTCATTCCTAGGCACCGTCCGCTGGGACATGTGAGGAGATGGCGGAATCCTCCGGTGTACCGACCACTGTTGGACCTGTCGACAATGGAGGAAAGACATTTGATCATCACCTACAGGTTTGACCGTGCCACAATCCAGGAACTGTGTGCCCAGTTGGAGCCAGACCTGATGTCAGCAATCCACCATCCCACAGGGATCCTCCCTCAAGTGCAGGTGCTATCAGTGCTCCATTTCCTTGCAAGTGGGTAATTTCAAACAACAGTGGCCATAGCATCAGGGATGTCCCAGCCTATGTTTTCCAACGTGTTGTCCAGAGTGTTGTCTGCCCTGCTGAAACACATGCGGAGCTACATCGTTTTCCCTCAGGTGGAGGATTTGCCTACAGTTAAAGGTGACTTCTATGCCCTTGGACATATCCCCAACATCATAGGTGCCGTTGATGGGACCCATGTAGCTCTGGTCCCCCCCCCCCACAGGAGTGAACAGGTGTACAGGAACCGGAAGAGTTATCATTCGATGAATGTACAGATGGTATGTTTGGCAGACCAGTACATCTCCCAGGTAAATGCTATGTTCCCTGGCTCTGTGCATGACGCCTACATCCTGCGGAATAGCAGCATCCCTTATGTGATGGGTCAACTCCAGAGGCACCGGGTGTGGCTATTAGGGGACTCTGGTTACCCCAACCTGTCATGGCTACTGACCCCAGTGAGGAATCCCAGGACCAGGGCAGAGGAACGCTACAATGAGGCCCATGGGCGGACTCGGACGGTGATCTAACGCACCTTCGGCCTCCTGAAGGCCAGGTTCAGGTGCCTCCATATGACAGGTGGTTCCCTATTCTACTCACAGAGGAAGGTGTGCCAGATCATCGTGGCCTGCTGTATGCTTCACAACTTGGCTTTGCGATGACAGGTGCCTTTTCTGCAGGAGGATGGTCCAGATGACGGTGTTGTAGCAGCTGTGGAGCCTGTGGACAGTGATGAGGATGAAGCACTGAAGAAGACACTGACAACAGGGACTCAGTTATCCAGCAACATTTCCAGTGACACACAGGTGAGAACACATTCCTGCCTACTACAAGTACTTTCACACTTCTTCCTCTATCCTGTCTGTCGATTTCACCCAGTATATGGTAACTAAGTTGTACATTTCCCTTACGGTTTCACAGGTCTGGTTTACAACGTGTGTCATCTGCTTAAATTCTTCATGGGCTTGAGATGTGTGACATAGGTATGTTGACATTACATTTGAAAACGCATTTTGTCACTGTCATTGCTAATACACATTTTCGAAATCACAGACTGACTCCAGATTGTTTTGTGGTTCAAGGGTGTTTATTGAAGTGCTCAATATTGGAGGGGGGTTGTAAAATGGTGAGGGGTGATGGTGGGGGAATGTCCATGGCAGAGTCCAGTCTATTAGTCTCACAGGTGCATTGCCCATATGGGCATAGGAAGTGGAGCTGGGGCAGTTCCAAGATGGACAGGGTTACAAAGTGGGACAGTAGGATGACAATCAGGGTGGTCTCTTTTCTTGGCGGGGGTCTTGGCATCGTGCTCTGTCTTGTTCCTGGATCTCAGGGTGGTTCTCCGTCTGCAGGGGGTGGGGTGCTGGTGTGGTGGTCCTGTGGCGGGGCGTCCTGTCCACTAGCGCCGGCGGAGGTGGTGGGCAGTTCATCGTCCATGCTAGTGTCAGGGGCCCCTTGCAGTGCCACAGTGTCCCTCCTGGTGTTAAGTATCTCCTTCAGCACCCCTACGATGGTGCCCAGGGCAGAGCTGATGGTTCTGAGTTCCTCCCTGAACCCCAAATACTGTTCCTCCTGCAGCTGCTGGGTCTCCTGAAACTTGGCCGGTACCGTTGCCATTGTCTCCTGGGAGTGGTGGTAGGCTCCCATGATGGAGGAGAGGGCCTCATGGAGAGTGGGTTCCCTAGGCCTGTCTGCCCCATGTCACACAGCAGCCCTCCCAGTTCCCCTGTGTTCCTGTGCCTCCGTCCCCTGGACCGTGTGCCCACTACCCCTGCCCCCAGGTCCCTGTTGTTGTTGGGGTGGTGGGTTATCCTGGGTTCCCTGTAGTGGTGGACACACAGCTGATTGACGTGTCCTGGGGACGGAGGTATGGGCCGGCTGGGTGGGTGCTGTGCTGGTGTTACCAGAGGGTGGAAGGTCTGTGGTGGCCTGTGACCGGGTGTGGGGAACCGACTGTCCCGAGGCCCACGATGGTCCGGGCTGGTCATCTGGATCCAGTTGGACAGAGCTGCTGTCATCACTGTGGGCCTCTTCTGTGGGTGGGGTGGAGATGTCTGGACCCTCCTGTCTGGTGACGTTGGGTAGTGGTCCTGAAGGGGTATAAAAGCATGATTATTGCATCTGTGTGTGTCATGGTGGGCAATGGGTGGGTGAGTGTGTACCCCAGTGCTAGCATTCCTGTGTGTGGGCTTGTGTGATGATGGTTGAGGGGGGTGTTATGGGTATGTGCAGTGGGCATGCTTTAGTGATGGGTGTCCATGCTTTGTTGTGTCATGCAGGGCTTGGTGTTGGGATGGGTGGTTTGTGTTATTAGTACATTTGTGAGGAGTTGGAGTAATAGGGGAGGGGGCGAGGGTGGGGGTCTGTGATAGCATGCAGGTAGGGTGGGGGATAGTTAAGATTTGACTTACCAGAGTCCATTCCTCCACCGACTCCTGCGAGGCCCTCAGGATGCAGAATAGCCAAGACCTGCTCCCCCCATGTTGTTAGTTGTGGGGGAGGAGGTGGGGGTCCGCCGCCAGTCCGCTGTACCGCGATGTTGTGTCTTGAGACCACGGAACGCACATTCCCCCATAGGTCGTTCCACCTCTTCCTGATGTCGTCCCAATTTCTTGGGTGCTGTCCCACTGCGTTGACCCTGTCGACAATTCTTCACCATAGCTCCATCTTCCTAGCTATGGAGGTGTGCTGCACCTGTGATCCAAATAGCTGTGGCTCTACCCGTACGATTTCCTCCACCATGACCCTGAGCTCCTCCTCAGAGAACCTGGGGTGTCTTTGCCGTGCCATGGGGTGGTGTAGGTGATGTGTGGGTTGGTGTATGTGGTGATAAGTGTGGTGATATGTAGTGGTGCGTGGTGTTTTGTGCGTGGAAGTAGTGTGGGTGATGGTGTTGTGTGCCTGTGGCTGCTAGTTTGTGGATGGTGGTGTCTCTCTCTCGCCTTCTTTCTGAATTTTTTGTCGTAGGGGTTTGTGTGTGATGTGGGTGAGTGTTTTATATTGTATTGGGTGTGTGGGAGTGGTGTGTGTATGTGTATCAGGTGTGTGTATTTTGAATTGTCCAATGTGGGGATGTTTTGTAAGAGTGTATGTATTTTGAGCGCAGCGGTGTGTACCGCCAATGGAATACCGCGGTTAAAAGACCGCCGCGTGGATTCGTGGGTCGCGATAGCATGGGCGTATTTCTGTTGGCGTGACAGTGGAGGTTTTGTTTTCGCCAGTTTATCACTGACCTTTGGTGTGGCGGACTTGTGTGGGTGTCTCAATTTTGTCAGATTTCGGGATGTGGGTCGTAATAGCTGTGGCGGAATTCCGCGGCCGCGGCGGTGTGTTGGCGGTCTTCTGCACGGCGGTAAGCGGCTTTTACCGCCAATGTTGTAATGACCCCCATTATCTTAAGCTTTTCAGGATAACACATAAGGTATATAATGTCATGGTTTCTCCATTGCTTTTTTAATATATATAAATGCCTTTGTTGCTGACTGGGCTGCAATAGTGAAATCCAGGTATGGTTTGTTTGATGGCACTTGATACTCTAATGGACCTTTCTTTTTAGATATACTGAGAGGTATGTCAGTGACCCGATAATTCAATAATTCGGCTACTATTTTGTGTGAATGCCGGTCTGTGCAAGAATTTTTGTTGACTATATGAGACATTAAGTCATCACAAATTCATATGGCCGACTGAAAGCTGCCTGCATGGCAAGACGTCACCCTCAGGGAGTCCCTGTGCCAGTACCAGTACCCATTACAGTCGTTTATCTTGCAGAATTCCATGAAGGGGCAAATATTTTAGTTACTAAACTAGTTCATACCTCGTGCTCTAGTTCGATCAAGAGGTCCAACCCATCCCCTTCACCACAGGATGGGCCGGCCTTAATGGTTGCCTCACCTCTTCTCAGAATGATGCCACAAGCACTGCCCTGGCTTGACCAAGGCTCAGTCATCATGCACTGTCTCAAGCCCCATAGACAGGCCAGTTGCATGGGGCACATGGCAACAGACTGTGTCGTCAATCATACTCACATCTGAAGGTGGTGTAAGACCCTGGGTCTAACCACAGACTGTCCTCACCTATCCACAGGGGCGACTCAGTCCCACCTTGCACTAAATATTTGAAAGCTTTTATCTCTGCTGTTTCTGGGTCAGTTGTTCATCTGTTTGGGCATGCAGGGTCATACTTGAAATGTTTCTCAGCTGCACTTGTAACATTTTGCAGGTGACCAAGTTATTTTGTTAAAGTATGCAATTGTAGCTTCGGAGACCCACAATAACCTGGCTGTTTTAGTTGGCAGCCAGGCCACACCTTCTACTTTCAACTATAATACCAGAAAAGCAGTACTCGTTAAAAACGTAGTCCTTTTTGGGAAAAGGGACTGAAGTTCCCAAAGCTGTCAACTCTCACCTGGATTAGTGTCATTCTAGTGCTTTCTTTCTTCCTCATGGTTTGAATGGGTGTTAGGTTGTGAGATAATGAAGAAGGACCCTATTGGCAATAACCAAGAAGAAAAGATTGAGGTTAAATAAGCACTCTCTCTGCTATCTTATTGCCCATCTGAATTGGCACACCTCTCTCACTCCCCCAAACTGCACCAAAGGTTGGGAAGAAAAAGGAACAGGACATATTTACAATGCTACTTGGTCACTCTTGTACTCTGTGTTCCCATTTACGCTGTCAATGATAGTGAATATATCCTCAGCTTTGGAGTTCCAAGTGTCATCACATCTTTTTTAGTTGGGTCCCTTAGCTATTTAAATACTTTCATTCTCTTCATTATCAAACAGGTTCAACATCTATCTTGTTGAGTAGTTCTCTCAATCCAAATGTCAAGCATATCTTTGTCTTTAAGATGCTGGGTATCAAAAGGGCATTTTGTAATGGGCTTGCATACGTACTGCAATTTTAACGGCCGTACAGCAGATAAAAGAGGGCCCCCAGTTGAGACCAGGGCATGGTCCCTTTTGCGCCTCTCTGGGCGACATTCCAATAGTTTCATTGAACTAGACAATTACTAATAAATAGCCAAACAAATAAAGATTTCATAAAACAATGTAAGAAGATGGGTTATTAGTTGGGAGGACGAGCCACAAAAGTCACTAAATAAACCTGGCCTGTTAGCTTAGAGGCAATGTGTAATATTTATGCAGCACCTAAACAGTAATAAAGTGAAAACACAGTATAAGAAAAATCCTAGACCAATTTAGAAAAACGTGCTGAATTTTAATAAATAAAATGAGACCAAATTACAAAATCCAATAAGTAGAACCAAAATGTTTAGAGTTTTAGGTAAAAATAGCACCAAGAAGCACAAGACACCAACTGTGGTTATCTGACTGTGCTGGACCAGGGTCCAAATCAAAAGTTCAGACCAGCCTCAATGGAGCATGGGTCGTACAAAGGAATCAGGTCCTTATCAGTGGAAAGTTCACCTTTTTAGTGCAATTCCATGCTAGGCATCTCAGTATGAACTATGCATAGGTAGAGTTGTCATTGTAGGTGAGAAGAGCTGGTCACCAGTCGAAGTTTTGCATTGGCAGGCAATGTGGGGCGGTTGTTGCGAGGAGCACCAAGTAGGTAATAATAGGAGTCTGTATCAGAAGTGCATTGCCAATCAGATGCCGGTCCTATGTCGACCTCTTTGAAGTCCACTTGCTTTCACAAGGAGACCAGGGACGGTTCTTTTCAATTCAAAGAACCCAGAACCTGTGGATTTTCATCCGGTTTCCACTTTTTGCAGTTTGCAGTTTGGAGCACTACACTCTGACACCAGCCAAGGGTCCAGAACCTTGTAAACAGAGCTTAGGCAGGTCCAGCTAGTGCCAGTCAGCTGGCCAGTTGCAGAGAAGACCTCTGGGAGCTTGTTGTGTTTCTGTAGTTGAATCAGGGGGTCAGCCAACTGACCCTTGAAGTCACTTCTGGGATCCTGGGCACAAGGCAAGCAGGTCCAGTCTTCTTCAGACAGCATGGCAGTCCTTCTTTTGAATCTTCTCAAGTCCCTAAGTGTTCTGATCACAGATTCTGAAGGTGTCACTTTTACACTCCGTGCCAGCCTGTATGTGGGGGTGCTTGGAATATCTCGACTGGCCCATTTGCATTTTCACTATTGCATACGGTTGCAGTCAATACCTCCTCACTGTCAATCTCTCTTAACATGCTGTTGTCTGTCTATTGTTTTGTCCAGCTCCTTGAAGGCTTCACACATTGGTTTCAGGGTACTTTTGGATGGATACCACAGTGAAGCTTCTCTAACATCTGCCATTCTTTGTGGAATTTGTGAGTGGTGAACCCAGAGTAAGTAACATGGCTTTAGGCCTCTGTCATTGATATGGAAAAAATTTGATACCTACAGGGCAGTTTAGGAAAATCGTATAGCAGAGGTGTCATAGTTAACTGATGTGGTATTCACACTTTGTATCGAGGTTTCCATACCTTTAATGGGGCAGTTAAATCAGTCCTCCATTACACTGCTGGGCAAATGTCATGTGGTGATATTATGGTTGAACAAGGCAGCATCTGCACATTCTTCTTCTGGAAAAGGAACAGGTACAACATCTTCAGTTGTAGTACAAGGTTCTCTCATGCACAGCACTATAATGTAATGGCAGCAGTAGTGTAAACTTCCCTGACATGAAGAGATGAACATATACCCCTATCCCGCATCTCAAAAACTAATGCAAACTTCATTCTCACAGCAGAGGGAAGGAGAGTGAGGTTGGGGACCATTAGGATGAAGGACTAGAAAGTCACTGAGTCCCACTGCATTTTATATTACACATGACATTCCATGTCACCCCTAGCAAGGTCATCTAGGCTTAGTAGCAGTAGAACTGTAAACATTTTTTCTGGGCTCTAAAATGAGGTTTTTGATGTTTCAGCTACAGGATCTAGAAATGTATTATCAGCTTGGTAGCCTTAACAAACACTCATTAGCACACCTACTTCATTTTCAATGTCATTGTGGTCCGTGACCTAACCCCTGCTTCAGTGTCCTGTGTAGTGTTTCCCTGAGGGGACAGAAAAGGTGTGTCTTGAGGGCACGGGGAGGCAGGTATACTAACACTGCAAGTAAAGCATGTATCAACACACCTGACAAATTCCAATGTGTCATGCACCCTTCCCTCCAGGCTCCCCAACCCCAGCTGTGAGAGGTGTAATGGTCTTCAAATATACATGTTGCCATCATGTACAGTGCATTTTATAGTGTAGTAATTGAAGCAGATCTACAACACTTAACAAATCTCCTTGCTACTTTAGACAAATGCAGTAGAAACACACAATCTACGCTGATAGGAATACAAGTAAAAGATTGTATGACATAATATTGAGCTATTGCAATACACAAATACTGTGAAAAAATATTGGAAACACATTCTCATGTGTATGTACTTTGGGGCTTATTTTCAAGCCACTAGCACCACCGGAGCATCACTCAACGACGATCTGGTGGTGATGTGCCCTTTTTTACATTTACAAGGTGGTGCTAAGCCACTTTGTGTGGCTTAACGCCACCTTGTAAATAACGGCCCCAGATGCAGTTTTCTGCAGCAGAGGGGCATGCAATGGGTGTTCCTGTGGGCATTTCCACGTAATAACCATTGCTTCTGTCACTGCCCCAAATTTACGAGAAGTCATAAACTGGAGGCAGCGCCAAAACCTAACGCCACCCCAGGGGTGGCATTAGAGTGGTGCAATGAGGAGAAATACTTTTATTTCTCCTCATTTTTGCTTTTTCTATGTGTGCTGCAGTCAGCAGGACACATAGAAACAGCAAAATGCCATTAATGAGTGTCTATGTGCAGAAAGATGTCCATTCCTGCACATAAACAATCATTAAATAATGACGATTTGCTACTTCTATGTGTGCTGCTTTGTGCAATCACCATTATTGATTGCTTATGTGCAGGAAGAGACACTTTCCTGCGCATAAACAACCATTCCCTGCAGCGCCATAGTGCAAGAGTGCCTGCGTTGGCTCTAGGCAGCTAATTTTAGCACCAGCACAGGGGGAGAGGACAGAAATGCACTGCATCTTGTAGATATGGTACATTTCTGCCCTTTCCCGGAAGCGCAGGGCGGAGCAGCAAGACACTTGCTGCCACACCCTGCATCATGGGGGCTTGTAAATAAGCCCCTTTCTATGTAAACTACAACAATATTGAGACAAAACTATTGAGGACAAGAAGATTGTCAGAATACAAATAAGTATATAGCATTATATTTTATTACATTCAGGCCCTGTAGTTAAAAATAATAAAATAATGTAAAAAATTAATATATTTTAAAAGTATAAATTAAATTAAAATAAAACTGAATAAACAAAAAATATGTAAACTATGTAAAAAAAAGTGTAAACAATCAAACCAATATTTAAACAATTAAAACAAATAGACATAGAAATGATTATTAATAATAAGAACACATTAATAAATGTGTACATAACACAAATATATAGAAAATTATATAAAAATAAAATAAGAAACTAAAACAACACATAAAATAAAATATTACAAGTGTAATTTTGTATTATAATTAAAAATTTAAAAATATATAAAAATTAAAAAACATACTACCCCTCCTAACTAAGCAATATTAGGGAAAGTGTTGAAATGCGCAGGGGTCAGATTTAATAACAGTAGGGAAGTGCTGGACGTTGGAGGGGCTAGGTTAGATTTACTATTCCAACTCCATTCTGTGCAACAGTAGAGAAAGTGTTGGGCTTAGGGAGGTCAGATTTTCTATTCCTACTTTTTTTTTAATAAATAAAAACTTGAATATAGACCAAGGAAAATCACATTTTAAAATATCTTTAGAAGAATAAGCTCCTTAGTTGAATGTAAAGCAAGTCAAATTATATTTAATAAAGACATTTTGTATTGCAAATATTATAAAGAATCGTAATTGCAACACTTCCTACCCTTCTAACCTAAAGAACAAACACTGATAATTATAAATATTAAAAAAATAATCAAAAAATCATGCATTGTTAATCTTACATTATCAGTTAAATAATAAAATAAATAGTATTAATAAATATAACATTAACATCACATTAACAAACATAAAAAAATATAGAGATCAAGTAATTAACAATTAATCAACAGCTAAAACTAATCATTAATTAATTTGCATCATCAATTATTAATTAGATAAATACACTAAATAAAAATTCGTTTTGCAGTACAAATATTGATTTATTTATTAAAAACTCTCCCCAATCCCCTACAATCCCAAGAACCCACAATTAAATTAACAATTTCTAAATATTTTTGAAAAAAAATACATTTCATATAAACAGTTACACAATATAATAAAAATAATTTAAACTCAAATAGTATTACAATACTAATAATTTATAATACTAAAATAATTAACATGTTTCTAACTAATGAAATTATATACAACTGTATGTAAAAATGATACTATTTACAGCTTTATTTTATAAAAAGAGATTAAATACCTAAAAAAACATGATATTGTTACATTCGATATTCTGTCCCATGGTATTCTTGACAATATTTTTGACATCATTTTTGTGTCTTGCAATATTTTTTATGGAATATTTTGTTGGAATACTGCCTAAAAACCACTGTTAAAAACAGCAATATAAAATAATATGCTGAAATGACAGGCACAATGGTGCTTCATTAGAAGCCCCCTTCATTGCCATGCAAATTTAAATACACTGAGACACAGATGCGCAAGTTTCTTTTCACACTGGGCACATCATCAGCCAGAAGCAATTTGGGTGTGGTTTGCTTAAATAAATACATGTGTAGTAATCTAGAAAACAGATGAGTTTTAAGAGCTGTCAGGCGCTGTCTGAGAGTGAGTATTCCGCAACCAGGGCATGTGACTTCTAATTCCAGATATAGAGAGTGGATTGCCCCCCACCCCCAAAAGAGCAGATAGTAACCATTTGAGTCAGTGACATCCATATTGTAAATTTGTTGCTGATGAAACATGATTTAAAAGAATCCCTACCAATGAAGTGTGGGTAAGTGTGATCCCTTCCTCCGCCATGCAATCCATTTCCATGTTCAAGCCCCAACCTCTATTCTCTTTACTGAGGGAAGAATAAACTGATTTAATCAGAAGAGTTTAACATTTTGTATAGAGTATAACAGCCTTGTGCAAAATAACCAAACCCTTGTAACTAAGGGTACATGGTGTTACAGTACACAAGCTACTTTGCAATTGACATGCATCTTTTCAAGATATTAGGCATGTTTGGATGAAATGGAATGCCTGGGGTCACTACAAAGTAAGCAGAAGGGCTACCAGCCGATACCTGGCTCTCACTCCTGCTAGAGCAGCAGTTAAAAAAAATATATTAATGAGTATTCATATATTCTGAGAAATGGATTTGCGTAGATAATGTATTAACCTCGAAAAATATTACATGCCTTTGAAAATGTGATCACTATGAGTGTCCACCAGTGTTCACGAAGTATACTTATTAATGGCTCATTAATATGAAATGTGGAGCATATGTTTAATTAATGCAATAATGTGTCATATTGAGGGTTATGCATTATGTATAAGCTTTATTAATTGTAGGCCTTAACTTAGCGGAGGTCTTGGCCTAGTTGCACGGCCTCATGTCAAGCTGTATTTCTAAACCGATTAATAAAATGGCTGTCTCAGAGAATTAAACTGTGATTTTCCAATGTACTGTCAAATGTGCTCATAGCTAAAAGTCTTTCTCATGAGAACTGCTTGCTAGAAGATGCTGTTCTTGCTAAATGTAACATTATGAGTGTAATGTGTGTAAGACTAACTTTCTCCGGAGAAGAACAATAGAGACACTGACTGGAGTATGAGCTTCAACAATATTGTTACCTGACAAGCCGGATGGTGAGAACATTACAGGAGAAGCAAATCAGCAACATGTGAACGGAGTAATAATAGAAATTACAGATTTGATGTTTTAGTTTTATTGGACAAAGTGTGAACATGCTAATCCCTTGACCAATAGGGACTTGGGAAGTAGTTTTAGAAAATGTGACTTAACGGGACTGCACTGAGAAGAAACCAGCATCACGCATTTTGCCTTTTGCCACTCTCATAATTTCTTGAGCATCTTGACAAGAGAAGTGCTTAGCTTTATTGCTTAAAGACTTTGCCTTTTCTGAACTTTGATGCTGAATCTTGAGGCCTTGCTGACTGAACTGATGTCCTGATGACGAAGACTATTTTAGCTTGCTGATCCAATTGAAGAGAGGTATTCTTTTACCCATGTGTTTGTTATGCCTGTTTTTTCTTTCTAGGTACCAACTGCACTGTTTTGATAGAGCCATAGTTAGATGTTTTCCAAATTCGTGTTTACTAAATTGTTTTGCATGAAGCCCAACATGCTGATGCTAATCTGATGTTAGATAAGGATCCTCACTAATGAAAATTTGCTATAGGGAATAACGTTTGATGTATTTCGTTGCTGAATCTAAATGTATATGATATCGTTTGCGCAATTGTTCGTAGTATTTCAAGCTTTGATTAGATTCCGTTTCTTTCGCAGATTTGGACAGCCAGTAATGTTTCTGTATGTGTATCATATGATTGTGAGATTATCTTACGTGACCTTAGCATTGTTAATAAAGGGAAATAAACATTCTAACTTTTACTAAAAGGTGTGGTCATTCGTGACTGAAAAGTCATGGTATGTGACAATTACTGACTCCATTGATTACTAATGCTAAAGGTTATCATTGGTTATTTGTGTTGATGATTGATTATTGATCTGCCTGTACTGGATCTATGGTGGGAACATCTTAATTGCGAGTCAAAAGGTTAATCGACCTATTCATGTCCCCTTTTAAGTTTACTTATTAAGGCCAGTCGTGCTAACACTCCCAGTATGCCAGTGATGCCTCTTCGGGGCTCGGCAGGAGGGGGGATATATTTTGTTTCACAGATTAAAGCCCCCAGAGTTGTACAGCAGTTGTGTACTCCTCGTACATTTACCTACAGAGCTATGTTACAGCTTGCAGTAGACCCCTTTAGTTACCTTTCCCTGCAGGTCTGCATGCATTAAGAGAATTATTTGGTTGAATGGGGGCTAAATTTCAACCAAAGTATAACTTGACATGGTTTTAAAGTAGACATTGGTTATGTTGCAGCACCATGCTAGTATGTGAATGACCCAGATACTTACCCCTACGGTGGCAGAAGGTGAGTGAACTCACTGAGCTACGTTGCTTGCTCTGTGCTCTGAGTTTCCTTTCCTGTTGCCTAGGTGCTGTGCTCTGCATGTTGAACAATACTGGGTTGTAATGGAGGTTTAACAACGCACAGGGACATAAGGATAGCTGAGGGTGAGCCAGGTACTTTGGCAGTCACCTGTGCTTGAGAGATGCCCCTGCAGGGCACGTGAAGTGCGGACACTCAACCCTGGAGTTATGCAGTAGGTGCGATCATCTTCCTGGCAGTCGCTCTTCCCTCACTGCTAACCCAGACCTACATCTAGAATTATCTAATGTTTAAATGACCCGGGGTAGCTCAGGAAGACACAGTCAGTAGGAGCTGTCGGAAAGATCCATGCACAGGTGCGCCACCAACTGCATATTTGTTTTAAATGATGCAAAACCAAAGGGGGCCAAAGGGTCAGTACTCAGCTGCAGCACTAAGTAAACACAGATGTTGTACCTCTGCACTGGCAGTCCACATACCTTCCAGTGCCTGATGTGCTTCTTCATCGGAGACTGGCAGTTTCAGTGAAACTGTGCAATGCACGGTCCGGCTGCTGCAGTGATAGGGGGCGGTGTAGGCCCTGTGAAATCTGCAGCATGTATCTTGTCCTGTCTGATCAGCGCAGGATGTCATGGGAACCGAGGGCTCTGGATAGAGGGCCTGAGGATGTGGAATGAGGGAGGAAGTTGGAAATACAAACACACCGGGCCTCACAGATTAGGATGAAGAACACACCAGAGCAAAGCAGGAAGGGCATACAGAGAAACAGCAGAAATGGGACGTCTTCTCCTCCCTCCTTTCTAGAGAATGATGGAAGTACGTTGCAGGGATAAAATGCCTGCTCCATCTTGTGCGGCTTCTCAAAGACTTTGACATCCTGTGTGTTTCATGTTCTTTTTCTGCACATTGTCGATAAGCCCGGTCCCAAGCTCCGTTCACCTACAGTAAGCAAAGTTTTGCTTAGGGGTAGGCTCAGGAGTCTTTGAACCCATCCCAACCAAGAGTGGAGAATAATTTGTGGTCAATCACAGGCCATCACACATTTCCTCTATTGATAGGAATCATTTTAGTGACTCTAATTGGCTGTAAACACCAGGGTACCACTCCCCAATAAGTGCCTATCCTTATTTAAGGCCTACTTGTCTGACAGACAAATATTACTTTAAAGCATTTTGCCCATGAAGGAAATCCACATGAACCAGGGGTCAGAGGATAAAAATTCCCTCAATTCCTGCACATGCAGTGGAAGTATATACAATGAATCCAAAAGGTATTAATTGGAGAGGAGAAGCAGGGACAGAGCTTAAGGAGGGGTGTTTGGGGTTTGATATCCCAAAACAATAAACATTTAGGGCCTCACTTGACCAGCAGACTTGCGGATGGTGGTCGGACCACATGCAACATATTAGGACCAATGCGTTCGTGCCATGGGGGGACCGCCAGCTTCACCAGGATCAGAGATCCCAGTGGTCTGGCAGTTGCGGCGGTTCCAGGGCTGCCCTGGGGATTATGACCTCATTCCCCACCAGTCTTTTCATGGCAGTAGTACCACCAAGAAAAGGCAAGCGGAGAACAGGGGCAGAGGGTCCCAGGGGGGCCCCTGCACTGTCCATGCACTTGGCATGGATACTGCAGACACTGAACATTGCAAGGGTGCTGGTGCACCCTGCATCCTACAGCATTGCCACTGGCTCGATTACAAGCCAGAGACAGTGCTGTAGGATGTTTCCCAATAGGCCAGGGTGTGGAAACTCAGGTTTCGTCCCACTGACCTAGTGGGAAACTCTTAGTGGGACCGGCAGGGAGGTAGCCACTTTGGTGGCAATTTCCCTGTCGGAGGTTCAGGGGACTGCCTAAACCGCCTGCCAAACTCATAATGCCATTAATGTTTTGGTAGTTGGGTCTGTGGGGCCTGAGTTGGGTCTGCTAAGACGCTAAGCGTGGTTTTTCTTGTCATCCTGATTTAACTAAGAGGTTTTAACTTTTTAATTTGTTGGTTAAAGAATTTAGATATATATATTGTCCGGTTTACCGAAAGAGTAGCAAATGTACACCCTAAGAAGTAATCCTTGAAAGGATTGAAATTTACTACGTTTTAGGCTTCAGAAACATTGGCATTTGTAGGCTTGAAAAGCTGCAGTAGCCTCAAATTTCCAGGTATGCTACTAGCAAATCACACATGCAAAAAGTGATGGGCCGAAAGTTTGCAAATATTCTAAACACTATAACGAAAAACGCACTGGTTCCTAGTAATAATCATTTTGTTGCAAAGAACCAGATTGTGAGTATAATTTATTCAAAAGAGTCTATAAACATAATTTCAAGACAAATAGCAGCGCAGTGAATATTGATGCAAAAAAACATGCTCGGTGTTCTCTTTTGAGGTGATACACTCAAGTGTTAAAACGTGATCAACAAGTGTATCAACATAAGAAGAGTACAGACCAATACAGTTCTCATCAATTAAGTAGGGTCCACATTTTTTTAATTTGACGGCGTTTCGATTCCAGTAAGAATTGTGGGATCCTCATCAGGACTCAGGGGGATTCAATGAGCCCGATGGAGAGATTATGTAGGGTAATACAGTTGCTAAAGCAGGGGCTCTCTGGTGACAAGCCTCAAGAACAGGGTGGCCCGGAATGGCCTGAGCTGGAAATATGCTGAATACCCATACTGGGCCCTAATCAGCTTGCATTGGGAATCTTGTTTGGCATGTGAGCTTTGAGTCTCAAGGTTGAGTGCTGAATTCCTTCATGGGGCTTGAATCAGCCCAAAATTTAAGATGCACCAGTAGCGCTGAGTGGCAGCATGGAGTCCTTTCGGGACAATAAGTTCCCATTGTAGAAGTAATAATATTCTACCCACTGGCATTCACTGGAGGTGACGTTCAAAACCATAATTTTCACCCACCGTGCCACTCTCAACAGAGGGCCTGACTTAGTGTTTGGCAGGCAAAGTAAATGCAGACAGAGTGGAGAAGGGCTTTACACCCACAAGCCTATCTTTACTTCACCTGCCAAATTTGCTGGCCTCACGGACATCTCTGCACATTGGCAGGAACTGCCATCATGGACATTCCTGTCAATGTAGGCAAAGTTTGAACAGCTCTGTCAAACATGACAGCTGCCTGTCAAAATGTACAAAGCTATTTATTTTTCTAAAACAAACTCCAAAAAAGGGTGTTTTTAAAAAAAGAAAAGAAAAATCTATGACCTCCAAACCATGGGAGTTTCCCATTTCTTTTTACTATCTCTCACTGCAAGGATACACCTGCCAGTGATGGACAGTAAAATAAAGCAATACTGATCTCTACAAATATGGCAGACTGTCAGATATTTTACCTCTGAGGGCATCTAATCTGTCGACACTGACTTTGTTTTACACTGGAACACTAAAGTTTACTCCGTGAACATAAAACTTGCTGTCTGCCCAACTCAAAATTGGGTGAGCATAACTTGAGTTTGGCTGACAAGGTACTCTGTCAGCATTGCAACAGAGTTCCTGACTGCTTGTCTCTAAAGCAGCCCCAGGAGCTCACCTAAAAGAAATCAGTACTGACTCTGCTCCTCATGGGAACAGTCCACACAGATCCTTGGTCATCTCACCATTCACCCTGGACCCCACAGTTTGTTTAGCTCAGACATTTGAAATTCAGTCCCCGCCCTTTCTCCCCCCACACCGACCTCCATGAAAATCACTGTCTAAGGTAAGCCCCTTGTCAATACACACCTCTGAAAGTAGTTTCAGTTCCAGCATTTCAGTTGCCATCCTGAAATGCACTCCTAATGCCCATGATTAGGTGGTGTAGAGTGTAGGGCTGTTTCTGTGCCAGTAGAGAGATACATTTTAAGTCTGCAAAACGTAGAAACTCATAATTATTAAAACAATTTTCTAGTCATAAATGTGTAAAGGATGTAATGTAATAAAGTAAGGGTTTGGAAGGGTGATGCCTATTGGGCTGAATAATAAGATAATGGTCAATATAGCACAATGCACAATTCTATCATGTAATAAATGTCTTTCAAAACTTTATTCCACTTAACAAACAAACAGTGACATAACCAGTACATTTCCCCCGTGCATGAGAAACTTTTGGTATCTGCCCAATGATGCCAACATCAAGGATTTGAATTCATCTAGCTTAACATATCAGGGCATCAGACGCACAAGTTTAATGTTTTGCTCATAATTGTGTCCTTTTGCAGAAAAATACTGGCACATACTATTTATTTATTAGCTTTGTAAAGTGCTGCTTGTTTCCTTAAAGTTACTTTAGCGTGCTGGACGAGATGACAACATGCACCTGTTGAAGGTTCAAAGGAGGTGTGTCTAACTGGTCCTTGATCACAAACACTGACTGAAAGGAGTTACATTAGAAAGCAAGGACCATATTTACAGGGCCCTCTGCACTTTTGGTGACGGTCTGGCGGCACGCACTGCAGGGCCATATTTACAAGCCCAGGTTAAGGCTCCCTGCATGGCTTTTTATGCCCTTGTAAATATGGACTGAGTCAACACAGTGCAAGTTACTGCATTTACTCACCCTGCCCCAGGGAGGCGTTCCAGGGGTGTTGCATTGGGAGGGAAGATGATCGGAGGTTTCTAGCTGAGTGTAATGTGGAGTCATTTTCTGCAGATATTCAGTGTATTTGCACCAGCAGTCTTTTTACATGGTGTGCAGAATCTTAATTTTGATCCTGGCTTCTAATGGAAGCCAATGGAGAGCTTTCAGGGTGGGCTTGATGTCATTGGGCGTTTGGATGTTTGGGCCAAGGGAGCAGCCTGAAAATCAAAATACCCCACCACTTTGAACCAAAACTCCAATGGCACCAAGTATGCAAAGCAAATCATCGTGACCCTCCCAAGAAGAACTTGGGCCCATATTTATACTCTGTTTGCGCCGGATTTGCGTCATTTTTTAAAATACAAATTCAGCGCAAACTTAACTCCATATTTATAGTTCGGCGCTAGACCCGTCTAGCCCCAAAGTTATGGAGTTTGAATTATTTTTTGCATATGAAAACCTACCTTGTGCTAATGACATGCACGGTAGGCGTTCCCGTGCAAAAAATGACTCTAAGGCATGTGTGCCTTATTTATCCTCCGGCGTCAAAATGACGCACAGGAGGAGGCGGGCCTTAAAACATGGCGCCCAGCCGGATTTGCGCCGTTTTTTAACGCCTGGGTCAGGGCAGTAGTTAAAGCACCTGTGGGCTCATTTCCATGGTGGCAGACCATGGAAGCAGTCCACAGGTGCCCTTCCCTGCACCCAGGGACACCCCCTGCCACCCTCGCCCACCTCTGGAGGACACCCATGGATGGGGGGACCCATCCATGGTGAGTGCAAGTAAGTGCAGGTAAGTATATATATATATATATATTTTTTAAGTGGCACAGGGGGCCCAACTTGGGCCCCCTTACATGCCACTGTGCCCAATGGCCATGCCCAGGGGACAGAGGTCCCCTGGGCATGGCCATTGGGCAGGGGGGCGTGACTCCTGTCTTTGGTAAGACAGGAGTCATTTTCATGGGGGTTGTGCGTCAAAAAATGGAGCAAGTCAGGTTAGAGCCAATATTTGTGACTCTAACCTGGCTTGCACCATTCTTTGGTGCACAACCCCCTTGTCTTCCCTTTGTCTCCGCTGCTCGGTTACTGTCATTTATTTTGATGCTAACCAGGCCGCAGCACCGACTAACGTGATTCCATAAATAAGACGCCCGGCACATTGGAATGGCGTTAGCTGGCGGTAAACTTTTTGATGCAAATCTGCCCTAGCGCTGATTTGCATCAAAAAGTATAAATATGGGCCTTGATGTCTCTTCCATCCAAGCATCTATCCATTCAACCTTTCATTTTTCCATCCACGGTTGAAATACACCATTACACCTTTACATTCCGTCATCCATTTAATCTTTCTTTCATCTGTCTGTCACCATTCTCTCTGTTCGTCCATCTGTTCCCCCATCCATATCCAAACCTATCCATCCACCTTCAAACCTATCCATTCATCCTTTCACTCAGGCATCCATTCTTTCACTTATCCATCCTCCTTTCTTACATCCATCCATCCATCCATCCACCCTTTCAGTGTTCCATCCATCTATCCTTTCACTCATCTATCCACCCTTTCTCTCCATCCATCCATCCTTCCACTCAACCACCCATGCACCCTTTCACTCACCCATTCCCCCTTTGACCATCCATTCATCCACTCATCCATCCATCTCTTCACTCACTCATTCATCCAATCTTCCACTATTCACACTTTTACTCATGCATCTGTACACCCTTTCACTCAGCCATTCGAGCTTCCCTTACACTTATCCATCTATTCTTTCACTAACCCATCCTTACATCCATCTGCCCTTTAGCTCATCTATTTATCCACCTTTCACTCGGTCCATCCATCCAGCTTTTCACTCCATTCATTCATTCAAACATCGGCCCATCCATCTACTTACCCTTTCACTCATCTATCCATCCTTTCACTCGCTCATCCAGCCATCCTTTCTCTAGTCATCCATGCATCCACCCACTCACCCATCCATCAATTCACCTTTTCACTTATTCATCCTCCCTCCATTTCGTATCTGTCCTTGTACTTATTCATTCATGCATCTATTCATCCACAATTTCACTCACTCACCCTCCCACCCTTCACGTTAATTATGAACCATTGTCTGCTGAGCTGCCGACAGAAGAGGCCAATCAAGAGCCCCATCCCCGACGACGATCCTGGTTGGGCAGCCTCTGTATGCCTGCTTCTGTAACCTTTGTAGCCTGACAATAACATGTCTGGGTAAACCACTACAGGTGATGTTGCGGTCATCCAGGCTGGTACAAGTATAATGGAAAGCTAGATGGATATTGTTATGACCACCCAAAATAATTGTCACGTATATTGGCATGAGGTAAAGTTTTGATTATCGCATGGAAGAGGAAACAAATACGATGCCTGTGATGAAAAACGAGGATAAATAAGCTGCCAATGGAGACGTGGTTCATCATAATTTTAAATAAATTAATTATTTTTAAGAAAACAAGAAAGGAGAACATTCTAATACTGTGGATATCCCGAAATCTAATGACCGATCATGTTTGAATGTGGTAGAAGGGTAGGCAATTATGTAAACTAAATCACAGTTTTCACAAAACTATTAATGAAGTAATATTTAACCAGCATTCCACCTGTACAGCTAATTGCTTTTTGGGTGCAACGGCTTGGAAACTACAAGCTTTACTTTTTAATCCGTCTGAATTAGTATAAGATTAAATTGGAGTAATAAAGTATGTAAAATAATACCACACCCTCTGGTATTCAAACATTTTGTTTTATTACAGTTGGTAACCAAACCCCCTTTTTAAAGTGTTTAACTGCTCTAATCCTAAAGCATATTAAAATTTTATCGAGTTTTTAAATGTGATTTTATGTTTCAAAGGTTACAGTCTCACAAGTATCCATCAAAGAAAAGATAATTAATTCCATAACAGTGTATAGTTGAATCATTTGCATATGCATCAAGATAAGATCTCAGTGTGTGTCACCAAAGGATGCATCAGAATAAACTTAATGGAAATGCTCCAGTAGTTAACATTGTGACATGCATAACAAATCTGTAACTATACAGTATTAATAAACCGTTTAAAGACGATGCCAGTATTATAAGTAGTGAATTCATGAGTATAACGAACCGATTAAGAATACACAACATAAGTATAACGGTAACACTCCCTGATGGCTCAAACAGGAAGGTACTTCTGATTATAACTTAAATGGATGATGCGTGTTCCTTAGGTGGTTCATGAGGAGACAAGCAGGTTGTTGAGGTAGCCTGTCGCGACCGTTACTCAGGAGGCGCCAATTAGGCATTGGGAGGAGGGGAGAGATATCTGAGGTCCAGTGAAGTGTGCGGGGACCCAGCCGGTGGCTCAATGGGGTTTTGTGCCATCTCTATCAGCTTCAGTTAGTGGTGTGTGTATCTCTCCCATTGGTTCACGATTGGGTATTTCTGGAGGCCGGAGGCGTGGTCTTTGTGTAACGCTGTGATTTATTTAGTTACACATGTCTCCAGGAGTCATGCCCCCTTGCCCAATTGCCATGCCCAGGGGACTTCTGTCCCCTGGGCATGGTCATTGGGCATAGTGGCATGTAGGGGGGCACAAATCAGGCCCCCCTATGCCACCCAAAAAAAAAAAAAAAAAAAATACCGGAACTTACCTTTCCTTCCCTGGGATGGGTCCCTCCATCCTTGGGTGTCCTCCTGGGGTGGGCAAGGGTGGCAGGGGGTGTCCCTGGGGACATGGGAGGGCACCTCTGGGCTCCTTCCGAGCCCACAGGTCCCTTAACGCCTGCCCTGAGCAGGCGTTAAAAAATGACGCTAACGAGGGTAGACGTCATTTTTTTGACCCGCCCACTCCCGGGCGTGAATTTTGCCTGGGAGTATAAATACGACGCACATGCCTCGGAGTCAATTTTTTAGACGTGAACGCCTACCTTGCATCTCATTAACGCAAAGTAGGTGTCCACGCTAAAAAATGACGCAAACTCCATGGACTTTGGCGCTAGACGCGTCTAACGCCAAAGTATAAATATGGAGTTAGTTTTGCGTCGGAATTGCGTAAAAAAAAACGACGCAATTCCGGCGCAAACGGAGTATAAATATGCCCCCTAATGTATTGTGATAGCCCACTTAACTAATATGAATAAAAGATCTGCACATCAAGCCCTTGCCTTACCTTGCTTAGGTCGGAAGGGCGAGGCCAAGGAGGAAAACGTTTGGGGTTGTGTAGGATTCCCAACCAGTTTCCTGCTTCACCAGAGCTTAGGCTGCGTGCCAGAACTGCAATATAATGGGACAACCCCACAACATGTTAAAAAGTCTGCTTTCTCTGTATGGCAGCTGTTATAGGAGGTTGTTAGACCTGACAGCCTTAGCATGTTCTTCCCCCAACTTTTTGCCTGCCTCCCTCCACTTTTCAGACACTGTTTTTGCCGGTTTTAGGGCTCTGCACACTTTACCACTGCTAACCAGTGCTAGAGGGCATATGCTTGCTCATTTAAACATGGTAACATTGGTTTATTCCCAATTGGCATATTTGATTTACTGGTGTGTGCCTAGTAAATTGCACTGCATGTGCCCAGGGCTTGTAAATTAAATGCTACTAGTGGGCCTGCAGCACCGATTGTGCCATCCACATAAGTAGCCCCTTAACCATGTCTCAGGCCTGCCATTGCAAGGCCTGTGTGTGCAGGTTCACTGCCACATCAACCTGACATTTAAAACTACGTGCCAACCCTTAAACTCCCCTTTTTGTACATAAAAGTCACCCCTGAGGTAGGCCCTAGGTAACCCATAGGGCAGGGTGCTATGTAGATAAAAGGGAGGATATATATATACTTGTGTTTTTTATATGTCCTGATAGTGGAGAACTCCCAAATTAGTTTTCCACTACTGTGAGGCCTGCTCCTTTCAAAGGCTAGCATTAGGGCTACCCTCATATAAACTTTGAGTGGTAGATTCTGATCAGATAGGGCTAAACAGGTCATGTTTAGTATGGCCAGAATGGTAATAGAAAATACTGCTTATTGATGAGGTTGGATTTTATATTAATTTTTTTAGAAATGCCACTTTTAGAAAGTCAGTATTTTGCTGCACTTAAAATCCATCCATGCCTTATAGCCTGTCTCCAATCAACGTCTGGGCTGGTTGGCAACTTCCTTATTCATTTCACCCAGACAACCAAAAACACAGGCTGCTCAGTCACAACTGCACTCATCTGCATGCTGAATGGGGCTTCCTGGACTCGAGGGGGGAGGGGCCTGACACTTAAATTTCAAAGGCTAGTGGCTTGCCCTCACTCAATGGATTGCCAAATCCCCTAGTGGGACCCTGGCAGACAGACCTGTACTGAAAGGGGACCTTGTGCTCTTCAAGACCACTCTTTGAAGTCTCCCCCACTTCAAAGGCCTTTTTGGGTATATAAACTGGGTCTCTGACCCCATCAAATCAGACACTTCTGGACCTAAACCTGCAACCTGTCAAGAGGAACTGCCTGGCTGCCTAAAGGACTCATATGGACTGCTTTGCTGTGAAGGACTGCTGCCCTGCTGTTGCCCTGCTGCCTTGCTGGCCTATGACTTTGCTGAGAAGTGCTCTCCAAGGGCTTGGATTGAGCTTGGATTGAGCTTGCCTCCTGTTTCCTGAAGTCTCAGGGCCAAAAAGATTCATCTCTTCAAGGAAATTCCTTGTGTGCCGAAAATCAATGCACAGCCTGATGGAAATGACGCACAGCCTGCGTTACGCCGAGAAAATCACAGCAAAGCCAAACCGGAATAACGCAGCCCAACATCCCGAGTGAAAATCGATGCAGTGCCTGCGTTGTGACCAGAAATTCAACGCATAGCCCTACCAGATCGGCGTATAGCCAAGCCGGAGTCACACAGCCCGACTTCCTGAGTGAAGAATCGATGCAGAGCCTGCCATGTGACAGAAAATTTGACGTATCGCCTATCTGATTGGCGCAACGCTTGTGACTTTGTCCTGCATGCCCAGGACTTCCACTCATCATCCCTGGGGGTCAAAAGATCTCTGCATCGCAGTGAGGAACCAAGACTGCATGCCGGAAATCAATGCACAGCCCTTTGCAACATGGAAAGAAACAGTGCATCGTCTGTGCCGCATTGGAAAATCCAACTCACACCTTATCTTTCCACGGTACTTTGTGCACACAAGAGACAACTGTTGATTTTTAAGATTTAAGACTTCTGAACATTGCAAAAGTGATATTTCAACTTGTGCTCATTGAATCTTTATTGTTTTGACCTTAATTTTACTAGATAAATATCCTATATTTTTGTAAACCTGTGTGGTGTATTTTTGTGGTGTTTTCACTTTGTTATTGCATGGCTTATTGCACAAATACTTTATACATTGCCTTCTAAGTTAAGCCTGACTGCTCAGTGCCAAGCTACCAGAGGGTAGGGATAATTTGGATTTTGTGTGACTTACCCTGAGTTGGATTGTGGTCCATACTTGGACAAGGGTGTATACCTCTGCCAACTAGAGACCCCATTTCTAACACAGGTCATCCAATTAGGCTGCAATTTAGTTATCACGTGTGGGAACATATAAGCCCAATGTATCTTATAATACTTTATATGTTGTTATCTGGCAAGATCGTTCCTGTTGTCTCCAAACATGAAGATAAATTGTTCACGCCAGATACGCAAGGCCTCCTCCCAGCTTCTCATCTCTTAGAATGATCCACAGAACAACTTATGGGAGTTCTGCATCCCCACCACCCTGAATATCAATAAAGGGATTGGGAGGTCTGTCCTAGAGACATGATGCTTCCCTTGGAGAACACTCAGGAGCTTACTGGTGATGCCACACACTATAAACAAATTACTGAATGAGAACCTCTTGCCTGCCATCCTTTACCCGGCCAATGATAGGGCCTATTATGAAATGAGGCCTATCCAAGTATAGTTGAATCCTATAATATTGAGGATTTTATGCAAGAAGTTTATTTCATGTGAAAGAGTAGAGAATGCCTATAGTTCTAGAAGTGGACAACTTTGTAGCATTATTATGGGAGGTAGTATGCAAGCGGCATGAAATAGAGATGTTATCACAATGTAGGAACCTAGATGCAAAATGTGAAATTGCCACTCAGAGCCTTAGAGGCAGTGCTACTCCCTGCCTATCTACCGCTCCTCTAACAGGACTTGGACCTAGTGTTCTCAGACAACCCACAGGCTGCACATGGACTCATCCTGGGGTCTTACAGTCATCTATCCTTTACTATGGCTATCTGTCTTGTTGGACAATGTCTAACGGAGGTCTCTTTTTGTAAAACACCTTTTGCACAACCTGCCTGTAACTATGAGGGCATATAGCTATGTTGAAGCCAGTTTCAAGTCCATGCAGTTTTGACAGGTGCCATTGATAAAATGTAATTGAACTGTTCATCTTTTTTCACAGCTTTATAGTGAAATTCAATGTGGGACTTTCCCACCGTCCCCTGTAGAATGACATTTAAATTCTATTTAATTTTCAACATTGTTGTAGTGCTAAAATATTTAAAACACACTATTGGCCACTATTTGCACAAATTGTTCTTGATAGATATGCTCTAAGCTCTCTGTAAAGTTTTGTTAAATTAGTAGCAAATTAAAACAAAACTTCACTTACGATGTTGGTCAGAATTAGTAAACTCTACACTTTATGAAGCTGATGAAATTTCCAAGATTTACGTGAGGTGAGGTTTACCCTTTCATGCCTTTCAGGTGCGATGATTTTCCTGATGTAGAACATGCCAGGTAGGACATTTTCAGCAAAAAAACATTTGAGAGTGGAGGCTGATCACTCACCTCCTGAGGTTAACAATTGTGGGAGGGAGGACTCAACTGAGACCAACCTATTTAAAAAAATAACAAATTGAGAAGCTTTGCATTGTTCAAATATTGAACAGTTTAGAAAATACTCAAAGTTGTGAGTCAGCCTACTTTACAACTTTATACACTTCTACTTTAAATCACATCTGTTTGATAGGATTTAAAGTTGGATTGTGAAAAGTCGATTGAGTGTTCTTTAATATGTACATGAAAAGAGCAATGTACTCCTTCACAGAGAATTACGAGGTGTGCACCTGGATATCTAAACCAGAATATCAATGGTATAGAATATTGAGGATAGAATAGCGAATCCGAAACATGGACATGTAAGTATAGTTTTTCTATACCTTACTAGACATATATGTACCTACACAGTATATATCTTCAAGGAATGCAGACGTGAAATCAAAAATAGTAAATCTATACTTCCCTATATGCACTTACCTTTATATTTCCTATCCTTGATATTCTTGTACAGCAACAGTCTGGGGGTTGATATTTAGTCATACAACCAGTATTTAGGGAAGAATGTGCCCACAGTGCAGAGGTTTAATGTTTGGTCATAGCTGAGGGCCATGCCCCCCTAAAAAGATACTTCTGTCTATGGGCCTGTCCTAGAGCTTAAATTATTTCTCTAACTTGACCAGGGGGCCACTGCGCCACATGACTTTGAATCTTAGCACTGAAGTAAATGTCTCTCCCATTGCCCAGTGGTGTGGCTGTGTGACACGCATGAGAAAAGGCCCCAATTTCTATCTTGTCCAAATAGGGATGGATTTAAACAATGCCACTGTTAGAGAAAACCTTTCAGAACAATTAATATCTTCAGTCAGCATCCTCCCTATTGCAATATTGGGTTAGTTTTACATGCCTAAATTATGTTGTGTTACGTTGGTCATCTTTGTATAGCATACATGCGGCTATTAGTATAGACTCAGGGCACTATTAGAAGTATGAATCTAGAGACGTTTTAAGGCATGGAAAAATTGGGCTCTGGCCCAGGGCGCCAGGCTTTCACGGAGCCCCTGAAAGAGCCAGCTCTTTTTCTGCAGAGAGTATTGCCCTTATGGCCTTCAGTAATTCTTAAGCAGATTGTCTTATATGACGTTTTCCTTTAATTTATTAAATTTATTAAATGCTCCATGGAACATCCATAAAAAAGTTTCTTTTAGATCAAAACATAAATGAGGAATGGGAGAGTGTCACAGGGATTATTTGCCCTAATATTAGTGAGCTGCAGCTGTGTTACAATATTCAAAACACGTCACTAATCATGAATTTTTGATGTAAACACATGTAGAATTTGGATGAGTACGCCTGTGCTCAGCCAGTGGCCTGGCCAAAAAGGAGCTGTCCAAGAAAGAGCTGACATTAGACTATAAATTCAAAGCTGTTCCAAACTCGGATCACCCAAAATATGTTTGGCTCAGGGCCCCCAAAATCTTTTAAGATGTCCCTGTATGAATCCATTTTAGTTTAATCTCTAGTAGCGAACTGAACATGCAAATTATAGCTCTATAGCGTATTGAGGCAAACTATAGTCTTAAATAATGGAATGTAAATGTTTTGCCGCATATTAACAGTGCAAGTGGGTTGCATAGGGTTTTCGGGACATAAACACTCAACACCCTTCTCCATAGTGTAAAAGGCTATTTATTAGGACAGGCTTGCTTCATGATAACATTAACATAAACGTAACTTGATTGAACACGTTCTTCTTTTCTCTTTGAACTCTCCTGTCTTCCAATCTCACTTCCTTCCTCACTTCCCTGTTCACGCAGCATCCCCTTCCATTCTCACACACATCACCCTTTTGTCCCACTCTGTCATCCTTCACCTGCTTCTTTTTCCCCGGTGGAAGGGTGGCCAGGCCTGCATCTGACCCTCCACCCTCCCCATCTACTGCCCACACTAGCAAGATGCCCTAACCCTGGCAAACAAACAGTATACCCTCCTACCCCACCCCAGTTCCTCCTGAGCACTCAAACACTTACTACCAATGCTGTCATCCTGTAGGGTGGGTGGGAGGCCAACCTTAATAGCAATGTGACAAGCTGTGGAAGAGGCTGATCCCCGTTCCTGCTCCCTCCTTATACTTCCCCTAGCTCCCTCCCCTTCCTCTCCCCAGCCTATCCTGACTCAGGCCATCTTCTTCTGGCCCAAAGTTTCCAGTGGAGAGACTGGACTGCGTCCATCTCTCCAAGGAGCCCTCCATCGGGACATAATCACTCGACACATTCTTCTCCATAGTGTAAAAGGCCATTTATTAGGACAGGCTTGCTTCATAACATAACATTAACATGACCGTAACTTGATTGAACATTTTTTTCTTTTCTCTCTGAACTCCCCTGTCTTCCAATCTTACTTACTTCCCCACTTCCCTGTTCACCCAGCATCCCCTTCTCACACGCATCACCCTTTTGCATTTGTCTCCTGCCTGAAAGCAGGCATCCCACTCTGTCATTCTTCACCTGCTTCTTTTTCCCCGGTGGAAGGGTTGTCAGGCCCGTATCTGACCCTCCACCCTCCCCATCCACTGCCACCCAGCATTAACCCTTTAGGCGTTTTGCTGTCCCACCAGCAAACCCACTGCCACTCGAAATCAGACAGGCTCACTCCTCCACAGCTTCTCTCCCCACAAATTAGTCAGCAAAAAACGCAATTCTATCATGTAATGCGCATTCCCCATGTCCGACAAATGTACCCCATCATCTCTGAAAAGCCCCTGTTCACTTTCTTCAATCCCTTTGTGCATCAACACTTTGATGTCCTGTGTCCCACAGAACACCCGCATAGCCCGATTGAGCTTTCTCTTGGCCCGTTCAATGGCCCGTGCTTAAAAGCTCCTCTCCATTTCCTTCTTGGCACAAACTCTGTCCATACCACACAAGTCCCATGCATGTTTTGGTTCAGTAATGCCAGATCCCTCTGCATATGTTGCAGTAGGGTGAGCCCCGATAATGAAACCAGATAATTTTCCCCTAGGTGCAATGCCAAAACATCCGGAAAACCCCATGTCGGCAACATTGCAGTTATAGAAGGAAGCAAATCGCCCCACCTCATGCCGCTCTTCCCCCACCACAACACCTCATGTCTGCTACTCAGAAGTCCCATTGATCGGCCATAGACTTGCTTTTAGGCATATTTGGCAGCCCAGTGAATAAACGAATGTCCAACCAGCCATGTCAGCACTTTAGCTTTCTCCAGGCCGTACACACAACCTAGAAAAATAAACATATGTCAGTGTAGGACAAAATCTCCCCCCCAGTGCATAAAATTGTCCTGTCCCTGAAAATACTCCCTCTCAAGCCCTGACATATCTCTCATAACACTTCGACATCTACCTCCCAATGCGCCGGATTCGGTCCCAGCCCCAGCCCCAACCTAAATGAGCCACCTTAGTAGCTGCACCAATCCGGAACAAAGAGTTCCAAAATTACCCTGCTGCCTTCTGAAATGCCTCAAAACCATTGTCATCAGAGCCAACAACTGGAAAGCCATAAGCGTCTTCCCGTTCCTATGACAGAAAACACCCCCTCTCTGCTCCGAAACGTGTTTTTGGAAAGAGTTCCACTCCTGCACTGGACATGCTTTCCCCTCCCTCCCTTCATCCAACCATATCCACTTCCCCTTCCCCAACTGGTCAGTTTTCGAGCGCCTCAACCAAATGCCCAAACGTGCACCCTGCCTCCGCACATCCTCCTTCCGAATTCCACAATCTTTACCCACGCCTAGCAACTCAGACACAACGAAAAAGTGCTACTTCATACGCATCCACACAACAGACCGGCAACACATGTAACAGTTGTACCAATAGGTCAAATGTAATAGCCTCACGCACCACCACTCCTGACTCTAATCGCGCCCTGCCCAAACCTTTCAACATTTTCGCCAAAATGTCATCTTTTGCAGGGTCCCTGCCAAAAAACAACTTCCCATAAAAAGACACACCCGCCAGCTTACCCCCAATCGTGGCTGGCGACAAACCCTTGTGAATCAGGAATAACACAAAACGTACCACTCGTGCTTCAAGCACACCCCTCTCTTGCCACAAGAAACGCTCTCCAGTCACCTCATAATCCTGAAATTCTAACCATGCTAAGCAATAATTCCTCAGTGTGGATTCAGCCAGCGACATCTCCACCAGTTTCATGACCCTCACGCCCCCAACTCCCAAATATCTGCTGGAACCGCAGTCTGGTGCTCTTCTGCACCAAGTGCCAATGTGTGGAAACGCTGCCAGTGAGAACGAGAATTGGAATCTGCGATAGAATTGTTGACTCCAGGAATGTGTGCAGCCTTAAATATGATGTTCAAAGACAAACAGCACAGCATGAATCTTCCCAAAAGGCGCAGCACCCTAAGATCCCATATCCTCTGTCTGTTCACCAGATCAACCACTGTCAAGTTGTTAACATGAAACATTATGTCCTGTTTGCCAGCTCGTCATCCCACACAACCAAGGCCAGCAACAGAGGGAAGAATTCCAGAAACGCAATGCTCCTGCCCTGGTTTAACCAGCGTGCTGGCCAAGGGTCTCCACACATCCCAAAAAATGCCAAAACCAGAGGCCCCTGCCGTGTCCGAAAAAATCAGCACCTGCCACACTGTGTCCTCTTCCCAAAAAGCCATGGAAACCCCATTAAACTGTGTCAGGAAAAGCTCCCACACCCTGATGTCTTCCCTCAAACCTACCATCAGCCAAATCCCGTGATGAGGAAGGGATGCTACAGACATTGCCAGCCCCATGCGTCTACAAAAGGTCCTACCTCCCCAAACCACCCTACATACAAAGTTAAGGTAGCCCAGGAGCTGTTGTGCCACACGCAGATCTATCCTCCATCTCAACCTGATCTGTTGCAGAAATGGCAGGATTTCAGCAAACTTGTCTGTGGGCAAACACGCCATGAATGCCACCATGTCTAGCTCAATGCCCAAAAATGACAACATGCAACTAAGTCCCTCTGTCTTTTCAGGGGCCAGAGGTACCCCAAACGCCTGCGCCAAGCTCTCAAAACACGGCAAGGCCTTCCCACACGCTCCCCAATGTGGTGCCCCACAGAAAGAAAGTCATCCATATAGTGAGACACCGTCCGATGCCCATTCACCTGCACAAAAAAACCATTGTAAGAAGGTACTGAAAGTTTCAAACAATGCTCAAGAAATTGCGCACCCCATGGGCAGGACTCTGTCCACGTAAATAGCCCCTCCCAATTGCATCCCCAGCAAAGAGAAATCCTCAGGGTGAATAGGGAGCAGCCGGAAAGCTGCCTTGATGTCTCACTTGGCCAACTCCGTGCCGTTGCTGTATCCCCTTATGAGCCGGATAGTGTCATCCACGGAGGCATATACCACCTTGGTATATTCCTGTGAAATAAAATCATTGACTGATGCCCCTTCTGGCAATGACAAATGGTGTATCAAACGAAACTCCCCCTTTGCCTTCTTGGGGACCACACCCAAAGGTGAGACCATAAGATCATCCAGGGGCCACCCATAAAATGGGCCTGCAATTCTACCCTCTGCCACCTCCTTGGCCAGTTTCATCACAACCACGCCATGCATGGCCAACGCTGACTGCAAGTTCTCCACCCATCTCCTCACCCGCGGCCCTTAGTACCCTACTCAAAACCATGTTTGAAACCCCATTCCAGTTTGCGCATCATGCCCCTACCTGGGTACATGCGCAACCAGGGCAGTAACCTGTCCAATGTAATTGGCATAGGCGCCCTTCGGCCCAGGAGCGCCTTGGCCTCCTCTGCCCCTGGAAGATCTCCACTGTTCCGCCGGACTGGCGAAGGAAGAACATTGTGTAACTGGATGCCTCCCCCCACATTTGGAACATTTATGCTTGAATTTGCAAGGGTGCCTGGAGCAAAATCCCTTGTTGAAGTTCCAGCACGCTCCTGAGTTAGGCAATGGTGCTCGTGGTACTTGACCCACCCCGGCTGGAGCAGGACGCTTCTGAAAAGGCCTACAAACCACCAGAAGGCCACTAGCTGTATGGGTGAATGCAGCAGACTGCGAAAAAGCCATCCACTGCACCCATAGCTCTGGGTCCACATCCCCCCCATGTTTTTTCAGGATTTACACTCACTCTAGTCCGGAACTCCCCATCATAGCTCAACCATGCAAATCCTCCAAAATGCATTTGGGCCTTGCGAATAATGTCCATGTACTTAAACATAGCAATGGCTCTGTCCGTGTATTTCTCACAGTAAATACTAGCATATATCAGGAATGCTGAGGTCCAATTATCCATAGTGATAGGTACCCTAGGCCTACGCGCCAGTTCCCACTCCTCCTCTTTTGAGCCTTATTTAGTCTGAATTTCTATATGTAGGAGCCAAAATACGTCCACATACTCATGCTTCCAGATCTGAGCCTTCGTCTTCTCTGCCACGTGAGACCCCAGTGACATCACTAAACCCATGTAGGGGAGCAGCTTCTTATGGTTATCCCCTTCCTTAACCTCACTGTCTTTGTCCCCACTCACCACAGTGTCCCCCTTCACGCCCTGTGGTGTCGCAAACTTCTCTGCCTCTTGTTCTTTACCACTCATAGATACCGCACTGGTACCAAGTGTGCCATGTACTGAATCATCTCCCACTCCAATAGACTTATATTGGGCCGCACCAGCCTTGCCCCTCCACTCGCCCCATGGTGACTACCAGTTTCCCCTACCTTGTACTCCGTGAGCATAAGTACTCTCCTCCAACAAGGCCTTGGGCCTGCCGCCTCTTGTGCGCGACACCTCTCGCGCTCCAGCGCCTTTCTTTGATGTTTGTAAAACAGGAAAAAAAAGAGGGGGTTGCGCCGCTCCTGCGCCCCGTTCCCCTCCCCTGGTCTCCTCACACCTCCTTGTCATGTATCTCCCCTTCTTCCCATTCATCCAACTCCTCATCATAGTCCAACTCAACCACATCCTTCTCGTCCATGCCTCATTCATCATTGTCAACCTCAGCATCCACGGCATCATGCTCGCAGACCGACCCGTGACCCCCATGGTGTCTGCCATCTGCATATTTCGTGCGGTCCCACAGTGTAGAGAAGGCCACCGAAGACCCCTCTATTGCTTTGGGCCAACGTCCATGGGCCGTGATGCGCCCCGTTGGCTTCGCCACCTTTCTGCCAACTTCTGCTGCTGGCATTGACTCTCGCACCGCACCTGGCCATCTGCGCTTGTCGCGCTGCCTGCACCACTGGCAGCAGCAACCTCTTGCTCCCTACCTTGCTCTTCTGCCGGGACCCATGCTCAATTTCTGCACCCCATACTATGCTCCCTGGGTACCTCGCTGACCCCCCCGACTTTCTCCTTGCCTGCCTGGCCCGGCACCTTTGCCTCACCCCTTTCTTTATAAAGTAGCGCCCACCGCTCCTCTGTCTCCACCACTAGTTTCCTCTGCTCCTGTATCCTGGCCTCAATGTCCACTGCTGACCAGTCAGTGGTGGGCTGCTGCTGACAAACCTCCCCCCCCCCCGGCCCACCGCACCTGCCTCCCCCTGCTCCTTATTGGCCCCCATGCCTGCCTCCCTCACCCTGCTCTCACTGGCACCTACCTGGTCCCCCCATTCTGCCAACTGTGCTTTCTTGGATCTGGTCTTCCCTTTGAACCCCCGTACCCCACAGCTATTCCCTTCCTGCCAGCCCTGCTAGGCTGGCTGGCCACCTAAAGATCCAGAGGCAGCTCCAGGCCCTCAGGCCCACCAGGCCTCTTGACTTCAATAGGGCTGTCATGCCCTGTAGGCAGGCCCAGGGCACTGGGTCCCAGGTGCCTCCCCAGCTGCCTCCCCTGACTGCCCCTCCCCCACCTGCAGTTACTGGGTTTCAGGCTCCCCCACTGCCCCACTCACTGTTTCGTGCTCCGGGGGGGGCGGACCTGCACCCGGATTTCCTTCTCCCCCCTTTTGCAGGCGAGCGGCAGGCAGCAACCACCGCCGCAATGCCGTGAGTAGCAGCGAGTGTCGTGCGCTGCATCTTTAACCAGGCATGGTCAAGTACATTAGGCCTGAGGAGGTCGCTATGGCCGGCTTTGCCTAACACGCGAAGCAAGGCCTGTACGGCTTTGGCATCATTCGATATGGCCATTCCCAACTAAAATACCTGTCCCCGGGGATTGGCTCCAACCTTAACAGCTGCGCGACAAGCTGGTGAAGAGGCCGATCCCCATTCCCGCCCCCCTCCTTATACTTCCCTAAGCTCCCTCCCCTTTTTCCTCCCCCAGCCTATCCTGACTCAGGCTGTCTCCTTCCGGCCCGAAGCTTCCTGTGGAGAGCCTAGACTGGGTCCATCTCTCCACGGGGCCCTCCAACTTGACAAATAGGGTGTGTCATTAGAGCCTAAACATGTCATGCAGGCCACAGTACAGGATACCAACATGTTGTTATTCTTCATGCAAGGCTGCCTTTACTTTTTCATTCCTGTTCGTTTGCTTTAAATTTTCACCGTGTTCAGCGCAACAGATTTATTCACAGTAAGCCACAGGAACTGACTGTGGAGTGAAAAGTGGGCTTTCAACTCTTCTCCTTAAATTGTGTTCTTCTTAGCTATTCTCAGAAGTCTATTAGATAAACGGTGAACTCTGTGTGGTGGCTTTACATAAACTATGAGACTCGGAAACAAAGCTTCCAAATTGACTGATTATAGTACTTCATTGACATAGTTAATTAACACCTTATTGTTATAAGAGATTCAAGAAAGCCGCTGAAAATGAAAGAAATGTTCTTGGAAAACTGAGAAAGTAAATATTAGTGTATTAAAAGATAAAGGTGCCTATTTATGAGCCGTTTTTCGTCACTCTTGTACCACGCAACGTGGTGCAAGAACAACGCAAACTTTACATGTAATTTATGAAGCTACGTGAGGCCAATTCGCGTGGCCCTGAATGGCGCCATAAATCTGGAGTAAAGCAATGCATGGCAAATCGCTGAATTGCCTTACTCTGCACTGAGAAGGAGTTTTATAGGAGTTAGTGGATGTTCCCACACAACTCTTATGGTTTTTTACACAATCCTAAATTTACCAAAACTGGTAGACCTGGGAATGTGCCAAAAAGATACCCTTCTCATGTGAGGTGTATTGAGAAATATCTTTATTCCTCCTAGTTACTTCCTCTTTATATGAGTGCTGTATTGTGCAGCACACACAGAAGTGGGGAATATGCCTCTCAGGATTTTTTTTGTGCAGGAAGGTGTCCCTTCAAAAACAAAAACAATCCTGTATGCAACGCAGGACCCCTTGCATGATGGTGCAAAGGTACCTGCATTGGTGCTAGGCTGTCAAAAGGACATCCATGCATGGAAAAACTCAGGAATGCTCCGAATTGCCTTAAATGTGGCACATTCCTGCCCTTTCCCTGTCATGCAGTGCAGTGCAGCAAAGTGACTTTCTGCGCTGCACTGTGTGACATTCTCGTAAATAGGCCCCAATGTTTCCTCAGCTTACAGCTGCACACCGATATTGATAGACAAAATACACAAATTGCTGGTACAATATCTGTATGTATGTTCAACAGCTCAAAAATTTGCAGGAAAGTTGCCAGCAGACCCTACAATGTTATCAACGAATCAGTCCTTGCATTATTGTCAATATGCTTTGTTAGTTATTTGTTTAGATTTTTTTCAAATATTTGTGTATTACTAAGGCAGCTACAGCCCTGCTCAGATTTAATTTAAAAAATAAGTGGCTTAAACCTTTCAGCTAATATTTGCCAAAGTGACATTTACCTCACTTTTTCACATTTCCTTTGCCAACTACGCTTTCCAAGGGAGTTAATTTCTGTATTGAATTGTAGCTGCCCAGCTCCCCTTTACTTCAGGTCACTATTTGTGATTCATCTTCGTTTTTTCCAATTTAATTTCATTTTTAAAGTTTTCCTCTGCATTCTCTGTTTGTTCCTCTGTAATCTCCTCCTTCATACAACCACAGAAAAAAAAATCAATATAGACTACTCCAACCCCAAAGGCCGAAAAGTAGTCTGACGTCCCATTAGTGCATCACCATTGCATCAACAAAGTTTTTCATTTGGCCAGTAACACCAAGGGGTACATTTATTAAAGATTTTGCATCACCCATGAGCCACGCAATGGGACGCAGGGAAATCCAAAACCTAGAATGAGATTTAGCAAGCCATGCAAATCCACCTTGCTCTTTTGGCCTTGTTAACTCTGGAGCAAGACAAAGCTGCTCAAGTCCCTTTTTGCATTACTCTGCTTCAGGGAGGCTTTCTACGGGTGGAGCGTGGTTGTTGCCACACAGACACCAATGGATTTAAGCGCATTCCCAAATTTACCATGAGTTGTAGACCTTGGAATGCATCAAAATCCCAAAGGAGGCTTAATCAGGAGAAATATCTTTATTTCTGCTCCTTTTTACTCTTTCTATGTGTGCTGCATTTTGCAGCATACACAGAAAGTGGAAAATGTTTTCCTTAGAGAAATGTTTTTGTGCAGGATGGCGTTCCTTTCTGCAAAAACAAATCCTGCCTGCAAAGCAGGCACCCTTGCACCATGGTGCAGGGGGCCTGCATTGGTGCTATGCAGTCAGAAGTGCGCCAGCGCAAGGAAAGAACAAGAATGCATCATATCTTGTTAGATATGGCACATTCCTGCCCTCTCCCATTCATGCACCATAGTGCAGCAAACCAAGGTGTCTTGTTGCATGAAAAAAATGAGAAAAATGGCCCTGTAACTTTCCCCAATTAGACTTTTCTTTGCTGGACTGGGATTTTCCTTTTACTGGCCACAACATTTTTTCTATGGTACTGTAAAAGCTCTTCTATTAAGCTGTGCTGTAGTGTGTACCCTCATTGTTACACAGCTCTAATTGATTGAAGCTGCTGCCCTCATAGCAGGTAGTAGAGAAACTGGAAGATTGGTGGCAGCTGATTGCAGTTCAGGAGCACATGCATGTGGAACGTTAAAGTGAGTGAGGATTCTGTGTGTGGCAGCCGGCGAAAGGTGATGGCAGTTGAGATACATACATGAATAAACCTGGCAGGATCTTTATCAGCTGTCTTCTACTTCTTATCTGCCATGATTCTAGAATGCCATACTGGTTTCCAGTGTGTGAACTTTCTTCTGTGATGCCTTAGATGTTGTGGGACAGATTTACTTTTCTTTCATGCAACACAACTCAGCAAAGCAACTTGCTTCACTGCGTTGCGTGAAAGGGAGAGAACAGGAATGCACCATATCTACTAAGATATATGACGCACTTCTCGCTACCAGCAATGGCTATCTGAGTGCTGCCTAGAGCTAAGGCAGGTATGTTTGTATTTGTGCAGGAATGGATACCTTCCTGTGCAAAAGAAACCCTTAGAGGCATTTGCCTCTTTCTAGGATTTCTCGAAAATGCATCACACATGGGAAAAGGAAGTGACGAGGAGAAATAAAGATATTGTTCCTGGTTATGTCTCTGTTGGGTAGCTGAACCATTTTGCTGCCCATCCAACAGTGTCTGGAAGACCCACGTTCCACCCATGTTACACCTATCTAATGCAAAGTAATGCAAGGCAGTGTGATACACTGCCTTGAGTTACTTCATATTCAGTAAAAAAATGTATAGCCATGCACATTGACTTTGCATGGCTTGGTAAATGCTAAAGAAAAATGACAAAACTGCGACACAATAACTTACTAATGAAGGGCCTGTGTTTATGGAGGCCTCAGCTCCCACTATGCACATGCCAGCTCCATAAACATATATACTGCATACACAGTATAATTGTTTGCAATTTGGTGAGATTGGTCAATTTTCGTCACCACTTAAGCAGGGTTCTCGAAATCGCTCCCAGTGGGAGTGTTCTGACAGTGCTTTACACTGCAATACTCCAGCCCTGCCTATTTGAGGTTGGTGCGCTGAGTTCCAAAAAAACAGGGCACGCTACTGTCACCATGTGACATTGCATTGCAGATATCTAATTTCACAATTATTTTATACTATGGGCCTAAAGTTCTGTCTCATCTTGTGCTGGTTGCAAAAGAAATGGTCTTTGAAAGATTGCTAGTGCATCTCACATCATCCTGTGTATTAAGGTACGTTGATGATGGGTGTTTGTATATGCAGTATGCAATATTGGGAGGGCTGGAAAAGTTGTAATGCCTTGGTGGACATATTATCTTATAAGCGCAGCTGTCCAATTGTTGCTTCTTCTTTTTAGAGTTTTTCCTCCTTTTTGCACTTGAGTGAAGCTATGCTTTGGGAGAGTACTCGGGGAGGAATTTTTGGCACTCACCTTTTCTTCAGCAATAATCCTGCATTCACTTTCAGTGTTTTGCTCTCCTGGATATAATTACTGTTACAAGGTCTGCATAAATGTCTGAATTTAACTTTTGGTTACTGGTAATGTTGTCCAAGTTTTCTAGAGGCCTAGTACCATTCTTAGCTAGAACCCAATATACAAGCTTTTGTGTGAATTAGTGATTTGGACCTGTGACACTTTTATACTTTTTTAGCGCCGCATTTGCGCCAATTTGTTACGCAAAAGCGGCGCAAACTTACAAAATACAATTGTATTTTGTAAGTTTGTGCCGTTTTTACGTCAAAAAATGACGCAAATGCGGCGCTAGAAAAGTATAAATATGGCCCTTAGTTAACAAATGCAGAAGGCTTCCTTCTCCTCCAGGGGAGGCTTATTTTTGCGTAGTAGGTGCTATAAAGAGTAATAATGAGGTTCCTCAATAAGGATGAAGGATAAGTATTTCTCGGTGTCCAGAAAGAGCAGTGAAAGGAAATTACTGTGTTATCTGCCATCAGCTTTTCCAGAAAGAGCATACACTTTATATAATTTTGACAGACACAGTTTGCAGCTCACATTCCGCTAGAAACTTTTCTGGCAAGTTTATCATCCAAAGACCAACAATATATATAAAATAGAACGTTTTAACATGATATTGAAGGTAGATATAGAAATGGGGAGGAATGTAAAAAGGACTTGGGGGAGAGTTTGAGACTCAAGGTTGAAATGTACAGGTTGTTACCACATTCCATGACTGAAAACTTGACTTTTGAGTTGTTCAGTATAGATAAACTTGAAAAGAGGGGATATGGTTTGTTAGATGAAAGTTGGAGACAGAGAGAGAGAGAGAGAGAGAGAGAGAGGGAGAGAGAGAGAGAGAGTTGCAGAAATTGAAAGGAAAGATAGTTTTGACAACTGCAGAGCAGTGGGCTTAGCTAGATTTATGGTGAATAATTGGGTGGTTGTGAGAGTGCCAGAGGTTCATAAAGTGGAACCAACATCTGACAGACCTTTTAAGGGGCTCAAGTTGTTTAAAGGTTTGGTAATAATAGAAGATAGACACATATAAACCGCTTTTGAATTTCTCTCTATAAGGGTGGTTGCATTGCATGTCATCTCATGCTGCAATAGAATGAAATAGAGGAGTGGAGATGTTGATGGACCTGGACATCTACAACCTTTATTAACAATTGAAAAAGGGAAAAAACAGATTAGGAGAATAGGTCAGTAGTCAATATAATTTAAATACATTGTTGTGGAGTGACTTCTAACTCCAAGAAGGTCTAGTTGTTACTTCAGGTTCCTGATCCAAAGAAGATCTGAGCTCCTGGAAACACCTGCTTTAATTCTGTATATTTCTCATTGTTGTAAATGCACATCCTGGTTAATTTGGTTAGCCTTTTAGTGGTGAACAAAATGTGGTGTGTTTAATGTGAAGTGTGTGTGATGCATGAAAGATTGAAGGGAGGGAGGATTCTGTGTTTGACAGTTGGATACACGTGACGGTGGATGAGGAATTACAGGAATAAACATAACATTAGCGTGACCAGCAATCATCCGGTTCTTACTTCTTTGCTCTGGCTGTGGAATAACACAACCTTTTTTTATACCTGTGTCTTTTGAGGGGAGGCCTATCAGCTCTGCCCTGAGAAATCCTTACAATACCCTTGAAATGGGGATCTTACTTTCCACTAAAGTGTGTAATCCGTGTGTGGGGTCTGTTCGCCCTATTTAACAAGGGTTTGTATGTTAAGTGCTCTATAGAGGACACTGTGCATTCCTGAATCAAATTATGAGTTCCCTTGAGATTATCTATTTTTCTTCAAGGATGTGATTCACTGCATACTGCTGCTCAGTTGGACTCTATCCCTCAGACCTGGTGAGATGAACATCGATTTCCCTCATAGAGAAAACACTTCAGCCAGGAAGAAATACCTAACATCCCTTGCATCTGAAGTGAGGACAGATTTGCCTAGCAATAAAGAGAACCTCTGTGAGAGGATGAGAGGGTGAGAAACCTTTCTGAGCAATGCACGTTCCATATTCAATTTAGTGCTTAAGACTGAATCATCTTTGTGGAACTGTTGCCAGACTGGTGAGATCATAGCCTTCTGCCACCTGACTCTGACTACTTGCCTCATGCACCAGTGCAATACACAAAAACATCTATCAGCACCATATGCTCAAATGATGCTAACAGATGAGCTACATCGGACATTGTAAATAGATGGCTTGGTTTGACCACTAGTCTTTCTGCTTTGCTAGTGGAGTCTAGCTGGAGTCCGTTTGCCCTGACGGACCAGACGATAGTAAATGTGTCAATGTCCAGTGCAGATAGAGCAGAATTATATATTTCTACTAAGTTTACACCATCCATTTGGAGCTACTGCTGGGCAGGTATGATCACAAACCAGTGCCACTTAACTCAGAATCCATGTTTCTCACAGTGCAGGAACGAGAGTGCAATTAACAAAAAAGGCTCAAAAGGTGAGGCATCAGCCCACTCCACCACATGCAACAGGTTTGTGCTGGTTTGTGCTAGCCACTCATTTTTCAGCTTCTCTCTTGTGCCACCCAGCCAGAGAGAGAGAGAATGTTCTAGGGGTGGGACAATATGTAGGCTGGCCAACAAAGAGGATTGTCAATGATCCAACCATAGCTGTCAAGGGCATGAATGAGCTGAAAATGGATAACTCAGAGTTGTTCTGAGCCGGGGGGGGAGGGGCAACTGATGTTTGACCTGGGGAATCCAAAATCCTTAGGATATCCCTGCTCTGACCTGGCAGAATCAGGAAAAAGACTGAGTTGGCTGAAGCATGCTTGGACACCATCTTGAAAAAGTGATCTGCCCAGCAGTCTCTAAGATCTCACAGACCAGTTTGCTGGAAATGACAGAGAAAATGCTGCACCAACGTGGAGCTCAAAGATCTGCATGGGGGCATTTCAGGACTTGCAACCCATTTCGTTTGCATTATCACTACCTATCCCAACCATGACTTTGTTGAAATCTGTTTCAACCCTTTTCAAGCCCAAAGGGGATACCAGTTTATTGTTTACTGTAGGTTTTATGTAATGATAGTATCAGATTGGGTGCTACCACTTACCTTGACCTCAGAGCCATTAGCACTGTCTTTAAAATCTGAGGGGTTTCAGACAGTCTTTAATTTGCTCTTAGACTCTAACTCTCAATTCTTCTATACTAGCAAGTGATCTGCATGTCTAATAGGCGGCCCCATGGATGCCTCTGGGAAGTGAATATGGAGACTGGCCAAATTCAAGATGCAAGTGGATGAAAGTCTGGTGCCAAAAGCCTATTTTTAAAAACATTGACTTTGGATGTGATCAAGTGCTTGATCCAGTTTGGAACCAAAGTGCGTAGTGCAGCTTGGTGCATTCTTAATGAATTTTCCACTACAAGCATCCTATGCAGGGCTGGCACCTGTTAAGGAGCGAGCCAGAGTGCCAGTCCTTCTGGTGTTGTCTTCAGGAACCACATATGTCAATGGCGTTTTTTCATCCCATAGCTCTCTCATACAAAAAGCGTTGGTGGTTTGCTGGGAGCAGCACTGAATCTGCCTGCCATCGGTAGACTCACACTAGTATGTCCTGAGTGAGTCCAGCACATGTGTAATGGATAACTGAGAGGTATGGTGCAGGAAAATCTATAGGAACATGTTTTTAAAATATTTTATTTTTATTTTATTGCACTTCTATGCATTACAACACGTCACAGGTCACAAAAATTCACTGTAGGCAATCATGATATTTTCTCAACGTTCGGTTTTAATGAAACACATGTCTCTGACATATTTCCACTAGAATAGCGACCTAAACAAAACATAACATGTCTCAACTTTCAGTTAATTACACACATTTTGTCCTTGTTTTGGCCCTGAAACTATGTATATGTGTACCTGATGCATGGTGGTAGAGGCGTAAGGGAGAGTAACCTCGCACAGTTACCGTGAAGGGGGTATTTCAAATCAAGTCTGCTTTCGTAGGTGGGCACCTCTTGTCCGGGTCACTGCCACCTATCTGCAACGTATACAAACATTTAGAGGCTCTACAGAAGAATCGCCTTAAATTGTGTTCTCGTCTATACTAAGTGCTTTTATTTCACTTCCTTCCCATCACCAAAACACATTTTTGATGACTTGTTGGGCCAAAGAAAATAGCCCATACAAATAAAGCTTTGATTACACCGAGGCCGAATCACTTCCTTTTATAGGGGCGGTTTGGTTGTGGCTTGTGACTGAGAGATTGATACGAGCAACCCAGACAGACACTGCTGGCAATGACTAATTTGCATCAATCCCACATTTTACCTTTTAATGACATGGTAAATTGCCAAATTCTGGTGTTATTCCTGGCCCGCCTGTATTTTTATCTATTTAAATATTTTTCAGATATGTTTGGCACTGTGATTTTGAATAAAAGATACATCACAGGACACTGTATTATAAGGTGATTTGGACAGTTGGCAGTTTATCAAATACTAATTGGGTGTTACAAGTAACTGTGAACAAATTGACATATGTAATAGGTGATAGAATATTTTCTTTTTCGAAATTAATATTTTATCAGCCTTGATAAAGTCCCGGAATGGGACGAAACATGTGTCAGCTAAACATCACACGGGCTGAAGCTTACCTCTATTGGTTGAGGATTTATAAAGACTGAGCATCTGGGCTCCATTGCTAAACGGAACTTCATACGAATGGACATTTTCTTTTTGCATTTTCAAAAGAAAAATTTGTTGTTGGTTTTTATGTGATCTTTTAAATCATGGATATGATGAGTCATATACTGTATTTTTAATATATATAAAAATGTAATATTATCTATAGATGTTAATAATTAAGAGAATATTGACACCCATTTGGTTTTATATTTAATTCTTAAGGTTTCCTTTTCTCTTTCTTCATACTTTGATCTAATTCACTCTCCCAGATGGTCCCATTGGTCACTGTAGTAATGATTTAAAAGAGAGTTTGAGTTCTCCACTATTATTTTTTGCTTTTGATATTAACTGGTTTCTTGATTCCAGTTCACATATGGCAACAACAGATGTGTTACAGTGTTATTGAGCACCATTAATTGATACTTTAGGTTTTGAAATATTGTTAGGGATGTGCGGCTAGTTTGAAGTCATAGTTGCCATTTTGTTACTTATTGTTTTCTGCATGGTTTGTATGTGGAGTGGATGTGTGGGTTCTAATATTTTCCTCCCTTTCTGTTTCTGCCACCCTCCTTTTCTCTCTTCTCCTCTGTCTATGTGTGCATTAGCATCTTCTGGGGAAGGAGGAAGTGCACCGGCGAGTGGGGATGCAGCAGCCCAGGGGACCCAGGAGGTGGCCAGCAGTGAAGCCAGTGGGACGGAGGGTGAGGGGAGCACCACTGGAGAGACTGGAGCTACCAACACATCTGATTCAGATACCTCCTCTGATGGTGGCTCCGTGGCAGTGGCAAACCCTTCTGGTACCACACCAACACCATCCTTGTCCGCTACCCCCCTTACCAGCACCGCCCTTCCTGTTGCACCCCACCCAGTTGCCCGGGCCCGCTCACCCAGGAGGGTGGGCGTCTCCTTCGCCGCAGGCACCTCTACCCCTGCCCCAATCAGCCCTGCTGCCCTCAATGAGGAGGTTATTGACCTCCTGAGGTCCATCTCTGTGGGGCAGATGATCGTGAATGCCAACCAGGGACTGGCATCCCAGATGCAGCAAACAAATGCGTTCCTGGAAGGCATTCACAGTGTCTTGTCTGGCCTACAGAGATCGTTTCAGGCTCTGGCCTCCTCGTTGACGGCAGCCAGTGTCCCTTCATCTTCCGTCCCCCCTCCAGCTACCTGTTCTCAATTGACAAGCCCTCTCCCTGCACCCGTCCAGGTCACACCTACAGTCACGCATACACCCACTTCAACAGACAAGGTGCACAAAGACAGACACAGTCACACACCCCACACTCATCACAACTATTGTCTTTGCCACCTGCAGCATAGCTACCTCACTTGCACACACCACCACAACATTCACTCACACATCACCCATTCCCTCTCCCTGCATCTCTGACCCCCTCCCAAAAAATGCATATGTACCCACTCACCCACCCAACATTCAACCACCACACACATACAAACACTGCACACACCAGCATCTATGTACAGCACACAGACACGTCACACGAGCGCTCCTACTTCCACTCCCAACCCTTAATCATGTGACAGCCCCCGTGTACCTAAGAGAGTTGTCCCTGCCGCCCTTGACCTCTTCCCTACTCCTCCCCCACCCGTCTTCCCTGTAAACAGTGTGTCCCCTGCCCCTCCCATTCCTTGGGTACCCATCTGGTGTTTCCCCTGCTCCTCCACCCAGCAAAAAATCCACCCCTCCCAGTGCCAAGGTCACCCCTCCCAAGCCCAAGCCAAAACGTGCCCCTTCCAGATCCAAGCCACTCCTACCACCCTCACACCCCTGAGGTGCCTTCCTGTCCAATTGCTGCCCCTATGAAGTGGAAGCCTATTTCCAATCAGGAGTCAAGTTGGGCCCATATTAATGGACAATGTGTCCTGCTGAAGTGGACATTGGACTTGCCATTGGCACATTTTGTATATAGTTTAGTTATTGGTTGAATACAACTGCCCACATTGCTGTGGTTGGCAAGATAAGAAGCTTGTCCTGATTTCCTTCTACATGGTGGTGTGACATCTGTGTGCAAAGGTGTGTGAGGTCTGTGTGTGGATTGTGTCTGTGTTGTTGCATGCGCTTAGTAGATGGTTTGGGCCATGGGGATGTTGTGATGTGTGTTTCTGCTCGCTTATGTATTTCTATAGTGTGTTGTGTGCGTCCATGTGTCTAGTACTGCATGTGTGTATTTCCTTGATTGTTGGTTGTACATGTTGTGTCACCTGCATGATTGTTTGGATGTGTGTTCACAGCTACTGATTGTGTGCCATTGCTACATGGAGTTCATGGTGTGTGTGTGTATGTATGGTGTCGCACAACGTGCCCATCTATGCCATTGCTGAGGTGTTTGTGGGGTAGTTGTCATGTGGTTATGGGGTGTGTTGGTGGTGTTGTTGTGCGTCGTGCTGTTTGTTTGGCACGTATCTGCATGGCTTTGTGTGTATATTGGGTATTTGGCATTGACGTATATTGTGTGTGCGTGTGTGTGGCCTTCACTGTGTGTGGGGGTATGTGTGTTCTGTGTGGGAGTGTATCACTGCCATTTCCCTCCCCTTTGTGCTAGGTATACTTACGGCTGTCGTCTTCATTGTCGTCGGTGGTCCTGAAGGTGTATGGAGAGATACAACGCTGGGAAGACTAGCAGTTCATTTGCCATGCCGGCCGCGGTGGCGTCTCAGTGGCTGGAGGTGGCTGTTTCCTCTTGTACTTTCTGTTTCTGCCAGGTTTTTCATGGCAGTAAGGCCCCACTGGATATCCTGGCAGAGTGGATACTCGGAATATGGAGGGCGGGATGTTGGCTGCTGCCTGCCTGAAGATGCCTTCCGCGGGCGGATGCTGCTTGTCGGCGGTTGTGGTGGCGGTGCTGGCAGTGAGTTGTCTGTATTGCGTTGGGTTTACTGCCTTAATTGTTATTTGGTGGTCTGCAAAATACACAAGAAAGTACGGGGTTCTCTTAACGAGGGCGTCGCGGATATCAGCGTAGCCCTGGGTTGTATATGTTCCTATTTGGAAGGGTAATGTCAGTGAAATGTCAGTAGGTAACTGCAGAGTGCATGCGCGGGGAGGAACAGCGGGGGGGGGAAATTCCTTTTACGGACTAGGTGGTCTCACAGACTATATAGTGTCATGCTTCATCATTTGACCACCTAGACCCACCCAGGTAGGACAGTGCCACCTGGGCGGACTCAACCTCACTGTTAAAGGAACAGGAGGGAGTGCGTAAATAAACTTGTTTCTGGAAAGATCGGGATCCAGCTAATCTACTGAAAAAATTAAAAACACCTAAGCAGACACCTGTAAGGAGTAACAAATTTAATAGTGGTATCTGACTGGTGTAGTTAAAACGGGGGTTGGGACACCTCTGTGAGGACAAGGACTCACAGGGTCACCTAACTAATAGCCAACATGTTTCTGCCCTCAGAAGTGAGCCAATGAAGGTCTCGGGGCATTCGTCAGGGCATAGGATCCCTACGTCTCACATTGGAGGAAATGACTCTATGTGAAAGTCAAAGAGTGTGAAATAAAACACATAGGAGAGGACGATATAGGCGCACGGCGAGCGTTCCCTTTGATGTATGTTTGACTATAAGGGGACACTCCCCCTCCTGGATACCAGAGGCTAGCAGCCTCTATGAAAAGGGCCGCCTCAAGGTAATTCCTTGGGTAAGGTAGACCTTTTATTTCACACTCTTTGACTTTCACATAGAGTTATTTCCTCCAACGTGAGACGTAGGGATCCTAGGCCCTGACGAATGCCTCGAGACCTTCATTGGCTCACTTCTGAGGGCAGAAACATGTTGGCTATTAGTTAGGTGACCCTGTGAGTCCTTGTCCTCAAAGAGGTGTCCCAACCCCCGTTTTAACTACACCAGTCAGATACCACTATTAAATTTGTTACTCCTTACAGGTGTCTGCTTAGGTGTTTTTAATTTTTTCAGTAGATTAGCTGGATCCCGATCTTTCCAGAAACAAGTTTATTTACGCACTCCCTCCTGTTCCTTTAACAGTGAGGTTGAGTCCGCCCAGGTGACACTGTCCTACCTGGGTGGGTCTAGGTGGTCAAATGATGAAGCATGACACTATATAGTGTGTGAGACCACCTAGTCCGTAAAAGGAATTTCCTCCCCCCGCTGTTCCTCCCCGCGCATGCACTCTGCAGTTACCTACTGACATTTCACTGACATTACCCTTCCAAATAGGAACACATACAACCCAGGGCTACACTGATATCCGCGACGCCCTCGTTAAGAGAACCCCGTACTTTCTTGTGTATTTTGAGTTATAGGGAGCTAAGTACGGTGTGTTCCTACACATTTGTCCCTCCTTCTCCCTCCTCCTCTCTCCATGTGTAATGATGATTTGGTGGTCTGCACCACCACACTGCAGGCGGTCCCAGGACCGCCATCGGTGTGGCGGTTCGCTTACCGCCAAGCTCGGAATGAGCACCTGAGCCACTTTTTTGGAACTCTCCAGTGGGATGAGACTGGAGGCTGCAGCCAATGAGAGTTCGAGGAGGCTGGATACCCCATTGGTGAATACCGCTGAACAGTATTTGCTGCTGCAGAGAAGAATCTAAGGCAGATTGATGAGCAGATTGATTCTAGTGTTCCCTTGGTTCTCAGAGCAGTTTCTTTTAGCCAAAAAAGTTTTCAGGCCCAAGTTTTGGATTTTGGCTGTCTGAGCACCTTTAGCACCACCACCAAGAGTCCATGCATGGAGAGGCACACTTGTGGGGCTAGGACTCACCCAGGCTGGGTCCAGATGCAGGTTTGAAGATGGTGGGAGCCTGTTATGTCCCTGTGGCTTTAAACAGGAGGCCAGCAAACTAGCCCTTGGAGTCACTCTAATAGTCCCATTTTCAGGTGGAGAAGAACAGCTCAAGAAGCAGGACTGAACTCTGAAGGTTCAAGACAGGCTACAGACAGACAAACAGCAAAGCAGTCCTCCCATGTGCAGCAAAGCAGTCTTGTGAAGTACACAGCAGTCCACAGCAGCAGGCCGTCCTATGGGAGTTCTTCCACAGTCCCAGAAAGTGAACCGAAGACTGTGTCTGAGGGAACTGTGTTGATACCTTTTGCCGTCTTCAATATCGTAGAAGTTTCTAGAGGTCTCTTTGAAGCGCTTGGAATTTCCTGACTCCCCTTGCCCTGGCTCCAAAGGCTGGCTACAGAAACAATGTAAAAGTGACAAGCCCTTTGTGTGACAGCAGAGCACAAGGGTTGTGCCCACCTCCGTGCCCCCCTCCTTACTGCCAGCAGATGGCCAATTCAGGCACACCTAATCCCTCTATTGTGTGACTCCTTGGGATGAATTCACAAAGTCCTACCTGCCAGCTACTCTCAGTCATGTGACCCAGGGGAGTCTGCAGGCACCAAATGGCTAGGAAATGGCAGCTTTTTAAAAGTGCCATTTCCAAAATTGTAATTTAAAATCTGAGTTTCCAATTAAAGATGATTTTTAGTTACAGTTTCATAGATGTGACCCATGAAATGCTTATCTGTCCCCAATCATGATAGCTTTTATTAAATGTAATAAGGCAACCCAATTTTATCATGTGGGGGCAGGTAGGCTTCACAGTAGTGAATAACAAATTTAGGAGTTTTTCACTACCAGGACATGTAAAACTTAAAAGTACATGTCTAACCTTTTAATTACAGTGCACCCTGCCTTATGAGCTACTGAGGGCCTACCTCAAGGGTGACATATTTAAATAAAGGGGAGTTTAAAGCTTGGTAAGGGGGTTATATTGCCAGGTTGAAGCGGCAGCTTAAAACTGTATTCAGGCAGCAGTGGCAGGCCTGGGGCCTGTTTTAAGGGGATAGTTAAGTAGGTGGCACAAAAAGTGCTGCAGGCCGCTAGTAGGGTTTAATTTACAGGCCCTGGGCATACTGGTTAGCATCAGTAACAAGCACAGAGTTCTGAGGCAAACAAAAAACACATTTCATCAATACAAATGGTGGGAAATAGGCAAAACGTTTGGTGGCAGAGCCCCCTAAGGCTGACAGGTCTAGCATCCCCTTTCTTCCATTACCATGCAGTAGAAGAGTATTTGGCGTTTGCATAGTGCATCAGAAAGAGGAGTGCCAGGCTCAGCTTCCCTTCCAGGGCAATGCTGGTGACAGCAAGCCTCAGACAAGCAGGCATCAAAAATATTTCACTGTCCAGCCTGGGTTTAAACTATTCATGGAGACTTTCATGCTGCGATTTAGTAAGATTCATAAATGAACAAAACTAAATCGTAGTCAAACTCCAGAGTAAATTATTAATCAAGAGCACATCAAAAACTTTGATGGTGGCTTCATAGTTAAGCAACAGACGAACTATCAGTGACTTAGGACAAATAATGTTATCGTCAGCTCGACAAAAAAGGAAAATATGCTAAGTAACTTTACAGCACCTATGGATGGAAAACACAACTCAAGTTTCCTTCGTCCTTGTCCGATTTAATAATAAGAGTACTCAAATCTGTCTCAAGGCAAAGCTCTTCGTAAGCTCACATAGAGAGTGCAAATAGAGACTGAAACACCAAGACCCAAGAAGATATGCTAGATGATACTGAGAGAGCGTAGCTTAAATATTACATATATTAAATATAAAATGCTTATATAAATGCCTAACAATGCTGCATATGAAAAATGACCATGAACATTAGTTGCTTAGTGTGTATTCTCAAATGATTATAAGTGTGAAGTTACTACTGTGCACATAAACTAATGTTGAGTGTAAGAAATAATTACTTGCACCATGATTAATTGAATATATTAACGCTTACGAATATTGCATTTGTATGAAAACCCATAGGCCTTAAGTTAGCGTGAGTTGAAGATTTTAGCTGTGTAGCTCTCATATTAAAGCATATTTTCTGTTTTTCAGTGTGCTGACTCGTAAAGGGCCATGACCCAGCGTTTGTTCCTTTCCTTTGTTTTATGTTGCTAACTTCATCCTGTTCCGACCGCATGCTAGCTCTCTTAGTATAAGTTTTATACAGAATTGAAACAAAAGTATACCAAAGGAATGTGCAAGGCCATTTGACCATGGATAAAGAAGCTCATGACCCGAGAGACGTGCCATATTGATGACACAACACCCCGGATGTGCCACCTACGAAGACATCAATTATGAAGACCAATCAAAGTGTTATAAATTATCGTGGGGTGACAATTAGGATTACCTAATGTATAATTTGATAGGTTAAAGATAGTGGGGTATAGCGAATATCCAATAGAATTTTGGGGGAAGGTATTGTGAAGAAGGGATAAAAACTCATGACACAGAAGAGTCGGAGAATTAGGTAGGGAATGCTATCAATTTTATCCAGAAACTCTGTCACTCTGTTTGGTGACTTTTGAGACTTAATAAATTGTCCTCACCCATAGACTGTCTCATGCTTCTCCTCCTAAGAGGGAAGTGTCCCCTCTCCACTAGACCGAGTTAGATTGATGGCGATATGACTGATGTCCTGAAGACGAAGTCTGATCCTGTGTGCTGACTCAATCCTTGCAGGGTAATTATGACAATGCTATTGTAATTTGTCTATTTGCTTTTCCGTTCTAGGTACCAACTGCTGTATTTTTTATTAGAGACCATAGTATAGATGTTTTCCAAATTGGTGTTCTAAATTGTTTTGCATGAAGTCGAACATGCTGATGCTAATTAGAGGCTAGGATAGGTGGACCACCCTGACTGACACAAACTGACGTGACTGACATTATACCATGCTGAACTAAGACTTACTTGATATTCTATGTGTTTCGATCTATGTTTACTTTATGTTATGCTCTTATATTTGTGATCTTTGCATTATTGAAGTCTTATTACAGTTGCCATATTGTGACTATGCTTATATGCTTCTTGGTTTTGAGATTGACACTTTGCTAGTAGATTGTAACCAATAGGGAATAAAACTCATAAAATGCTATCACAAGGTGTGGTTATTCATGGCTGAAAGGTCATGGTTGCGTCAACAATTTGATTAATGTCTTTATCCAAAGTAAAGTGTATTGTGGTGATAAATATCAGCGACCTTATTGATATATTACTTGACATATTGATTAGTTATCTCGTTCTACGTTGTCTCACCACTGGGTCAAAAGATTCATTGGCCTAAAATGAGTCCTGATGTGTATAAAATTGACATAGAGGGACGCATTATCAGTTCTGGTAGCAGAGCGACGGTTTGGCCCTTGGGGGCCCTAGGACGGAGATTCATTGTTTAACTTTGTTTTCTGTGATAATGCAAATTGAAGGCATGATGGGTTTCTAAGTTCACCATGACTTTCCCGGGATCTCGGAGCCTGCCTAAGTGAGTTGGGAATGTTTTTGGCGCCATAGTGTATGTGGTTAGGGTTTTTGCGCTTGCTTAGCTTATGCATTTTGCAGGTGATTGTGAAGGTTCGTGTGTAATTAGGCCAAAATATGTGTTGTTTAGTAGGAGTGGGCATACTCCACAGCATGAGAGTAGGGAAGTCGGCGTACTTCATATGAGTGCGGCACTTGGTGCTCAAAATTATCCACGTGGTTGGTTGTTTATGTACGGACCAGGTGAGGTCTAAGACTCCGGAGTATGAAGACAAATGTGGTTTATGTTGTAATCTGTGCGGTTTAAAAGGTCAATCGGGCGTGGTTGGCAAGTCAAGTTTGAGTGATAATGTATGTATGAAACCTTCAATGGAGATTTGACAAATTCTAAAGTGCACTAGAAGGAGTCATTGACAAATCGAGAGTAGAAATTGCGGGTCGAATTCTGCTTGTGTATGCGGGAACTGATAAGGAGAGAGTAGCGGCCGAGGCTTCAAGTGAAATCTCTGTAAAGTTCTAAAGCTAATGTGTTACCCTTCCTGTAGTAAACCGGCAGATTTGTGTTGTCATTTAAGGTGCTCGCAATAATTGCATTAGTTGTATGGGGTTGTATGGGTTCAGTGAGGAGCAGACAAGCCGCAAGACTTTGTCAGCCGCAGTGTGTATGTGAGTGTGACGTCAGTGGTGCCGCGCTGAGATAGGTCAGTTGTCGAGAGGGGTCGCGCACGGATTGGCTGCTGTCCGTGAGAGGCAATAGCCTGAGAAA